>NC_139593.1:21149348-21709348 GCF_946808225.1 Silurus aristotelis
GTTTGTAGCTCTCGGGCAGATCGATCCACTGCTGCGTTCCTCCAGCCTCAACTGCTCCACTTCTCCTCTCCCAGCTGCAGTCTTCATTCCAGGTCCCGTACCCCAGAGCCCAGTTCTGATAGCAGATCATCGCTCCGTAAACCCAGAACCAGATACGCTGGGCACAGTCGTGACGCAGACCGAGCCACACGTGTTCACTGGAGGCTTTTTGTGCCACGTCCTTCACCCAGAGCTGCATCTCTTCACTGCGAACTGAGACCAGGTCATGATGATGGTTCCTGCAGTAGTTCAGAGCTTCCCACCAGCTCAGATTCTCATTAATCAGGATCAGGAATTCTTGAACAAGCACACACACAATTATTATATAAATTATTTATTTTATATGTGTATTTTTCTCGTTTTTAGCAAAACATTAAACCAGCAATGGAGTCTGAGATCCAAGTGGTGTATTATGTATTATTTATTATTATTATTATTATTATTATAATTATTATTATTATTATTATTATTATTATTATTATTATTATTATTATTATTATTATTATTATTATTATTTCTTTTTGAGGATTCCTAAATTTATCAGCAGATTTAAAGTCCTGCTTGTGCTTTTTTTTTTTTTTTTTACAATCATTTTGTTATAAAATTTATAAAGAAAAAGTTTTCATTCTAAAAAAACAGTTTTAGGAATAATAAATTATTTTAGACAACAGTACTCTTGTTAAAAAAAAAAATAAATAAATAAATAAAAAAAAAATAAAAAAAATATATATATATATAAGATTTATGTATTTATTTATTGAACTCACTCTCATGGCAGATGAATGGAAGTTGTTCTGTGCAGCTCACATTATTCCAGTAGTGTTGCTCAGACCCACTCACTGCTGCACATTTCAAATCATCTCTGGGTTTGTCAGAGCTCCAGTATCTGAACGAGGATTTACTCTGATCTGACCACTTCCAGGAGTCATTAAACAGTCCAATCCAAGCACTATCATCCACTGAAGTTTGAATAAGATTTGTGATCTCTTTATTCTCAGCCTGGTTCCTCACACTGACCAGGTCGGTGTAGTTCTCTCTGCAGAAGGTCTGAGCTTCATACCAGGTAATTTTTTTACATTTAAATATGTATTTTGTATTCTTTCCTAAAAGACAGTTCATTAAATTTTTTTATTTCTGGCTAATTCAGTAAGTAAATACCATCAGGCCAATCAAGGAAACAAAAAAATAAACACATTATCGAGAAATGTTTTATTAATGTCAAAACAATTTCATTTTATATCAGAAACATCTGTTGACAAATTCTTACCGTCGTAACACACAAAAGGTAATATTATGTCACATCTGCGGTCAAACCAAAATCCATTTTTTGCAATAACAGCACAGTGTTCATTTCCTCCAGCATTGTTTGGTTCTCCACTACTCCAGTTCCTGTAAGTGTCTCCACCTCTGTAGAAAGTTTGGTCTGCCAGAGACCACTTCCATTCCCCAACGCTCTCGCTCTTTAGACCGATCCACGCTAGCTTTTTAGTTTCATTCCTCAGTGTGATATTCAGCTTCTTCATCTCGTCCATGTTGCTGATGGTTGCCAGATCAGTGTATTTGTCTCGACAGTAAGTCTGAGCTTCGCTCCAGGTTTTATTCTCGTTCACAAAGTGATAGCGATGAGGGATGTACGCCGTTACACCACATACTACAGTGAGAAAAGTGATAGAAATGTAAGTATTTGTATTTTAAATAAAAATATATATTAATTCATTAATACGTGTAAATATTATCTAAAATAATTTTTGCATAGTCATCATAAATAATTAACTAAAGTGATTGAAGTGAGTTCCTCTGCTATTGGCTTCTGCTTGCTGCTTCTTAAAAAACAAAAAAAATTCACACACCCGACAGGAAAAAGTGGACTTTTGGAGTAAATAAACGAGTTGTGATTGTTTAGGAGGAGAATCGATAGAAAATTGTAATGTGTACATGCTGACTGGTTTAATTGGCTTATTTCAGAGTAACTGTGATGAACCATCACATGAGACCATTATCTCAAACCACAGAATCTTTTGCAGCAGTTTGGAGCTTTGAGGATGGATTTAAACTGTAGTTAATGTCAACAGTCTCCTACACTGACTCAGGAATACAGTTTGCTTCTGATCGTCATCACTGTACTCCGCAACATCGTATTTCTGCTACAAATGGACATTTGGTGCAACTCAGATGAGGATGGGTTCCCTCTTGAGTCTGGTTCCTCTCAAGGTTTCTTCCTTATGCCATCTCGGGGAGTTTTTCTTTGCCACAGTCGCCACCGGCTTGCTCATCAGGGACAAACTCACTTATAAAGAACATCTTCACTTTTAATCACCACATTATTTGTGTAAAGCTGCTTTGAGACAGTGTTCATCGTTAAAAGTGCAATACAAATTGAATTGAATTGAATAGGACTTCTGTGGAAATGGACAAGACATTTAGGACACTTTTCTCGGCAGCAGTACGCCTTGGAAGCCCATGACCCGGTCAAGGGATGGATTTACATTGGACCCTTTTATTAACTATTAAACCAGGGACGCTGCTGCATCGTGTCATTAAAAAAAATATATATACATATTTGTTTATTTATTATTAACATTTTTAAAGATTGAGACTTTACAGTGCTTCTGCAGCTTGATTAGAATCCCACAAAGCCACATCATGTCATGTTCCTGTTTGATCCCTGTGTTGGGGTTAAGAAGGAATTTTTGGGAGGAGGAACAAAACGGAGGAAAACTGTTTTAAAACACATGGGCATCAGCAGATTCTGGTTTCTACACCCACTCTTATCTTCTTAAACCGTCCACATAGGCGGATTGATCAACTTACATGAAATAAGTTAATAAATAAAAAAATTCAGTTCAAGACCAAAAAGGAAATCCAATCATTGTCATCAAAAAATGAAGCACTAACCTGAGAAGAAAATGGTCACTGCAATAATCCAAAACATATCTGTAGGAAAACTGAGCAACATTTTTGATTAATGTTACAGCATTAGAGCTGAAAAAAACAACACAGTCTATTCTCTCTCTCTTTCTTTCTTTGTCTTTATTTTTTTCTCTCTGTCTCTGCAACCTGGCCATTTTCTTACCAAATAATTATTCATAAAAACAAACACTTTCCATACAAGTCTTCATGTGAGTTCTTACTTTAGATATAATAATGTTTTAGAAAATGAACATGAACGTACCTATTATTCATCTTACAGCTAAAACTACTGCCTGAGTCGTCTCTGTGCCGTCACTAATATAATTTACATCTGGCTAATCATCTTAAAAATGATCAGGTGTGCTCTGATTATAAAAATATACATATATACATAAAAAAGGGCAATATCCATACCTCATGTATCTCTGGTCCGCTATAGCAGGGTGTGTGTGTTGTGTTGTGCACCTGAACAAATGAACAAATAACTTCTTATAAAGCATCATTGTCCTCTTGAGACCCTCCCACACACTCGCTGTCCAAGATCCCGGTGCTGATAAACAGCAAACAAATAACTACTTTACATGAGTTTCCACACCCTGGTCATAGACAACATAGAAAAAAAAACACATTTCACATAGTGTAGATTTTAACAGTTGAAATTAATTGTAATTGTAATTTGTTTTTTTTTTATATCACATTTTCAACTCTTGCTACATCATTTGACTTTCCAGCTCCTACTCACTAATTCATAAAGTTTTTTTTTTATTTTTTATAACAGTGTATAATCTGAAATATATTTGAATATTTAAATGTCCTTCTCCCCACATGTTGCTAATTTGACTTGTTTCTGTCGATTTCTACTCTACAACATCCGAATCCATCAGCTCTTCCCCTGAACGCTACTCTTCCACTGCAAATGATCCAAAACGCAGCTGCACGACTTGTGTTCAATCTGCCCAAGTTCTCCCACACCACCCCACTGCTGCTCCTCCACTGGCTTCCAGTAGCTGCACGTATCAGATTCAAAACACTGATGTTTGCCTACAAGGCCAAAAATGGACCAGCACCATCTTACCTCAGAGACCTCATCACATCTCGCACTGCACCACGCTGTCTGAGATCCTCCAGCACTGCTCGACTGGTACCACCTTCTCTCACAATGAGAAGTAAGTATACTTCAAGGCTCTTCTCTGTTCTGGCACCGAGGTGGTGAAATGAACTTCCCCTAGATGTCCGTACAGCAGAGTCTATCTTCAAGCGACGTTTGAAGACCTACCTCTTCCTGAAACACTTAAATTAGCACTTTCCAAGTTTGCTTTGTAGAATTCAAGAGTTATATTTATATTGAGATTGTAATCTTGCGTACCAGTGTACAAACCCGATTCCAAAAACGTTGGGAAACTGTACAAATTGTGAATAAAAACAGAATGCAATGATGTGGAAGTTTTAAATTTCAATATTTTATTCAAAATACAACATAGATGACATATCACATGTTTAAACTGGGAAAATGTATCATTTTAAGGGAAAAATAAGTTGATTTTAAATTTCATGGCATCCCAAACAAGCTGTAATGTCAGAAATCAGGTAAATACATTTCATCTTAACTGCCCATAAAACCCTGTAATATGAGAAAATAAATGATAATAATGATAATTCTGGAACAAGTTCATGCTACATGGAGTCTATAGAATTTACTGAATATTGTATTAAACATATAATGAAATGATCTGGATGAACAGGATTCATTGTACCACAAATGTGTTGAAGATTGTAAATAAGAGACCGCTGTAGATATACAGGTGACGGACCGCAACATGTCTTCAGTCTTCATGTTTAAGAAAACCGATTTTGGTGGTAAATGAGAGAAAGAAATATTAATTTCAATATAGAAATTTTGTAAGAAACCAAATGAATATGAAAAAAGCCCACTGTTACTCACCGTCATAAGTAGAGCAGATGAAGTTGAGTTTGTAGCTCTCGGGCAGATCGATCCACTGCTGCGTTCCTCCAGCCTCAACTGCGCCACTTCTCCTCTCCTGGCTGCAGTCTTCATTCCAGGTCCCATACCCCGGAGCCCAGTTCTGATAGCAGATCATCGATCCGTAAACCCAGAACCAGATACGCTGGGCACAGTCGTGACGCAGACCGAGCCACACGTGTTCACTGGTGGCGTTTTGAATCACTTCCTTCACCCAGAGCTGCATCTCTTCACTGCGAACTGAGACCAGGTCATGATGATGGTTCCTGCAGTAGTTCAGAGCTTCCCACCAGCTCAGATTCTTTTTAATCAGGATCAGGAATTCTTGAACAAGCACACAAAGTAAATTTAGAGAACAATGTAAATATCTCTACGTAATTTAATATAATGTAAAGATTTTTTGGCAGATTTTCCTGATTTATAAAGCAAACTGTGTATATGATATAAAAGATATGCTTAATACATTCAAAATGCATTAATATCGTGTTGAAACATTTAACTCACTCTCATGGCAGATGAATGGGAGGTTCTGGCTGCAGATCACATCACTCCAGTAGAGTTGCTCAGACTTATTCAGTGCAGCACAGCTGAAACCTCCACTGGGTTTGCCAGAGCTCCAGGATCTGAATGAGGAATTACTCTGATCTGCCCATATCCAGGAGATACTAAACAGACCAATCCAAGCGCTGACTGAAACTGACATCACACTCATGATCTCATCATTCTGAGTTTGGTTCCACACTTTGACCAGGTCGGTGTATTTCTCTCTGCAGTAGGTCTGAGCATCATACCAGGTCTTTTTTTCATTAATTAATATGTATTTATTTGAGGTTGTGTTTTTTTCTGAAAGACAGTTGATTTATATGAATAGATAATGCGTGGCCAATTCAGATTTTAGTGATTGAAAATTAAATAATCAAGAAAACTAAATACTAAATGCACATATATATATATATATATATATATATATATATATATATATATATATATATATATATATATTTTATGTAAAACAGCTTGTTTTGCAAATTCTTACCATCATAACACACAAAAGCAAGTAAATTCTCACAATTGTTGTCATTCCAACAGCCATTATTAAACATTTCAACACAGTACTCTTTTCCTTCATAGTTGTTTGGTTCTCCAATATGCCAGTTCATGTAAGTGTTTCCATCTCTGTAGAAAATTTGGTCTGCTACAGACCACTGCCATTCCCCAATGCCCTGTCTCTGTAGACCAAACCAAGCTAGCTTTGCCGTTTCCATCTGCAGTGTTTTATTCAGCTTCTTCATCTCAACAATGTTGCTGATGGTTGCCAGATCAGTGTAACTGTTTAGGCAGTATGTCTGAGCCTCACTCCAGGTTTTCTTCTCATTCACAATGTGATAGCGATGAGGAATGGACGCCGTTACAGCACATGCTACAGTGAGAAAGAAATGTAAATATTTATGGCTGAAAAATAAATATCTAATAATTATTCATATTCATTCTTTAAATATAATTATTCTTTTTTAACATGTTTTCAAATCCTTTTCTATGAGTTTCTCGATGTGTCAATGTATAAACTTTTCCCTGAACAATCTTCAATTCCTGTTTTCATTTGTTGTCTGTGTTTCTTTTTTCTGCCTTCATTTCTGTTTAAAGCAGTGAGTGGAGGCCATTTACAGTGGAACTGCGAAGAAACAAACTAAAGAAATTACATCAAGGAACAGAATTGATGGAATTTGGTTAGCATCTGGCATTCGAGCCCTCACAGTGTGGCGAGTGGGTGATGACTCCGAGACATAGTCACAAAGCTAAGGCTCAGCACTACTCTTCCCCACTTCAGGTGTCTAACAATTTTGATAATCTTAGTGATTCAACCATTGAGAAATCCAACTCAAAATCTCTGATTTTATGAGACTCTATTCTAAGGCACTTAAATGTAGCTAAGCCTTTAGAGTCACCAGCAGCACAAGTTAGGTGTATACCAGGGCAGTGGAGGTAACAGGTCAGCTTAGGTTTATAGCACAGGCATGCTCAGATTCACTATCAGAATTTCTTCACATAGGCATATAATCATGAGATCATTCAGTCAGCTATTAAAAGTAACAGAATAGAGGTGTGTAAATGAGCAAAGGCAATGTCTGATGCAGTAGCATGCTCTGTCCCCATCCCAAAGTTAATGCTGATAATGTTTTTTGGGTCAGGACTACCTTGGCAGCGAAAGGGGGGCCAACACTTGGCAGTTGGTCATAATGGTAGGCCTGATTGGTGGTCATAATATTCTGCCTGGTTGCTGTAGACAATTAAAGTAAGTTTGAAGGCAATCCTGGATGTATCCATCCCAACCAGGAAGGTGCCGTTTTTAGTTCTTGTTGTAGAGCTCACAGTATGATAACAGGGCTTGTTAAACTGTGACCATCCAGAGCCAAGGCCAGGTAGCAGACAAGAAGGCTAAACCGACCATCTGCTATATGCACTTAGTCATCACTCAGGGTGCATTATATTGAGACTGTGTCTGTTTTAATATGTAAAAATAATTCACAGAAAGTTTGTTTTAGTAGCTTAATCAAAATGAAATAAATAAGATTGAATGCACAGCCAGCACCTAAAAAAAAGGATTGTTGAACTTTCTCTCTGTCATAAGCACTGATTATAAATGTACTGTGTTTAACTAAAACATTTAATAAAACAACTAGATGTGTAGCATTTGTTGAAGCAAATATAGTTACAGATACCAGCCTTCACACTAAAAAATAAACAAACATAACACATTAAATGTCATTTCCATTCATAAATCGGAAGGTGATTGGACCCACTCATAGTGGTTGAAACACTTGATTTAAGTCTAACATTTGGATTAAATATAAAATATATAGTCATAGTCCCACAGGCTGAAGTTATATCTTCTTTAACATCTGATTCGGTCATAGCGTATCAAGCTTTATAGATTCTAGACTAAGAGGATTTTTCCACTCAGATTTCTTTCTTTCAAATCTTTCTGAGACTACACTGTACATATGCATCTTTAATTGGAATCCCACAAAACACAGCATAGTTTGTGAAACTCAAAGTTCACGTTTGATCCGTGTAAAAGGATCAATTTTGGGAGGGAGGAGGAACAAAACTGAGCAAAAAGAAAAACAGGAATAAATGGTCAAAATAGATTGTGTGTAAATGCAAACATAGAAATGCATTTTTATTTTCTGCATTGGCATGAAAATAGAGCACATCCACTAACCTGAGAAGAGAAGGGTCACTGAAATGAGCCAAGCCATATCTGTAGGAAACTGAAAAGTTTTTATTTTTTCCATGAATTTATTAGAATTTTTTCTATTAATAACAGCATTAAAATTTTAGAAAAGGGTCTGTCTCTCTCTTCCTTTGTCTTTGTTTTTCACGCTCTGTCTCTTAATGCAACCTGGCCATTTTAGTAAGTGATAAAAAGATATTTTTCATACGAGTCCTAATGTAAGCTGTTAGTATAGAAATCATAGTGTTAAAATATGCACATAATTATACCAATGTTTTTTTAGCTCACAGCCAAAACTACTATCCACGTTGTCTCCATGCTGTTATATAAATATACAATGTATACCTTCTGACCAATCATCATCATCAGGCAAATATCCATATATATATATATATAATTATAATTTAATATCCATACCTCATGTATTTTAGGGCCGCCTCACACGGTATGTGTGTGTGTGTTGTGTGTTGTGAACATAAGCATAAAAAGAGCTCTTATTATACAGCATCATTGCTCTCTTTAAACCCTCCCACACTTTTTTGTCTGAGCTGCCAGTTCTGATGAACAGGAAACTATTTTACTAAGCCATCTTATGGGTTAGGTTACTTTGGCCAAACTCCTGATAAACTCATTGTTGCAAATGATTTTGCTCATGCAAGTCCTTTCATGTTTCAGTAACATGGTGTATGATGGTTTCAGTGACATTAATATTTAGAATGGCTTCATTCTTTGAACTCTTTCATAAAACCCAGATTTCTGGAGTAGATATGTCCGTCCCATGCCTGAGCCATGTCTCATCTCTCCTGCTAGATCGGAGATACTTTGCCAGTCGCTTGTTTTTCTAAAGGTCCTCCTTAGCTGTTATACAAATTATACTCAGAGTCAAATTTGAATAATTTTTGAATGCATACACACATTTTATAAAATTATTGCTGGAGCAAAAATGATACATGAAACCAAAGTCCAGAGCTGAATTGAATACGTCCAATGAGATTTTTTTTTTCAGTCCAGTTAAATACAGGAATAAAAAAAGGTGACTCATTTAGAATAAAGGAAAGCCCTAGCTGTGAGCTTGTGCTCGTGTTTACAGGCTGAAGGCTATGGATGTGGTGAGGGAAGACATGCAGGTAGTTGGGTTGAATAAGGCAGATGGAGATGGATGATCCACTGATCCACTGCACTGTCAGTGCACATACAGTACCCATGGTATTGTGGAATTCATGATAGCAAGAATTTAGTAACATGTTAAGCCACCCAGCACCAGCAGCCAGGCCAATGGAGGTGACAGGTCAGCTTAGGTTTCTAGCACAGACATGCCCAGGTTCACTATCAGAATTTCTTCACATAGGCATATAATTAAGAGATCATTTAGTCAGCTATTAAAAGTAACAGGATAGAGGTGTGTAAATGAGCAAAGGCAATGTATGATGCAGTAGCATGCTCTGTCCCCATCCCAAAGCTGATAACAGGTTATGGTTGCTGTGGTCTGACAGACGAACTGCTGTAGAAGTTAATGCTGTTAATGTTTTTTGGGTCAGGACTCACTTGGCAGCAAAAGGGGGGCCAACACATTATTAGGCAGTCCATCCCAACCAGGAAGGTGCCGCTCTCATTTCTTCTTGTATAGCTAACAGACTGAGAACAGGGCTTGTTAAACTGTGACTATCCAGAGCCAAGGCCAGGTAGCAGACAAGAAGGCTATACCGACCATTTGCTATCTGCACTTAGTCATCACTCAGGGTGCATTATATTGAGACTGTGTCTGTTCTAATATGAAGAAATTCACACAAAGATTGTTTAAGTAGTTTAATTAAAATGAAATAGATAAGGGTGAATGCACAGCCAGCACCTAAAAATAGGATTGTTGAACTTTTGCTCTTTCATAAGCACTGATTATAAATGTACTGTGTTTAACTGAAACATTCTCTAAAGGTCCTCCTTAGCTGTTATACAAATTATACTCGGAGTCAAATTTGAATACATTTTGAATGCATACACACATTTTATTAAATTATTGCTGGAGCAAAAATGATACATGAAACCAAAGTCCAGAGCTGAATTGAATACATCCAATGAGATTTTTTCTTTTCAGTGCAGTTAGATAGATAGATAGATAGATAGATAGATAGATAGATAGATAGATAGATAGATAGATAGATAGATAGATAGATAGATAGATAGATAGATAGATAGATAGATAGATAGATAGAACTTTGTCATTACATAGTACAGGTACATAGCAACGAAATGCAGTTTGCCATCTACCAGAAGTGCAAAATGTAGCAGTCGTGCAAAAGTGCAAATAAATATATGGCATATTTACAGCAAGTTATAGTGATAATATGTAAACATATGTAAAGTGAATAAATACAAAGGCAGTAACAGTGCAGAGATGTGTGGACATCAATTTAGAGTACAAGTCGAATAAAAAGTCTACTATATATAAATATATATATATATATATATATATATATATATATATATATATATATATATATATATATATACACACACACAGGTTATATACACAAATGAATGAAATGTTGGGCAGAATGTACAGTAATGATATAAGGATACACAGATAAAAATAGTGCAGATGTAATGAGGAGTAAAAGATATACTATGTAATATGTACATGTATAATACAGAGGTTATATACAGTGTTTTGTTTTGTTTTGTGTTTTTTTTGTGGTGATTTAGCGGTGTAGTGTAGCGTTCAGTAGTGTGATGGTGGATGGAAAAAAGCTGTCCCTGAACCTGCTGGTTCTGGTGCGCAAGTTCCTGTATCTCCTTTGTGATGGAAGGAGGTTAAACAGTTTATGACTGGGATGTGAAGAGTCCTTGATAATGTTGTGAGCTCTGCGCAGACATCTGCTGTGGTGAAGGTGCTCAATGGCAGGTAGTTGGGTGCCAGTGATGCGTTGGGCGGTTTTCACCACCCTTTGCAGGGCTTTTCGTTCACTCACAGTAGAGCCTCCGTACCATACAGTGATGGAGTTGGTCAGGATGCTCTCAATGATGCAGCGGTAGAAGCTCGTTAAAATCCCAGGGGACAGATGAGATTTCTTGAGACTTCTCAAGAAGTACAGGCGCTGTTGTGCTTTTTTTACCAGAGCTAAAGTGTTCTGCTGCCATGTCAAATCCTCAGAGATGTGAACTCCCAGGAACTTAAAGCTGGAGACTCGTTCTACCTCAGTTCCATTGATGCTGACAGGTAGATGTCTCCTGCTGTTGGATTTCCGAAAGTCCACAATGAGCTCTTTGGTCTTTGTGGCGTTGAGAGTCAGGTTGTTGTTGGCACACCACGCTGCTAGATTACGGATCTCTTCCCTGTAGGCCATTTCGTTGTTGTTGTCGATCTGGCCGACCACGGTGGTGTCATCTGCATACTTTATGAAGATGTTGGAGTTATACAGAGGAGCACAATCGTGGGTGAACAGGGAGTAGAGCAGTGGGCTCAGAACACAGCCCTGCGGGATGCCAGTGTTCAGAATGAGGGTAGAGGATACCTGGTTACCCAACCTGACAGATTGAGGTCTGTTGGTGAGAAAGTCCAGAATCCATCTGCAAGTGGAGGTGCAGATACCCAGTTCACTGAGCTTAGTACAGTGGGGAGGACTGTATTGAACGCAGAGCTAAAGTCAATGAACAGCATTCTGATGTACGTGTTGCTTTTATCCAGGTGGGTGAGGGCTGAATGAAGAGCTGTGGAAACTGCATCCTCTGTTGACCTGTTCGGGCGATAGGCAAACTGGTGTGGGTCCAGTGTAGGTGGTAGGCCTGCAGTGAGGTGATTCAGGATCAGTTTCTCAAAGCACTTCATAGCGATAGGGGTGAGTGCAACTGGTCGAAAGTCATTCAGGCATTCAGCAGCTGAGTGCTTAGGCACTGGTATAATGGTAGTGGTCTTCAGGCATGTAGGTACTGTGGCTTGGGCCAATGACAAGTTGAAAATGTCAGTAAAAACCTGTGCCAGTTGTCCAGCGCATGCTCTGAGAACACGTCCCGGTATGCTATCCGGGCCAGCTGCCTTTCGTGCATCCACTCTGCTAAACACTGAATAGACGTCGGTTGTCGTGAGTGAAAGTGGGCTGTAAGCAGAAGAGTCCGTTGTTGTTGTGAAATGTCCTGTGCATTGGTCAAAACGAGCAAAAAAGTGATTGAGCTCGTCTGGTTGGAAGGCACTGCTGGTTGGTTGAGCTGTGCGTTTTTAGTCTAAATACAGGCGTAAAAAAAGGTGACTAATTTAGAATAAAGGAAAGCTGTAGCCATGTGAGATCATGCTCATGTTTACAGGCTGAACATTACCGTTTTTTTTTTTTTATTAATTTGCATAAACTAGAGGCGAGCAAATAGAACTTTGGATTCGCAGCGTGGTGAATATGAACGTAGTGCCAATGGTTACATTTTTGAATTTATTCATTCATAAAAAAAAAAAAAAAATATTAAAACAAATGAATGTGTAGCATTAAATAAAGTGGTTACAGATACCAGCCCCTTTTAGGCTTTACACCAAATTGTCTGTCATTTCCATTCATAAATCGGAAGGTGATTGGACCCATTCATAGTGGTAGAAACACTTGATTTAAGTCTAACATTTGGATTAAATACAAAATATATAGTCATAGTCCCACAGGCTGAAGTTATATCTCCTTTAACATCTGATTCCGTCATAGCGTATCAAGCTTTATAGATTCTAGACTAAGAGGATTTTTCCTCTCAGATTTCTTTCTTTCAAATCTTTCTGAGACTACACTGTACATATGCATCTTTGATTGGAATCCCACAAAACACAGCATAGTTTGTGAAACTCAAAGTTCACGTTTGATCCGTGTAAAAGGATCAATTTTGGGAGGGAGGAGGAACAAAACTGAGCAAAAAGAAAAACAGGAATAAATGGTCAAAATAGATTGTGTGTAAATGCAAACATAGAAATTTCTGCATTGGCATGAAAATAGAGCACATCCACTAACCTGAGAAGAGAAGGGTCACTGAAATAAGCCAAGCCATATCTGTAGGAAACTGAAAAGTTTTTATTTTTTCCATGAATTTATTCGATTTTTTCTATTAATTTAATTTAATTTCATCTTCTCCCGTTTATCCGTAATTCGGGTCGCGGGGGCAGCAGTCTAAGCAGATTCCCCAGACACTTCTCCGTGTCCAGAGATCAGGCTGTCAAGGCCCCCGCCTTCGACTGCTGCCCAATCCTCTCAGCATCTGGAGCATAGAGGGTTAAGGGCCTTGCTCAAGGGCCCAAGAGTGGCAGCTTGGCGATACCGGGGCTCGAACCCCCGACCTTCCGATCGGTAACCCAGCGCCTTAACCGCTGGAGCCACCACTCCCCCTTTTTCTATTAATAACAGCATTAAGATTTTAGAAAAGGGTCTGTCTCTCTCTTCCTTTGTCTTTGTTTTTCTCACTCTGTCTCTTAATGCAACCTGGCCATTTTAGTAAGTGATTAAAATATATTTTTCATACGAGTCCTAATGTAAGCTGTTAGTATAGAAATCATAGTGTTAAAATATGCACATAATTATACCAATGTTTTTAGCTCACAGCCAAAACTGCTATCCATGTTGTCTCCATGCTGTTATATAAATATACAATGTATACCTTCTGACCAATCATCATCAGGCAAATATTCATATATATATATATATATATATATATATATATATATATATATATATATATATATATACATAAAAAATTTAATATCCATACCTCATGTATTTCAGGTTTGCCACACCCAGTGTGTGTGTTGTGAACATGAGCATAAATAGAGCTCTTATTATACAGCATCTTTGTTCTCTTTAAACCCTCCCACACTCTGAGCTGCCAGTTCTGACGAACAGGAAACTATTTTACTTGTTTCTATTCACCAATCAGAAATGATATAAAACAAAGACTCCACCCCCTTTTTACTTTTCACATAGTGTAGTTTTAGAGCTTTGGATCTTTAGAAGTTCTTTGTAATAATAATATTTGATTCTTAGGGATGACTCAACAGCAATTTTCAACTTTGCTCCAAACTTTAGAACTCCTCAATCTCTCTGTGTTTGCTTTGAAGGAGTGGAACGTAGCGTAGTGCCAATGGTTACATTTATGAATTCATTTATTATTGTATTTTTTTGACTTAAATTAGACAAGCTTTGAAAGAATTTAGAAATTTTGATTCCCTCGTTTGGGACTGAGCGTAGGGTTAATTGAAAAGTGTCGAACCAATCCGATGTCTGTTGGTAAACATTAGAACCCGTCACTAAAACAGTGGTTCCAATAAACAAGATTAATTATTGATTATTTTACTCTTCAAGACTATTATGGAAATAATAATCAGGATTGCGGTTCAATGTTGTTGTCAGGATTATGGACTGGGTCTTGGTTTTTCACAAGCCAATGTACAGTGCAAAGTAATGAAGAGTGTGTTAAAAAAGTGAAGAAAAGAGTGCAGGCAGGGTGGAGTGGGTGGAGAAGAGTGATAGTAGGAGTGATTTGTAATAGAAGAGTATCTGTGAGAGTGAAAGGGAAAGTTTATAGGACTGTGGTGAGACCTGAGATGTTGTCTGGTTTAGAGACAGTGGTATTGAGTCAAAGACAGGAGGTGGAGCTGGAGGTAGCAGAGCTGAAGATGTTGAGATGTTCGTTGGGAGTGAAGACGATGGACAGGATTAGAAATGAGTTTATTAGAGGGACAACGCATGTAGGACGTTTTGGTGACAAGGTGAGGGAGGTGAGATTGAGATGGTTTGGACATGTGCAGAGGAGGGACATGGGGTATATCAGTAGGAGAATGCTGAGGAAGTAGACACCAGGAAGGAGGAAAAGAGGAAGACCAAGGAGAAGGTTTATGGATGTGGTGAGGAAAGACATGAATAAGGCAGATGTTGAGGACAGGGGGGGTTATGGAGATGGATGATCCACTGTGGCGCCCCCTAATGGGAGAAGCCAAAAGAAGAAAAAAAAGTTTCAGTTTAGGTGAATCAGGGTTGGAGCCACTTGGGTGGTGTTTAGTAACAATTCTATTTTAGTCCTCGTTTCTTTAAAAACCCATTAGTCCACGAGGAAAAAAAAAAAATTGCATTCCAAACAAGTGTCAAAAATCAAGAATATAAATGTCACCTTAACTGCCCACAAAACCCTGTAATTATGAAAAAATAAAGTATAACAATTATAACTTAAAAAAATTACAAGTTCGTGTTGCATTAAGTTTATAGAATTTACTGGATATTATAATAAACATATAATGAAATTGTCTGGATGAACAGCATGTATTGAAAATGATAAATGAGAGACTGCTGTAGATCTGCTGATGCTGGATACAGATGATGGATCACAACTTGTCTTCATGTGTCCAGTCTTTGTTTAATTAAACAGATCTTCATGGCAAATGAGAGAATAAAATATATAGAATTATAATAGAGAAGCGGCTTTAGAAAAATAATGCAATAATAAACTCTGAGACTCACCGTCTTTCAAAGAGCAGATGAAGTTGAGTTTGTAGCTCTCGGGCAGATCGATCCACTGCTGCGTTCCTCCAGCCTCAACTGCTCCACTTCTTCTCTCCCAGCTGCAGTCTTCATTCCAGGTCCCGTACCCCGGAGCCCAGTTCTGATAGCAGATCATCGATCCGTAAACCCAGAACCAGATACGCTGGGCACAGTCGTGACGCAGACCGAGCCACACGTGTTCACTGGAGGCTTTTTGTGCCACGTCCTTCACCCAGAGCTGCATCTCTTCACTGCGAACTGAGACCAGGTCATGATGATGGTTCCTGCAGTAGTTCAGAGCTTCCCACCAGCTCAGATTCTCATTAATCAGGATCAGCGTGTCTGTGTAAATCAAATATTCAGTAGTAACAAAATCCAGATCTAAATTCTGAATTCAATCTGAACATATGTTTTATCGCAAGGTCCATTTTCTATTGTGTTGATAAAACTAAGTGTATTCTAAACAGTATATTATAATCTAAAACAGTATGAATAATTAATTTTTAAAAAATTGCATTTTGCTGCAAGATAATTATTTTTCTTACTTTCATGGCAAATGAATGGGAGTTTTTCTGTGCAGTTGCCGGTATTCCACTTGTGCGGCTTCGACACATTCACTACTCCACAGTTAAAATCTCCTCTGACATACGTCTGGTTCCAGTATGTGAATAAGGATTTACTCTGATCTGACCACGTCCAGGAGTCATTGTACAGACCGATCCAAACAGAATAAGAGGACTGTGCAACATCCCAGACCTCTATATACTCAGTTTGGTTCCTCACACTGACCAGGTCGGTGTATTTCTTTCTGCAGTAGGTCCGGGCATCATACCAGGTCATTGTCACATTAACAAATATGTATGTATTAGTGTTTGTGTTCTTTTCTGAAAGAAAATAAATTGATGAATGTATAATTTTTTACAATTTATGGCTGACACTGCTTTCAGGAATGTATCAGATTTGTCTGAATGGCAAATATATATATTATTAGTAAGTATATTGTATATCATTTTTTTTTTTCTTCCCAGCATGTATTTACAACCCTGACTACAAAAACGTTGGGACTCCCATATGTTCTCCCATATGTGTCTGATAGAGCATTCTAGCTGCTTAACAGTTCTGTGTTTCCTTTGTTGTATTTTTCAATTCATGAAGCGCCGAATGTTTAAATGGTGAAAAGTCCAATTCAGCACCTGGACTCTTCTACTACGAAGTCATGAGATTTTAATTCCTTGAAAAAAATAGAGATTTGAAGGGTGGAAGCATGTGTTGCTCTAAAACCTGTCTATACCATTTAGCATTGAAGGAGTCTCTCCAAATGTGCAAGCTCTAAAAGTAATTAACATTTCAATTCATCTGAACGCGCAATCCGGATCATGTTCACGCATACCCACTCCTTTTCATGATAGAAATTTAAACTGCATTTATGCATGACATGACAAACTGTTTTCAAAAGGTGTTATTGAGCCCATGCAGTGATTTCCATTACAGAATCAGGCCTGTTTTTAATGCAGTTCTGGATTTAAAGCAGTACATTCAAAAGTGGTGCAAACCAAAAGCAGGCCATATAGTAACTCAGTTAAAAAAATAGATTAATATGTGGTCTCTCTTATTTTTAGCGGTATTTACCTGCATAACACACAAAAGGGTGTAAGCTGTTACAGTTGCAATCATTCCACAAGCCATTATATCCAAGCATTTGAACACAGAACTCCATTCCCACCCAGTTGTCTGGTTGAGGGTCAGACCATTTGGTGTAATTGCCATATAAGGCTTCATTTGCCAATGACCACCGCCATATCCAGGTGTCTTTCCTCCGTAGTCCAATCCAAGCTTGTTCGGCAGTTTTGTTCTTCAGGATGTCACTTAGCTTGTTTAGCTCAGTCATGTTGCTAATGGTGGCCAGATCGGTGTATTTCTCTCTACAGTAGGTCCGAGCTTCGATCCAGGTTTTATTTTCATTCACAAACCGATAGACGTGTAAAATATATGCCCCTGTGCGACACACTAGTGTGCAAACCAAAAAAAAACATTATTATGTAGTGATAAGCAGATATTAAATATGTCAACAATGTAAATGACAAATATTTAGTTCCATATTATTGTAAATAGCCATACAAAGAAAATAAAACAGTACTGTTTAGAAAATCATTGTATTCGTAATGTTTATTGGAAATGCTCCCATTAAATGCAGGTTTGTTAATTTTTCCTTATGGGGGTACCCAAGTTTTAGAATTTGTATGTGTGTTTAACATGTACTTATAGTAAAGAGTAGTTTTTGTTTACTATGGCTTTTTATATCATATAAACACTTACAGGTTACTTCATCAGAACACCTACAATGTATAATGTATAGAATAATGTAGATGTAAATCATAAATTAATGTTCATTTCTAATTAAAAAAAGAGGAAACGCATGAGATTTCCGTGACTTGGACCATGGCGTGGTTGTTGGTGCGTCGCAGACCAGGAACCAGGAAGTGTTATATTGATGACTCAAATCAAGGTTCATTTTCATTGTTCCATATACGCAGTATAAAAAAGAACAAATGTTGTTAGTACGGACCAAGGTGCATAAACAGTGAACAGTAAGAGTAATCACTAGACATAGCGGAGTTAAGATGTGGGGTACGAGCTAGATGCGATAAATGAGGTTGAAATCTAAGTAACGTATGTATAAAATGCCACAGTCCACAGTCAGAGGTGACCATGTGCAAGTGTGTGCAATATCCAGTGTGCATATTTTAACAGAATAAGGGGATGACTGTAGTACACAGTAAACAATTTAAGTCCCTCAGTCTAAATGTGCCACAATGTCCAGTGTGTATTTCCGGTGCACAGTAAAGTGGTTGAGTGTGAGTGTGTGTTAATGTCTATGTTTGGGGCTCTGGCAGTTTGAGAGCAAAAGTCAAGTCAAGTCAAGTCAAGTTTATTTGTATAGCGCTTTTCACAACAGACATTGTCTCAAAGCAGCTTTACAGAAAACAACAGTGAAGGTGAATGGTGTGCGTTTGTCCCTGATGAGCAAGCCGTTGCAGCCGAGCAAAAGCTGTTTCAGAACCTTGTAGTGCGGGTCCTGATGCTTCTGAACCTACTGCCTTGAACAGACTCTGGGGGGTGAGACGGATTATTCAGAATAGCAGAGGCTATTGCATCACTTGCAGTGCCCCGGATAGCTGAATCAACCTGTTATTTAAACCTAGAGCCATTCAGGTTTTTACGGTTGTAATGGCAGGAGGTACTGCCTGGACTATAGTTGCAATTGCACTCTTAAAAAAAAATTTGCCCACATAGGAGCCGCCATGTCCCCGCACCACCATATTAGACCCTAACCTGTACTGTATTTTGTTTCGGCATTAAAATCTTTGTGTGTTGTGCCCAAAAAGCTCATCAGTCAGACGAACTTCCACTTCAACCCATGTGTAAAGCAGATCTTCATGGAGCTGGCAATATGCACAGGGAAACCTTCACTCTACCACATCCAAAGACCTACTATACAATTGTATGCTTCCAACAGAAACTAAGAAAGTCAGGTTGTCCCTGTACTTTTGTCCATGTAGTGTCCATCTGCAAGCCTTAATGATCAGATGGTTCTAAATCACTTATGAACAAACACAAACTAAGTCATTTTGTGTACACTGACCTGAAAAGAGCAGGTTGAGTGAAATGAAATGAGCCATATCTGTAAGGAGCATTACAAATATTTTAGTACCTTTTCTTGTATGTATTCAAAATATCATTGCACAGACAAAATACTCATGCATTTCTGTGGAAAAATGCAAGATCTTCCTACCTGTGATGTGATGTTTCTCCTCTACTTCATTTGTGCTGCCCCATGACATGTAAGTTAATGCCAATGATTTGCATCTGAAATAAGATTTCATACCTCATGTGTGTGATCTGAACAAAACTTGAATTATAGATTTGCCTCTATTAATCCCTCCCATCCTTTCTTCATCACTGTCAAACACAGGTTCCAGTAAACAGGAAATATTATTACTGTGAATGTGAAAAAGAAGAAGCCTTGTTATTCACACTGCTCATTGTTTATTACTCTCAGCTTTTTGCATACTTCCATAGAATCAGATCTTATCTTTGTGTCTTTGTTCCATAGAACATCATGTGACCTATTCCGGGTGGTGTGGCTTTTGTTTTATAGGGAATCTATTTGAATACTGCACCGCAATGTCTGTGCGAGGTGTTCATATGGAGCCTTTTTTAGGCACCTGAATACACTTTATTTGTAAAAAAAAAAAATAAATAAAATTATAAAGATGTCCATCTTTTTAATGTGTCACTTTTTTTTTGTGTGTGTGTTTTTGGTGTGTATCTTAGCATTATTAAGCTGCATTAATAATGATGTCAATCCTCATAAGGATAATAGCACAAACTTGTTATGTAAAAAGTCCTCATAAAGTCAGTGTGTGTGTGTGTGTGTGTGTCTGTGTGTGTGTGTTTATAGCTTTAGCTTTCTGTTTAATTCACTAAATTGATAATTATCACAGTGAAAGGTCCTCATATGGATAGATTAACAATGTGTGTGTGTGTGTGTGTGTGTGTGTGTGTGTGTGTGTGTGTTTTAGAGACACCCAAGTCCTCACAAGTCCCCAGAAATATGTATGTGTGTGTTTATAGGGACAACTTGCCTGCGTAATGGGGACCCTGGATATTATAGGGATTTTGGAAACATTTAGGAGATTGTCAAATGTGTGTGAAAGGGTGACTTTTTTAGTGTATCTGTTTGTGCAGTGTTTTGTGTGTGTGTGTGTGTGTGTGTGTATGGGTGTAAGAGAGCGATCAAATTGTCAAATCGATGACACACAAGTCCTCAGAAATGCATGTGTGTGTCTTTTTTACAGGGACAGCTTGTCTGTCTTAAGGGGACCCAGGGACAGCTTTTTAAAGTTGCAGTTTATGGTGTAATGGCTTGTAGGATCTTCTAATGTCAGTTGGCAGATACCCTTGTATCCAGGTATCTCAGTTTAACAGCTAACCAAATACGGGTTAAGGCCTTGTTTAAGGGCCCAGTATTGGCATTTTGGTGGTGCTAATTAATTCTGAACTCTTATTTTATCTCTATAAAATTGAAGTCTTGGGTGTCTTTTGGTTCTACATTTTTTCACCACTGGGGCTTCTTTCTCACCTCGTTTCCGTTTTCCTATTGGACTCTTTAAGCCATCATAATTTCCCTCCTGTTGCTCTGGTTTTATTTCTTTCTAGTGGAGAGTCAAGCCTTTCAATGTCTTCTTTCTGCCTTAGCACGACAACAACAGCGGTTGCAACACCATGAATCTGTGCTGGCTCAGCACGTCCAGTGTACAGGCCAGAGCTCAGAGTTCCTGACTTGGTTCAAACAACAACTTCAGATCCTATCCCATCTCCAGCTCCACTTCCCACTTTTTTTCCGGTTCCAGCGTCCTGAGAGCTAGATTAGAGCTGTGCCTGCCACCCAGCCCATTGCTTTGCCAGAGGTTTCCTAACCCAATGCTCACTAACATTCGAATTACAACCCTCCTCGTTTCCCACCAACCACTGACAAATCACCTACATTATCACTCTTCTCTCTAGGAAATCTCTGGAATGGGCAACTGCTGTCCAGGAAGTGCAGGTTGTTTGCTTTTTCAACTAGATCGCCCTCGGGTGTTCCCTCGCCCTCGGATTCAGTGCCCTTCAGCACTGAATCCGCAAAAAAAAATTACTTACCCTTTGACAAGGCGGCTGGAGTGTGGCTGAGAATGCTATCCAGTTGAGCTCACTCAAGTTATGCTTCCAGATTCATTAACCTACATTACAAATTAACTCCTTGAGATATCCTCAGCACTTTTGAGTCGCTCATCAACCTGGCAACCCGCCTTGACATCGGGATCAGAGGATGGTCGCTGTGGGCGTGGTCGAGATGTTCTGTCAATAGAGAGGTGAGATTCACTGCTGGCTCCTGAACACATGCAACTATGCAGTACCCTCCTCTTCTTCCAGGAACGAGTCTGCCGCTGCAAGGAGCATTGCTGCTTCTATTGTGCGAAAATTTACGGAGCTGAGAGGAGGCTGTGATAACTGTTCCTTTATCCTCCACCAATATGGCTTGTACTAATGGTGGATAACTGGTGGCAAGGTCAGTCACTCACTCAAGGCTTTGCTGGATTTGAGTATGACAAGGAATTTTTCTCAAGTTCTGATAAACAGGAAACTTTTACTTTTGTGTGCAAAAGTGTGTATTGTGTGAAAAGGGATGATCTGGATTATATGGGATACCATTTTGCATTGCCATGCCACTGTCTGGTTAAAACAGTGAAAGTATTGGTACAGTACAGTAATACTCCGAGCTTAAATATAATAACAAATTAATAAATACTTAATAAAATAAATAAAAAAAATTTACTGATATATTATTCTGATTGATATAAAAACATTGAGACACTGTTTTTTCACATGGGATCCATTTGTTATGGTATCCATACACACACAGCAGCAACAGTGACACAACTGCCAAGAAATTATGAAAATGAGACAGCTGCTTACCTCAGCAGCAAGCAAGATCATTTACATAAAACCCAATGTCTCAAAAAATATAAAAAATAAAAAATGTCCACGATGAGAGAGTGTAAAACCCCGAGTCCTCAGGTAGCGGCTACACGTCAGATAATTAACTTTTTCTTTTTAACTGTATGCATTGCTGTAGGATTGATGTTAAAACCTCAAACCTAAGTGTTTTACTCTGAGGACAAATTTTTTTTTCCCCTTTTTGCCCTCTTTAGGAGCAAAGCAGGTATAAACTGGAAGATAATAAAACCATTTATTTTTTAGATTCTTGTACAGTGTAGCCTTTGTAACCATTTATTTTTTGGCCAGGGAAGCAGACGTGACCTCTGTTACTTTTCGTAAAATAAAAGCAAAATAATTTTGCCCGCATCCATAACCCGACCTGAACCGGTGCCAGGATTCTCAAATTTCAAAATGTAAGAATCCTAGAAAATCTAAACTATTTTTGCTTGCATTTCTTGCATGGCGATGTCACTCAAATATTGTTTCCCAATTTAACATCTCTATTAAGAGTGACATTTTATAAAAAATTCTCAGAGGTTTCTCAACATTCTCTTGTTCCATCGAAGATGCAGGTGGTGAACGACTTTCAGGCCTGGCAGCTTGCCTGGACATCTTACCTACACATGGAATCTAATTATTTCCTAGAGCAAACCAGATGTTCTCAACAAAGCTGCCCAAAGCTTTAGCGCAACTCACACTCAAACAGAAGACTCAAAAAAGCCATCATGTGATGATCTCAGTATTGTGCTTGAGCTAAAACGTGGGGGAATGCCTATAATTCCATTTGGTTGATTTTATTGACTCATGATTTAAATTCTCAAAGGACAAAACACAAGGCTTTTAAATCAAACCATCAACAAATGCCTTTTTTGTAGTCAACTGTCCCGATGATTGACCGCTTGTCCTTAACAAGAGCAACCTCGTCTAGGAAATAGATAGGAGGAATACATATTCCTGAAATGATCGCTGCTACAGGATTTACTCTGAAGGCAGGACTAGTAGCTGAAACAAAAGGTACATCTCAAACCCTGGGAGTTTTTACTTATGTTCAAGGGCACTCCATTTTCTGTATGCAGATGTTGTTCCAGGTTTGTCACAAATAAATATAGTTGCTCTCTTGTGGTTGCAGACATCACTCATTAGTTTTCATTAGTTTCAAGAACTAATAGAATTCTACCATGCTTTCAGTGTTACTTTTTGTTCAAAGTCTGGAACATAAGCAGCAATATATTAATGCAGTTCGTGACCTCACTCAGATCCATTTTTGAGGTCTCTTGAGACAGCTGTGGTCTTAGCCAAGTAAGCAAAGTTGTCTGCTTTTGGAAGTATTCTGGTTGTAAATGTGTTCTCCACACTGCAAGACACATCGTCATGAATTATTTGGAACGGAATATTTTAGAAACCATTTTTGAACTCCCAGCCAAGCAGTGTAGCAAAAAAAAAAGCTTGTTTTTCACAAGTTTAATAAGATGCAAAAGCCTGCCATGTTCCGCATTCAACATTTGTCCTAAAATTCCCTCATTTTGTAAAAATATTCGCTTTCGTTTTTTGTCTGGCTTTTGCAAATTTTGTGTTGGATCAGAAGTTTGCTTGGTTTGGTAAAAACCAAAGTAATAGTGGTTCTTTTTGTCATTTTTGTGTTCTTTCTACTTCTGTGTTGATATTTCAACGCTGAATTCTTTAGTTCCAATTTCTTTATTTCAGATCTTGGACCAAAGTCCACCAGAAGTGTCACCTTTTGGACCTAACATTGGTTGTGTCACGTAGGAAGCCTGCTAGTTCTTGAAAGCGTTAATGAGCAACAGGTTTATTGTACCAATTTAGACATCATTTTAAATAGGTATACTAAAGTTTAGCTAAAAATGCAAATTTTATTGTCATGTTTCATAGAATTTAGATTAAAAAAGGGTTACACTATCCCTAAATACTGTCCGTATTCTGTTTGTGTCTTGTGATGAGGGTTACGAGCCGGCTCTGTGATGAATTGCCAGTTTTGTGCTTCAGCCAGCACAATAAAGCATAAAGCCCTGGACGTGAAGGTCCAACCGAATTCCTTCTGCGGTTAGCAAGGACATGCACCATTACCTTCTCCTTTCTGCAGGATATTTTATGTCCCTTTAAATGAGAGAAAATGGGCAGTATTCCTGCAAGGTAATGGCTTCACATCATTTACACACGGGCACACTCGGCCGGGACGCCGACATCACGTGGGACAATTTGCAACATTTCTCAGACCTCGGTATGCTATATCTCCAGGTTCATTTACGCTTACAGTAACTCACTGGTTCAGCTAGTCTTTTTTTTTTCTTGCTCTATTGTCTTCCTCTCACAGCTGGCATTTCTGAAGAGATTCTCATTTATTACAGGTCACAGACGTTAAAGCGGAGGTTTAAAAAGACAGAGACTCACGGCGGTCTCATCAGCACCCAGCAACAAGTCTTTCCTCTCGTCTTAAGTCATACACTTACCCCATATTTTATCGCATGACAGAACCTCACACTGGTGGGCCTCTTTCATTTATGTTGAGTCAGCTGGATCTCTTTAAAGCACAGCTGAAAACAGTTCTGACATGAACATACCATGGAATCCTGGCAAAATGCTACACTATTATGTAATAAAATAGTGACTTTCTGAACATTTTATACTGTACAAACATTTATGGCATTTGTCAAATCCTCTTATTCAAGACACTTATTTATATAAATAAGCAGTTGACCAGCATCTTACCAACTGAGCCACCACTTCACTACCACAAAAATGCTGCTTAGTCATCATTTAGCATAACAGGACAGAGTGGTAGACTAGCGGCTAGTTGATGTGGAGGTAAGAATTATGGATATTCCGAACTTTGAAAAGTGGCCCGTTTAGCAAAGCTTTTTTACAAAAAGTTTAAGTACGATATTATACTAAATTTAGTCATTAGCCAATGATCACCAATATCTGTCGAGTGGCTCTGCCCTTTAATGGGTTCATATATCCTTGACACCCATATGAGGATGGGTTCCCCTTTGAGTCTGGTTCCTCTCAAGGTTTCTTCCTCATATCATCTAAGGGAGTTTTTCCTTGCCACTGTCGCCACGGCTTGCTCATCAGGGACAAACGCACACCATTCACCTTCACTGTTGTTTTCTGTAAAGCTGCTTTGAGACAATGTCTGTTGTGAAAAGCGCTATACAAATAAACTTGACTTGACTTGACTTGACTTGATTCCTGTTCTAGTAGGTCAAATTTGTACCCAACCTTCAATGGATTATTATTCCAGGAACAGCATGTCCCAAAGTCTTTGATTACACTTATCCCACAGCAGCTTGTACATGCTAACAAACTTAAACGTATTAGCATTGAGACACCTGACTTTTTCATCCAAAATCAGAGGCACACAATTGTATAGAACGTCTTTGGGTGTGGGAGCATGAAATGTTCTCTTCACTTGACCTAGGAGACCCAAACCTGTTTCAGCATGACAATGCCCCTGTGCACAAAGCCAGCTCTATAAAGATATGGTTTGGAGTGGAAGATCTCCTGCTAGAGAGTTCTGATCTCAACCCTATTGAACACCTTTGGGATGAAATGCCAACTGCACCCAGGCCTCCTCACCTCACCTCACCTGATTTTACTAACACCCTTGCGGCTGAACAAATCTCTATAAACCTCACCATTCCACGAAACATCTTCCCAGAAGAATGGAGGAAAAACATAGGGATGATCTTATGGTCAGGTTGGTGTCAACAGATGTAGTGAAAGTACAACACATGGACGAAGAAAACAGTCACAGCAATGCAGGCATAATGATTTAATAAATGAATTGAAATAATCAAAAAGCGTTTATTCGTTTTTAAAATTCGTAATGTGTGGATGCAAAAACCTTTTCGCCATTGATTGAGGAGGTGAGAAGCACCTTATTAACTTCCTCATTGCCATGCGCGTACAGTCGCCGTCTGGCCTTTCGAACGGAGGAGAGAGAACGAGCTTGTTTACTGTATATGCGTTCGGTAGGTCGTCACGCTAACGCTAAGCCTACCATCATTATAACTATAATCATAATCATCATCATCAAGAGAGGTTAAAAAAAAATTGAGTAACGGGTCGATGAGCACCCAAATATCACATTTTTACCGTTAGGATCACGCAACTTCATTTTTCAAGACAATTAGACCCTGAGGAAATCAATGTCTTATTGCTGTGTTCATTATTCAGGCCAGTGAACACCGATCTAAATGGGACGGAGAGAAGTCAGAGTAAGCGGGCGCCATCACCATCTCATTTCCATTTGCTCCACTGACGTCCTGAACAAAGAGGAAAGAAACAGCAAATAGCGTTGACACTAATGAGATAACGTGAATTACTGTATATATCAGGTGACTATTCCAATTGCGTCATACACACTGGTGTCTTATATTTACAAACCATTGCTTTCCAGAAGGAGTCCAATGTTTCAGGTTATTTCATTGTTGTTGTTCTTTTAATTTGTTGTATTTTGAATTCTGATTCGCCACAAGCGGTCGATTCGATTTCAGAATATGCAAACTTTTAATAAAAACCTCTGGATGTGTTGCTAGCACTTGTATGCTGCACATCGTCCCAGACGAATGTGTGTCTCTTTTGTCTGCGGAATCGACGTTATCCATCATCTCAGTGCTCCTGATGATCCACAAGGACGCCCATGACACACATCAGCAAATTCTGGAGGACACTCTAGGGTTTGTCGTGGATGGTTTTGGGAAAAGGTTCCTACCGGTTTCTTAGTGACCTCATGAATGAGATCAAATATTTTTATTTTTTATTACTGACAGGATTTCTCTTTTCTTCAATAAGCCACTTCATGGATTTGTAGTGGGAGTAAATTCAAACCAGAATACTCAGGTTTTGGACAGACAATCAATACACACTGATTGCAATGATCGTCACAATTGTGATGTTCGTTATCTGGCTCGTTTAAAGCAAGGCGAGAGTGTTTCGCTCATTTATACTCTTTGTGATGGTGACAAAGCCGGACAATAAGCATATAATTACCAAATACAACTATGTAAAAAAAAAAAAAACAAACAAAAAAAAAAAACATTGGTTTAATTACTTCAATGTTTAACAAAGAAGAAAATATGTATGAAATAGAAATGACGCATGAGCACCAAACAGAAAAAAACGAAAGAAGAAAAAACTTTTCATGGAAAACACATGTTTATTAAACATATATGGAAGGAGTCTCCAGTGTCGGTGCTAAATTCCAGTCAAAGGTCAGACTGCAACTGAAGATGGATCCTGTGTAGCATAAAGATGTATTCATTTGCGATTGCAAGGCTTTATTACCAATGGAGTCTTTCGTGTGGAAAATATTCATACGGAGGATGAAAAAGCACAAGCGGGGGATTTGTAAGATGGATCGTTCTAGCGGAAAATACAGGAAAATCACTTTTCAGCCTTCACCTCCTGCAAATGACCCAGAATGACCAATGTTACACGATCAGCAATTGAAATGTAAGATTCGGTCGTATATATTATTTCGCCAAACTATCCATGATATAGTCGAATACGAGATCTGGGGGGGAGGGGAGGGGGTGTTTATAATTATACAACCTATTGTTAAGCTAAGCTGTTTTTTGAGACAAATATCTTCTACTCTCGACTCTCCCTCCATCCAAATGTCACCACTCAATTAATTAAATGCTACTCGCTGTGGAATTTACACAAACCTATCGGACTGATCCTATGTCTGGGGGCTCGGAAATGAAGGGAAACACAACAGAAATATCAGATGACCTTTAATTTTAGAATTCCGTTTCATTTTTCTTGTTCCGAAAACCAATTTGTGCTACAAATTCCTAGTCAATATGATGAATTATAGGGGTCTTTTACTGTTATATAATTGATTTCCTGTACTCAAATGTGTATTTATTATTTTGTGTATAGGCAAATTCAAATGAACAAGTGCCATGTCTTGAAGAGGGGCGGAGTCTGTCTGTCTATCTGTCTATCTATCTATAGACATATGAATCAAAGTAAAAAAAATTAGATTCCGAACTTGATAACTTTCCCACATTGCTTTTATTTGTTTGAAGGCATCTTGAAAGAAAAAAGCCCCAGTTATTGTGTCTCATCACAACAAATTCTGAACGCACTGCATTGTGTTAAATGCGCACAAATATTTGCATCGCTGTATATCACTGTCAGGGTTTGAACGTTTTAGAAACTATGTAGCCTACAGTACAACTTACCTCACTTTCCATTTGCATGCACACAGTTCCTTTGTGAACCGTACTGTAAATCTCACCATCTCTGATTTGATTGGTTATTTATTTGATGCTGATGAGGCAGATCGTGCTAAAGAATAACTTGGATGTGTATAACACGGTACGGCAGAGCAGCTTCAAGAATATTAGATCCGGAGCAGATTTGGAAATTCGATATCTTCCAGTAGGAAATTTCACGCCTCGAATGCTAGCACCGCTAACGAAAAGAAGCTTGCTTGCAAAGAGATGATCTATCTTTCGATCCATAGACCCTATTAGCACATCTGGCGGGAAAAATAAAACCACCATAGAGGTGTTGTACTGTAGAGCTTGGAATTAGCATTGTTTATCCACATGAAATGACAAGCTATGCTAACACTGAGTACTGAGTTTATCAATTAACCATTTGGGCAAGATTGTGCACCCAGTACGGTTTAATATTCAATAGATTCTTATGAGAGCGAGGAAAATGATCTAGCGGAACAGCAGGAAATGTATTATTCTATCTTATTTTCTATTTAGCCCGAGGGAGACTGTATCTCCGTGCTGTCAAATGGACTTAATCTGCCTTAAAATGTCATCTGCTATTACACTAATCTCATTCCAACAGCTTCCTTTTTACATCCTGCCACCACGAGAGCGCTGAGACGATATACATTTTTCCTTAGCATTCATTGCGATTAAAGACCGTAGTCATGCCTTCATCAGGATCTTAAAGAGAACACGAAAAAACCGGTTGCTAGGGCCTGATCGATTCACGAGCCCCCAGGTTACGCTGGGTGTCCAAACACACGCTGGTAAACCCGGTAGAAGGTTTTCAACTCAATCAATACAGGCGGTACGGAGCATTTAATTTTGAAACCGTAATCGTTTTTATTGTGTAGTGATCATAATCCAAAAATATACATCGTAAAAGACACTGTGCCAGTCCACAACCAGGAATAATACAGCAGGTTCAACATAGATGTACAAGACTGCGAGGGGAAACAATTTCATTGTTGTCCGTTTTTCAAAACGCCAGCGGGGAAACGTTCGCAGTTCTGCCCCGGAGATGTCTTGCACGCTGCATTTTTTTATTAAATAACATCCACGAGTGAGTCAGAGAGGATTAAACCAGCCTCTTGATTAAGGCTTTGCCGTCTCAGAACAGCACACATGTTCACACGGAGGAGGAAAAATAGATGTGCAAGTACTTTTATTACTTTTTATTATATAAACAATCAGGTGCCTTCGCTTTTTCTAAAAATATATTATAAAAGCCTCCTGTATCTTTCCGAATTTACAAAGGATATGCATATAATACACACACACACACACACACACACAAACACACACATTGAGGATGATGCAGAGGTATAAAAGTCTGAAAGGTACAGTTTGTTCTCTCTCAGTTCGGCTATACGTATATACATACACAGTATACAGTTTGATGCTGAGGAAAATTCTCGTAAAGATCCAGCAGAAGGGTTGCAAGATGTGTTGAAGATGAAAATGATGTCTTTAACATGCTGGTAGAAGAAGCAGTCTCTGAGGAACCAGGGTGGTCATGATGTTACACTACAGTGTTTCTGTGCCTATACGGTGGAGGAGGCAGAAACGTTCCTGGTTTCAGACTGGACTCGGGCAGGTTCTCTGGGTTCTCACTGCCGTTCTGCTTGTAGATGAAACTGTTCCTGCAGACCAGCAAGGGATCTGGAGGGTGCGGTGGAATGCTGGCTGGAAGGTTTTGATGTCGCTTTTCTGGATTGTTTGTTGGAAAGGACTTCTTGTTTGTTCCAGAGTGAGCTGTTTGCGTTGTGCCGCTTTGATGGACCGCATGGCCTGGTAGAACACTGGTGGTACTTTTAACGCCATCGTGCTGATGCAAGGTGCGAGCAGGACCAGGAGATCCCGGTTGGATTTGATGGCTGATGTGGCACATTTGTCCTGTTACTGAAGGTAGGACACACATAGTGGAATGATCATGACCCGAATAGAAATGGTGACCGTTTTGACTCATTAGTCCACTGTGAGGGGGCTGATCTGGTGGAAGTGTAAAGTGAACATTTTTTACATGGCTGTTTGTAGTCCTGCTTGTTGTTCTGGACAGCCCAGGAAGAGACACCATGCTTTTCTTCAGTGTCTCCTGAATCATCTCGTCTTTTCTGTGCCCGAGAATAGTGTTCTCGTCCTCAAGCTTGAGTTGTCCGTCAGGGTTGCCATGGTAACCTGGGTTATCCAGTGCATGAACCTCTCGGTTTTTCTGGTGGGTGATGAAAGGATTCTCCTCAATAGGGTCTGGAGTTAAGAAAAAAACAGCATTTTTAATATGACATCTCGAAGATGCAGTCAAGAATGAAAGCGAGGGAGCCTGCAAAGCTTTCAATCTATTCACCTACATAACACAAGGATCTGTAAAAGATCACTCATGTAGCATAAAACATTGGACTACTGCAGTAGAAAAGGTTACCTGAGGAACTCTTGTCATTCCTGGCAGCCACACATCGATCCTCGTCAGGACTTCTCCTCTGTGTTCTGTCTTTCAGAATTGCAGCGGGATCTGCACTGTAGCGCCGACAGCTGCTGTCCTCTGTCGCAGTGGCAGTGCTAATATTCTTTTTCAGCTTTCCATGGCAGAGCTGCTCCTCTTTTGCAGATTTTGCAGGAAACAACAGTTCACCAGATGCCATGGCTGCCTCACAACCCTGTGCTTCTAACGTCGCATAACTCGGTGCCTGTATGTCATTCAACATGCGATGGAAGTCCAGAAAAAAAAAAAAAACTATTAATCTTGGGTCTGATTATTATCTAAGGAGGTGCCATATAAATATGTACTAACAGCCTCACCTGATTGGATTTAAGATTAGGGCCGGATGGATGGGAGGAAACATTGGATTGAGCTTTAAGGTTTCGAGGAACCAAGTACTCCTCAGCATCCATCATATCTCCAGGTTCGTCGTCATCCAAGAGACTGTGGAGAAATTTACTGTGCGTGGGACTGGGCAGCTTTAGGCAGTCATCCCCCTGAAACAAAAGGTAATCTTGATACTCTCTAGTGTCAGATCTAAGAGGTGAAAAAATTTTTTTTTTGCTACTAACCTGAATGACCAGGTATCTCTGAGGGTCTCTTGCCATCTTGCAGAATTCTGTAGCGAGCTCTTTAAACCTGGGCCGACTGTCAGCATCGATCATCCAGCCTTGAGCGAGGACGAAAGGATCATTAACAAGGAACAAAAAACTCCTGAAGCAGCTCCTTTTAGCAGGAAATGAATCAATGCAACGTAAATAAATGGAAAATTCTCTTTTACTTGCTGATAGAATCATTTAATCCCTGTCGAGCATTTGCATGTTTCCACTTCACACCGAGTTAATTCCCTTTCTAAAGCTCATACGACAACCCTAATTACTCATCTTTATCAATATGGTGCAAGGTGCTTATTAATGGTACTGGGTTATCTTATAAAATCATGTATATAATTGTATTTGTATATAATTCGATATAAATAATTAGACATAAGGCATTCAGATTTGACCACATTGTAAAAAAAAAAACGAGTTAAGAACTTACACTTGACCATGACCATGTAAACGTCTATTGTGCATATTGGAGGTTGAGCCAGACGTTCTCCCTTTTCCAGAATATCCGGGATCTCGCGATTGGGAATGCCGTCGTACGGCTTACCTCCGAAAGTCATCAGCTCCCAGACGGTCACTCCTGATTAATCAATATTATAATTGCCCACTCAGAAAGAGCTTGTATGCGATTCAAAACACGGAGGTTCCTTACCATAACTCCAAACGTCACTCTGGTGTGTGAACTTTTGGTAGTGAATACACTCCAGTGCCATCCAACTGATGTGAAATGTCTGCAGATGAACAGGAAAAGAAATAGGCAATATTTTTTAAGTATGAAGAATGTCCCTTTGGCTTGATGAAGAGGTTCTAACCTTGTCTTCGTCTTCACTGTCTGCACCCAGAAGCTGAGCAAGCCCATAGTCGGTGATCTTGACATGGTTTGGGGATTTCACCATGACGTTACGAGCAGACAGATTCCTATGGACCAGCTTTCTTTCCTCCAAGTACATCATACCCTGAAAAATATTTATCCCCAGGTAATTTTTTTTTATTTACTTTTCTTACAAGTATATTATTTTGATGGAGTACCTCAAGGTTCAGTATTAAGCCCTGCAATAATTTTATTCAGTCACTAAAAACTTGTGTGATATCCAATCAGGCAGCAAGGGCATCATGCATTGGGCATAATGGAGGGAAGTGTAACCTGATCAAAATCTTCTAATTAGCCTAGCAGCCATCCTTTTTTTGCATGGCCCCATATGTCGTATTTTGCGCAGAGTGCATTGCTGCAAAACCAGTCAGTATGGCTTGTGAGTGAGGGCATGAATAGTCAAAGAAAACTTCTCCCTGTACCCTAAATGTACTGCGCTGCAGCATTTTATTGCGATAGAGGAAACTGAAATAATGTCACATTATATAAAGAAAAGAGAAGGAGGTTGAAGGAGAGCAAATAAGAAGTGACATGAAGGTTCTTCTCATTGTGGTCAAGAAGGTCATAAATCAGTCACAATGTCAGTGGTTGCATGGATACACCAGGCTGCCAGGGTTTTCTTGACAGCTTTATTGAGTGCTTTAATTTACTAACTGGGCACATGGAATGAGGAAAGAAAACACATTTCAGCACACCATAGCTCTGTTATACCCAATCAAAATGTACTTCCACAGTTAATTAGTTCATCAATAATCTGTTATGCAATGAAATGGCACCACAGCCTGGCAGATGAGAAAGGCCAGGATTCCTGATTCAGCTGGAGATACTGGAGAATCCTCCCTGCTCGTACATCATGCTTGCAGTACCAGAAACCCGTTTATTATTTCTCCATGTGGCACGCAACATCTTTAAATGAGGATCTGCTACCAATCAGGCTGCGGCGTGACCGCGACAACCTCCAACAGCAGGGACGTGTCGCAGGTGGCCGCATGATTGATAGAAGTCATTAAGTTGGTGTCCGAACCTCTTTGTGATGAAGAGCCATTGTGTGTCTCTTCTACTCAAGCCATCAGTTCGAGGCGGACAGGTGACTTGACAATGATGCAGGCAAGTGAGGAGGAGAAAGTGAAAGTCGTGGCAAAAAAAATAAAATAAAGCTTTCAAGTATGTCAGCAAGTCAGACATCGCTTATGCCATTGTAAAATACACTAAATGGTTAACTGTTTGACCTATATGCATATTGTAATATAAGCTGATTGGCATTTTTCACACTAATGTTAACTGTTGATTTGTGTAAAGCTGCTTTGAGACAATGTCTGTTGTGAAAAGCGCTATACAAATAAACTTGACTTGACTTGAGTAATGCACTCAAGGTGCCAGAAAGCAAGGCCACGTCTTTCAAGGGTCAAAACTGAGCAGGGGACAAGAGATTACTGAAATGGGCAAAGTTTCCACTGGGAATCTTTTCAGACTCATAGGTTGAGAAGATCCAGCTGCATATGACTGTTGATTAAAGAAAAAAACTGGACACTCTTACAGGAGATTCTTATCTCGCAGTCTTACATGACACTCATACAGGAGATACCTAAAGCACTCATGTACCGGGCACTTTTACAGGACACTTTTTCGGGACAATTTTCCAGGAAACACCCCCATAGGACCCTCTTACACGAGACACCTACAGGACACTCTTATGGGACATGCTTATAGGAGTCTCTTTCTGAAGACTCTTCTGGGACTTTGTTTTACAGGAGAATCATACAGGGAACTCTTACTGAGGACGTGTACCAGGACACACTAACTTGACACTCTTGCAGGAGACACCTACAGGACCGTCTTACTAGGAGCTCTTATTGGTGACCCTTATGGCACATGCCTATTGGACACTTTTCCTGGAGACTCTTCTGGAAAAAGTTTTACAGGGTTTTTTTTTACAGGAAATTTTAAATGGGGACTCTTACTCTTGGCAGGACACTGTTACCTTGGCTATCTGAACACTCCAGTTAAGCAGCAGCTGAGAGCCAACACTGTCCTTGTGCTCACGGACATAGTCCAGCAGACAGCCGTGGGGCAGGAACTGAGTCACCAGCTGCACATCAGGGCTCACACACAACCCGAACAGACGCAGCAGGTGTGGATGATCCATGCTGGACATCATTACAGCCTCCTAAGGGGGACACACAAAAAACAAAACACGACCTTGTAATATAGAACGCCGCGAAGAATAGATGAAGCTTTCGTGATCATTCTAGCATTCACCTGACGACCATGCAATGCTTTTAAAAGATGCCCCCCCTCTTTATTTAATCCTGAATGGATCGAAAAGGCTGTGCATTAATGCCGGCCTTGAAGAAAAGTAAGAACAGGCAAAGAATGAAGAGTCTTTCAGGGGTGAAAAAAAAAAAAAGAAGACGACGAAGGAGAGAGGGCATCAATATCCGTCCTCTCAAATCCCAGACTAAACATTATCCATGAAGTCTTAAAGAGTGAAAGAAAGAGATGGAAAAAAAAATAATGAGAAAGTGTGTCTAGTGCTCCATCGCCTCTCACAAGAGGTGACCGCCATTAGTGAGAGTGACCCTCAGCATGTACTCGCCTTTGTGCATCGGTGTGTGTGTGTGTGTGTGTGTTCACACACTGCTGCACTTATCTAGAGAGCGTGTGCATGAATATAGTTTATATCCGCTCTTAATGACGCTGAAACATTATTCATGTATTAACTGTATTAAACCGAATATCCCGGCGTACATATACGGAGATTCAGGTACGGAAAAAAACGTCGATGTGACTCACATCCAGAAATTTAGCATTGGCTTTCTGTCCTGTAGTTTCACTGAGGTCTTTTATGGCCACTGGGATTTTCACACTCTCACCTTCTGGTATCCAGATGCCCTGATTTAAAAAGAATAAAATAATTGCATAATGTACAGTTATCATAAATGTAATATATAACGCCAATCTCTTCTTCTTTATCACTCGATTACCTTGTAGACACTACCGTAGGTTCCGGAGCCCAGGATTTTGACGCTCTTGAGTTCGGTTTCCTTCAGCAAACGCAGCTGAGCCTGATGCATTGTAGTTCCACTCGATGTAAGAGGCTCCAAGAGCTGATCAACACACAGATCCCAGATCAGTTATTACAGTAATACGTTCACATACACTATATATACCTAAACACACACACACACACACAGCAGATCCCATCTCAGTTCTCCGTACCTCTGACTCCATGAAGCGGCGTAGCACTCTCTTCTTCTTAATGCTCCTGCTTCTGAAGTAAACGGCAAAACCGAGCCCCACGATCACGATCATCATCCCGAACACTCCGGTTGCAATCAGAGGAGTCCTGCAATGAAAAAAACATTTAGGCAGCCAAGAATGTCAAAAAAAAAAAAAAAACATGAACATGCATGAACAAGTTTTATTGTTACCTGTCCATCATTCCGAGGCAGTCCTGAATCCGAGGTCCGGTGCACCTGAAATGCATGTGGGAATGTTATCAGTAGCAGTAGTACACAATTACGATTTTCCATTGTTCATTCAAGTTTATCTCATATCAAAAAAAAATAAATCACAGAGAAATGTCGACAGTGCACAATGTCCCTGGTTTGAACATGTCCCCGGAATGCACTTGTAGCCGAAGAATTCAATGTCTCAGCTGGACTCCTCGCAGTGACACTGCGCTCTAATGGACAAGTTGCTCCCAATTAAAATCCTTTCTATTAAAGCCGTGAACTCGGAGGCAGGTTCGGATTCGCCGCCGGGTGCCGAGAATAATAACCACAATCCACAGCGGTTTGTACGTTTAATACAATGTGATTTAGAGATTTAATTCTGCACTAGATTCAGTGCGGTGTACAAGTTTATTGGCGGAAAATCTCTCTCACACACACACACTCTAAATGTGCAGACTTATCGCTATTAAACTCAGGCTGCTGCTGAATTATGAGGAAATGATGTCATCATGAGTAAGGGATCTAATTGCTGATGGTTCATTATAGTGCGCTGTGTTTTTTTTTTGTTTTTTTCTGGCAGCCATTGTGGGTTGGAGCACTCATCAGAAATGAACACAGACACACACACACACACACACACACACACACATACCCCCGGGTGCAATGAGCATGGCAGGGTCTACACTCGTTGTTGCTGTGGGCGTATTTGAAGATGAAGCTTTCGGCATCCTGCAGCCCATCAGGACATTTCTCCACGCAGCTGGGCCCGTCTTTTACGTGGGCGCACTTCATACAATGATCTGCACCCTGAAGAGGAGATAGAGAGAGAGAGAGAGAGAGAGAGAGAGAGAGAGAGAGAGAGAGAGAGAGAGAGACTAATCAATAGACAGAGATATAGCAACATTCAGAGTAGACAAACGGGAGAGAGTGATAGATAAAGAGAGACAGACAGACGGATGGATGGATGGATGGATGGATGGATGGATGGATGGATAGATAGATGGATGGACAGACAATGAATGACAAAAAAAGACATCGAGACACAGAGAGAACAATTAAAAGGCATATAGAAAGACAAAGCAAGATAGACATACAAAAAAAGAGAGATAGATAGATAGATAGATAGATAGATAGATAGATAGATAGATAGATAGATAGATAGATAGATAGATAGATCGATAGATAGATCGATAGATAGATCGATAGATAGATCGATAGATAGATCGATCAGATAAAGAGAGAGGTAGGAAATTAATCCGAGTAGGTGACCGAGATAGATAAAGAAACAGAGACACAGATAGAGAGAGAGAAAGAAAGAGAGACAAACTGGTTCTTACTGGTCCGTGACAGGTCAGTGTTTTGTCTCCAGATTTTTCACACTGGTTATCGCACACCACACACACTGATCCATTGACAAACTCCCGGAATTCTCTGTATACACACACATACACACATTCAGTCTTGGAATAAAACAAGCTTTTAGGTTTTCCACAAATATCAGCAGATTTCAACTGTGACCCTTCAGCTCTTTGTATTGTTTCTGCTCCTCAAACCCCAGAGCTCAGAGAGTCCAGAGCTCCAGGGCTGTGAGACAAACCATGAATAATTCAAAATAATTCCGTCTTCTTGGGGTCGGGCTGGGTGAGTTAGAGTACACACAGCCTTCCCTCCACTGTATCCCAAAAGACATGTCTTGTTTTTTTTTTACTTCAGTTTTTCATTGAAATAGAACATTGCAAAAGTATTCACTTACTTGCTGTTTTGTTGCATTATAACAGCTTTAATATAAAACCTTTAAATGCAATGTTTATATATATATATATATATATATATATATATATATATATATATATATATATATATATATATATATATATATATATATATATATGGCATCACTACAACTCTAACAAGAAAAAGTACCACCCACAAAAACTTACAGGTATACAGCAGAAATTGCAATATTTGTCCATAGGTTATACAAGGTGGTATCAAAAGGTTTTGAGACCAGCTCAGTTCTAGCTCTGTCTGTAATGACCTCTCTCAGACGCCTTAAAACCCGGCAGTAGAACTCACTATTGACGGTGTGGCCCTTGCGACGAATTCTCAACTTACAATGCTTCGAATGTCGAAAAAGATGATTAGCATGCAGTTGGTCAAGCTGCGGACCTGCCTCGCCTTTTCCGGTCATTGGGACGAAGCAATAGTCTTCACAGAGGAAGAGCCCATCTCCGAGCCGTAACCATACACCCAAGTTTTGTCACCTAAAATGATCCTCGACATGAAGGACGGCTCATCCACGGCACACTGACGGAATTCTTGGCAGACTTGACGTGGTGTTTATTTCTGCTCCCAAATCAGCAGCCTGGAGATGAACTTAGTAGCAACATGGCGCATGTTCAAATCACACATGGAGATCGCCTGGACTGTTCCATATGACACAGCAAAAAGGGCAGCAATGTTGTAGATTGTTCTCCGACAATCATCAGGCACAAGTTGCTGAATGGTTTAGACATTTTCGGGGGGTGATTGCCTTTCTGATCTCTCATCGTCTTCTAGTGATCTTGCACTCTTGAAGTCTGCGTGCCACTCGAAACACCCTGAACAACTAATTGCAGCATCGCCGTAATCTTGCCGAATCATGTCAAACGTCTCTGGGGAAGATTTGCCCAGTTTCAAGCAAAATTTCATGTTTGTTCGTTGTTCTAACTTGCTGTCTATGATGGAATCGCAGATGTGGTAACGCACGTGGGTTGCCGGTTGAACAGCTTCCAATTTGTACTGGACGATGTCTTATTCGCACACCGACTTATGAAGGTCCGTGCTCCCTGTGACTGTGAGTGCAGCCTTCTGTTGGCGTGTTACAAAACTAGTCTCGAAACCTTTTGATACCACCAAGTACATGCCAAAGAGCAGAACCTTGGAACAGTGGCTAGATAACAGGCATCAGTTTTAAAGTTTAAAATGTAATATGTGGCCAAACCCAGCACTTCCCATCACCTCAGAAACACCATTCCCACAGTAAACATTGAAAGACTCCTCTTGCAGCAGGACAGTAACTCCAAAATGCATCTGAAGCTACAAAGGAGTGATCTTAAAGCAAATATCTTGCAATGACTAATCATATCCCAGACGTCAATCCAATAGGTAATCTGTGGCATGACTTGAAGACTGCTGTAGACCAAGACCAATTGTCTAACTTGAATGAGCTGGATCAGTATTGCCTTGAAGAATGGGCAAAAATCCAAACAAGAGAGTTCTAGTTTTATTTCAAGCCAAAGGGGAGTGTCTCAGTGGAATTTGGCTTCAAAGGTCATGAATTGGAATTCCAGCAACGCAAAGATGCAATTGTTGGGCCCTTGTGAAATGACAACATGTAAACATCCAACGAGTCTAAAGGAAAAAATTACAATATTTCCTAAAAAAAATGAGAAACCAAACCACAAAACAATAGCAGTGTCTATAGATATTTAAATTGTTACTTGCTTAATAGACATTTGCTGATTCCAATCTGCACTAAAAAACAGGGGCAGTCAGACTGAAGAAACTTTAATGCTGTCTGATATTTTTCAAATACTTTGGAGAACTCTGCTTCCCAGAACACATCATGGCCTACAAATAAGGCCACCCTGGACTACACTTCCCATCAGTGGACTTGCTCACGTTTGCAGTCACATGTTGACTAATCACACACACCTGAGGATATTTAGGTGTAGGCCTCAGTGTAGACCGGTTTTATTTGCATGCAGTGCAGACACTGTTGTTGCAGCTATATCAGTTTAACCTAGCCTAGCCTAGCCTAGCCTAGCATGCAGTACTAACATACTTACCCTTGATAAAGATTGCAGGACTTCACGCACGTCCTCCCACGGCTGTAGTACCTACAGGATACACACTGGTCAGGCCCGGGACCCCAACATCCTGCTTCTGAACACAGCTTATCACACACACGTTGCTCTGTAACTGTAAAACACACACATAAAGGCTAATAAGTTCACTGCAGAAACAGAAAACCTTTCCCTGGAGCTCAGAGCGAGACGTCAAGACCTAGTTTGCTCCTCAATGCCCTGCTCAGTGTACGTGACATTATGAGTGTCATATTTTGGAGACCTTGGTCATGTTGTGTCTTATTGCAATCTGCTGCGGGAAAACCACTGGAAATTTGTATACTCAGAATAGAAACGGATGCCGGGAGTCATGCGGGACACAAAGTTTACTTTGGGAAATGAATGAAAAAGGGGTTTCTATGAGGGACAGTGAAAGTGCAGTTACCTGACAGGCTTTGTTCCTCGTATACTACAGAAAAACTATAATTTTTATTTGAAAACATCCACGAAACTCTATAAAAGGCCAAAGCTCACAGAATTCGCCGCCTTGTTAGCCTGTATCCTTAGACCGAAACAGACATGGTCATGAATACTTGATATATCAAACACAGTCTGCTTCGCTGGCCTGCATGGATAAGTGGATAATGAGCGAGACGGCTAACACGCACAATCGATTCTCCTCACTACAAACCCATTAGCACGCCATTGACATCAACCCCCTGTAAACCAGGTTTGCACTTAGGAAGGATTTCATGTATGTTAGGTGTGGAAAGGGATATTCTCCTCCGTTTTTTTTTTTCATTTACTGTATCTCCTCCATAAATTAAGCTCGTCCATAGGCCTGGCGTTGGAGTGCGATCGACTCACCGCACTGTTGCGCCTCCTTGTTGTTGTTCAGCAGCGCTCTCTGACCCGCCGAGCGGAAAAACCTCGTCCAGTTGAGCGTGTGATAGAAACACAGCTGGCTGTTGTTGCTGATGTAGACGTTCCCGGCGCTGATCTCCAGCAGAGACTGGAAGCCCAGTGATGTGATCCAACGCTGCTTCAGGATCAGCAGGGATACGCCGCTGAGGGAGAAAACCTCATAAATACTCCTAACAATCCCAGAATGTACACTTACACGATTCTTTTATCAACACGCATTCACCTGTAAAGTGCTCGTCCTCCAATGATGCTGAGGTTGGAGAACACCCCGAAGTCCGTCATGTTCTCCGGCCATGACTGGATGTTCAGGAAACCTGAAAAAAAAAAAAATAAATAAAATGTATGAAAAAAATGCAGTTTATTATTTAAAGTAAAAAAAAAAAAATGGGGTAATTAAAAAACAACACTACAAAACACCATACAATACAATGCAATACAATACAGAGGTTTATCATTGACTTGAAGGTGTGCAATAATATGTTTATATAATGAGTGTTCCTCTTGAGAGGCGCTATTACTTTTTTTTTTCTTTCATTACCAAAAAGTTTCACCCCATTAGATCGGAGACGGTCAGAGGGACGGGTTTAATGTGATGAAAGACGGAGTTCTATTTATTTTGATCAACCGTTTCACCACCGGCAGCAATAAATTCTTATTATTGTTAATAACAAATATTGAAAAATGTTCATCATTTAAAATATTTTCCCATCCAGATTATATTAAACACACTTTCTTAAAATACTCTTTTATGGCCCATGTAATTGAATATTCATATTTCTATGCAAATTCATATTTCTATATATTTATATTATTTTTTTATTCATTTTATTTATTGTTGTGTATAAAATGGGTGATTTGATTTCATTTAATATTTACAGTTTAAATGACTACATTTTGCTTATTTTATGCATATTTTATTAAAGGTAAAGGTGATTTTTTTTTTTTTTTTTTTTTTTTTTTTTTTTTTACAATTATAGCACAGTGAAATTCTTTCTTCACAATTCCCAGTGATGTTAGGAAGCTGCAGTCAGAGCGCAGGTCAGCCATGATACTCTGCTCCGGAAGTGCAGAAGGTTAAGGGCCTTGCTCAAGGGCCCAAGAGTGGCAGTTTTGTCATACTGGGTCTTGATCCTCCTGACCTTTCGATCAGTAACCTAGAACCTTAACCACTGAGCTACCACTTCCCTAATTTTCACATATCAGAGCACAAGACCAGCCATGGTACAGCACCCTTAGAGCAGAAAAAGGTAAGTGCCTTGTTTAAGGGCCCAATAATAACATCTTGAACCCCTGACCTTATGATCAGTAAACCAGTATCAATCCCAGGTCATCCTAGGTGATTCATCTCCAGGTAAGGATCTTCTGATATTTCTGCACAGCGCTCCGATCTCCCTTTAAACCGCTGCTCGCACCTCGGAGTAACCATGTACAATGAGCCATCCTTTTCCTTGCATGCTGCTAATGTGACACGCTCTTGTCCATTTCATCTCTACAACATCAGAAGAATTCGACCATTAATATCCACACTGGCGTCTCAGGTGCTTGTTCAGGCACTGGATTTCTCTGCGCACTGCATCACCCTGCCTCAGATGTTCTGGCACCGCTCAACTGGTCCCACCATCTCTCAGGGTACACAGGGCGTACATCAAGACTTTTATCTGTTCTGGCACCGAGGTGAAGGAATGAACTTCCCCTAGATGGCTGATCAGTCATTGTCTATCTTCAAACGACGGATAAAGAGCTTCTTCTTCCTGAAACACTTTACTAGTGCTATAATTCCTCCCAATGGAGTTCATGCTGATGGTATTGTATGTTTGCAACCTATTGTAGTATTCATTAATGAAGACTTCTTAAAATTTTTTGTACGTCCCTCTTGATAACGGCGTCTGCTAAGCGCTGTAAATGTAACCTGTAATACGAAGACATCAGATTTTCTATTTAGGATTTTTATTTACTTTTATATATATATATATATATATATATATATATATATATAATCTTTTTTTTTTCCTGCTCCCATGAGTTTATTCATTTCCCCTCTGTTGCATTGTATTGTATTGTATTGTATTCATTTAACTCCAAAAGCTGCTCCTTACCTGTGATCTCTTTTACTGTGAGGAACACACTGAGTCTCTCAGGGTCCAAAGCTCTGATACCGTGGTACATGTCTCTGATAGAGAGTGAAGAGAAGCATGAGTGAGCTCATGAGCCATTTAAGGGGCTAATAAAAATCTCATGGAGAGAAAGATGGACTAATGTCTTCTCAGAGCGACACGTCAGCTTGAGTACTGACGATCTAGCTGATTGATGGCATGTAAAAAAAAAATGTATAAAACTGCCATATAAAAAAAAAAAACCTTATACAGGTGACTAGACTCCAGGTTCTGGAGGAAAAAAAAAAATTTGCATATGTGCAGCAAAGCCCTAAAGTTCAAGTAAAATTGAAATTCTGTTGCGGAAAATCGAGCCCACTCCTGGGAAATCAAGTTCGGAGATGGATTACGTTACCAAAAAAAATTGTATTGCCAGGCTTGTAAGCTGCAAAGCAAGGGCAAAGGAGAGAAGGAAGAAGAGGCAGTGAGGAAGAGAGAGAGAGAGTTCTCACCCTTTGATTCCGGTCACGAGGAAAATGAGGTTGCCGTTGATTTTGGTGCAGTTGATGAACTTGTCGATGTTGCTCGAGTCGACCGTCTGTGCCGCGTGCAAAGCGCCGGTTCCTATTCCATCACACACTCAAATACCAACACACACCAACAAACACTTAAACGCAGCTAATGACTTGAAGATATTATTTAAACAACTATAAGCATTGCTAGTTTAATATTCATAACTGATTTGGTTTTGTGGTAAAAAGAATGAAGTGCGACGCTCTAATTTATAATTTTAATCTGCGCTAAAAAAGAAGAAAGTCGGATTAAAGAGAACAGGATGCTGTCTGGTATTTTCGAACACCCTTGGAGAACTTGGAGAACCAAAAAACATGGCTGCTGAAGACGACACTTTCCAACATCCGACACGGTCACTTTCGCAGTCACCTGTTTACTAATCACACACACCTGAGAACAATCACACAACACACACTATTTAAGAGCATTTGAGGTCCTACAACTGATTGACCAAACCTTTCATTATTGTTTGCTTGGGTTTTGGATTCACTGGTGATATGGTTTGCATGGAATTTGCTTGTCCCTGGATGACCAACTACCGTTTTTAGATTTGTGTTTAAATACGAAATGAAATGACTCTAAACATGTGCAGTCATCTCCACTCACCTGCTGTGACAACTGTTTTCAAAAAAGCCCCAATCGGTCATAATATATTACAATTACATAGACCCAGTGTATGGATTAAAACTACATTCAAATAACTTTCCCACTCAGTTTAAGATTGTCTCATATGTGGTTCTTGCTCAAGCTGTTCCACAAATTTGCAGGCATACAATTATAAAGGATGTCGAAGGGTGCATTCCGTATTCCTTCGCTTGAATCTCCAGACCCAAACATGTCAGAGCATCACGATGCTTCGTTTCACAAAACCAGCTCCATGAATATATGCTTTACATGGGTTGGAGCTCTGACCTCAACCCTACTAAACACCTTTGGAATGATTTTTCCCCTATCTGACAGCACCTCAGGCCTCCTCACCTCACCTACAATAGTACCTGGCTTTACTAAAACCCTTGTGGATAAAAAAAAAAACCCTCCACAAAATCTAGTGGAACATCTTCCCTGAAGAGTGAAGCTTATTACAGGCCTTCCGAATTCGAGTGCAAAGTAAAAGCCAAAAAGTGCAATTGTGTGTGCAAAAATTAACACCAGTTGTCGAGCTTTGCTAATAAGCCAAGCCTTGATTATAGCTTTTAGATGTTCACCTTTAGGACAGATGTCAGTACAAGGGACGCACATCCTGACGTGGTTCTTCTCCACCTCCATCTTGTTACTCGGGCAAGCTCGAACGCAGGAGCCATGATCCACCACAAAGTTGTCTGGAGGAAACCATAGAGCAGCTTTTTACTCCTATTTGATTTGTATTTTTTGAGACACACACTCGCGCAAGAACATCCAAACCAAACTGTATACCGTTGGATCTTTTTCGTGTTTTTATTCTCCCCTGCCGTACTCACATGGACAATTTTGGATGCAGAACGCTCCGTACGTGTATCTGACATTGGGATTGGGTTCCAGCTGGAGGGTTGCGGGGTTGTACATAACCGGTTGAGGACACCGAGACACACAAGCGCCGCTGTCGTTGAAGTTTCTGCAAGCCTGCGTCAAACACACACACAAAAAGGGCAAAGGTCACTGGGGATTTGGGCGAACGAATCACGCGGGGTTCGCTTTTGGTCAAAAATCATTTGTCTGGCATTCAATTAGGATTCGTTTTATTAACTTAAGACCATTTTTGCACAAAAAAAAAAAAAACCCCATAATGAACAATTGATCCGAAAGTGAAATGCTGTTCTAATTAAAATCTAGGCATGTATATAATCCCTGGGTGTGCGCAGCAATAACCTGAGGTAATTGAAACTCATAAAGCTATAAAACAACAACGCCATTATCGCAGGGGGTGCCATTACTTTCAGGAGATGAAAGCCGAGCCGTTTGGAACGCTCGATTGTGTAATACCGTGTAATAAACCGATCGCATTCGGATAAATAATGCCTGAATAAGTCTGTACTGTACTACTACGCCAGGCTGTAAAAAAAAAAGTATGATACTATAGACACGTTATGGTACAACAAAATATTATATCATTCCGTAGAAAAGAAAGAGGACGTACGAAGCAGTCGGTGTGTTTGGGTCCCGAACAGCCTCCGGCACACTCGTGGTGACAGCAGCCGCTGACGAACGGACTGAAACAGCGACTGTCACACTGATCAGCGCACACCGTCTTTGTTACTGACACACACACACACACACACACACACACACACACACACACACAAAACATCCAACTTACACCAGGTTTCCTTTTGTTACTGTTATATCCATTAGCAACATATCAAAATATACCATGCGAAGACGCAACAAACGCAGCATAAAGGATGTTTATTTAGTCTGGTATCGACTGCATGATGGTGTGTTGTGTCTAATACACACTGGCTTCGAAAACACCGTGATCACTCACAGATTTGGCACTGATTTTCTTGGTGTCCCCAACAGCGTCCATTACATGATCGGTGGCATCTTCTGCCTGTGAAGAAAAAATAAAATGGGACTAGGTGAATAGGGAAACTCTTTTTATCCAGTCTTTACCAGCTTGTTTAAAGTGAACAGGGCACTGTTTTACGGCTCGCTTGGAAGATTTTCCCATGCCAGAAACAAATCTAACGATTCCACATCCTTTTTCTGATCCGTCTACGCGGAGATATCCACCGTACCATGATTCCATCTGTCGTTGTTCCGCTCATGCATCAATAATATAAATGCAAAGGGGTTCTAGCTAGAAACCTTAAGGACTGACTCACACGAGTAGTTGCTGTTGTTCGACGGCACCACCAGCAGTTCGCCTCGAGTTTTCTTCATGATGTCCCGCCAGTGGATGGTGTCCACGTGGCACAGGAACTTGTTCTGATCGATGTACAACCCGCCGTTCAGGATCTCTGATGGAGAAGACAAAATGTCTTTTAATCTACAGACCGAGCTACATGTAGCTACCGCTTCTCAATGAACACAACTTTTATAGTTAGAAATACTTTTCCGGAGCGATTTACAAATATCTTATTTATACAACTGGGCGGATAAGGGTTAAGGGCCTTGCTCAAGGGCCCAAGCAGGGCAGCATGGCAGGACTGGAATTGAAACTCACAACATTTTAATTCAAAGTCCAATGTCTTATCTAATGAGCTAGCACGACCCCTTCTAGCTACTTTAATTATCAAACCTATGTCCACCTCTACAAAAGTGTGAATCAAATGCATTGTGATCTGGAGCTACAATTGTGCTAAAATCATTGAATAAAAGTTTTTTTAAAAACAAACATAATAGGGGTGGAGCTTAACATTGCTTTATTGGCATTTGCTAATGAGATTTAAATAAACAGCTCCTGGAAGTATTCTTTTTTGGAGGCAGTTCTCTATTTACTGTTTGTAGTACAAATTAAATCCTTTGTATTCCAAGTTAACGCCTCAAACGTTCTCTTCTAAGGAGCTCTTCACTGATTGGTTCATTTATTTGAGTCTAAAATTAACACCTGTTACAACTTTACCTGGGAAAAGTTCAGGGTATTAAGAATCTTGTTACACGCAAACCTCTGTGCACTACTTTAGCACAGCCCTAAGAGAAACCCGATTCTCGAAGGAGCAGATGCAAATGTTGAGAGCGATGAATGAACGAGCGAATGTAACCGCCGAGTGTGTGGAGTAGACACTTTTCTGTAATCATGTTTGAGACCTCTGTTTTCATTTCAGCTGCCTTAAACCCCTTTGTATCGTAACAAGTTCGGGAAAAATAGCCAGATTAAAAAGATGAATGAAACGAACGAGGTGTTGATCTTTCGTTGGTGCTGCTTTGTTGGAGCATTTTGCTAAAAACAAAAGCTGAGAAGTTCAAGCAGGAACCTTACATGACCTCAGAATACGACTCGTTTGGGTTCTATTCGTCATGCTCCCATTTCATGTGAACGAATTCAGCAGAAATTCCCAACACTATGGTTCTGAATTCTGTTCAGTGAGTAATCCCTGACAGCCAAACACTTATTTATTGCACTTTGCATTCGACTGAAGCGTACTCCAAGAACAGCCAGCTGTATTCTGTGAGACGGAAAGACCGAACGCTTAAATTCAACGCAGGACGGCTCACATTTAAGTATTACATTTGGAGCCTCTTGAAACCTTTTCATAAAGAGTCCAGGTTACAAAATAGCTGCAGACTGCAAAACAGACACACCGTCTCGAGCGCCCTGGCACGGCAATCTGATGCCTGCTTTGAATATGAAAAGAGGGCCTTCATAAAAGATTCAGCCTTTCGGAAGTATATTATAACCTGCTTGGCACAAAACATCTCCAAAACAATTTGTCTCCACAATTTGGAATCGTTCCCTATGGGCAGGATGTAAGGATATTTCTTTGGTTCCTTTTTTTTTCTCTTATAGCATCCAAAAAAGGCATCGATCAATAATGTAAACTACCTGGCAGGGCAAACTGGAACCTGCTTCGAATTTGCTGAAAGACTCTGCCCACCTGCATGTATGCACAGGAGCTTGGCATAAAAACCTTTCCAAAAGTGTTTCTTTCCATATTTCAGGTTCTGAGTGCCAAGTCAACATGAGGGAGAGCAACAGCCTCGAATGAATGTTCATTCAATAGACTGCTTTCCAATATCGTGGAGCAAACGTGGAGTCATTTCAAACCAGTTCATTGAGGCGATTTAAGAAAATATACAAGAGTAAAATCGCATTTATGCGGCGAGACTTCATATCGTGCCGTAAAACGTTTATATTTATACTTAATTAAGGCATTGACATTTATTTGGGGGTTTTAATACATTGTGTTCAAGCCATTTTGTTCTCAGAAACCAGCATTGAATGCTCAGGTGCGGGAAATGACAGTAGATCCGCAGGAGAATGGACAATTGTGCCAAATGGAAGAATTTACACTGTGCATGAGGAAAAATCTGTTTGCCAGGCAAAAAAAACCTTTTCTCAACTATTTCTTCTGATTGCACAAATATTGAGCAGTGGACGAGCGCAACTGGACTGACGGTAACCTGACACATCGTATCCGAATCTGAGCTGAGATCCGATTGGCTGTTTTACATTGGTGCTACATTATGATAAATACCATATGTAAATCCTGTAACCAGTTGTTAAGTGTTTTCTCTGATGTTTACAAACACTATAAAGGTTTGTGGATCCCGAAGCAGTTTGGTGTGTGCTGTTTAAACAGTCCATTAGTCCCCGTTTGCTTTTATAAGAACCTCTAGTCTTCTGGGAAGATGTTCCACTAGCTTATGGGGAGATTTGTGCCCATTTGGACACATGGGCGTTAGTAAAGTCAGGCACTGCAGTCAGGGTTCACAATCATCCCAAAGGGTCTAGAGCAGGAGATCTTCCACACACTTCCAACCAATGTACAGCATAGCTTCATGTAGCTGGCTTTGTGCACAGTGGTATTGTCATACTGGAACAGGTGGAGGTCAGTTCGGTGACGTGAAGGAAAAACATCTATGCTAGCGCATATCAAGACATCCTATACTATTGTGTGCCTCCAACTTTTGAGGTTTGGGGGAAGAACCACATATGGATGAACAAGTCGCAGTAGGTTTTTTCTGTCACTTTTGTCATGCGTACAATACAACTGAGAAATATCTTCTGAAATATCTTCCGGTAGGTCCGACATCTTTTGAATTTGGCGTTTCCAAAGACGATTCGATAAACAACAAAAAGATTTAAAAAAATGCAGGAGAACCAGAAGCGTTTAAAGCTACGCTTTCATGTGTAGATTGGCGATGCATGGATGAAAGGAAGTCAGGATGGAAGGACGCTACGCCACCGGATTGGCGATGCAGCCTTCATTCACTCGTTCGGTCATGGTGGCCCTTTTTAAACACGTACTTTCCATTTGTGCTGCGTGGAGCTGTGATCTCCCGGGTCTCAGATGTTCCTGTTTGTTTGCCACGTCTATTAAAGTAGCAATAGGGTGAAGGAAAAAAGGTTGTGTGAAAGCGGAATGGGTTTAATATGATTTATATGTATGAGATTCTGACCCGCACGGACACGCTGCTCTGGGGCTAATCAGACTCGCTCATGTTTTTGTCCATTCATCAACCTGGTTTGGAGGTAAAGCAGAAGAGACTGTCAAGAAGTATCAGCATAAATACATTTAATTATTGATTTTTGACCTAAAAAACACATTCGCAGAAAAAAAAATGGATTTTATTACAGAACGTATGGGGACGCTTCTACATAATAAAAGATTTAAATATTCATTTGACAATATGTTGATAAATTATATACAGAGTTTTAATTGGGCCACACTTCCAATTGAGAATTATGGAGGGCTTTGTGCTCTTGGGAATCTTCTTGTTGTTGTTGTTGCAACAATCCTGTCTCTGAGCTCTGCAGGCTGTTCCTTTGACCTCATGGCTTGGTTTTTGCTCTGATTTGCATGGAGGCTCTTTATAGAAAAGTGTGCAGATTTTTTGTATCATGTCCAATTTTCCACAGGTGTAAAAACATCTCGGAAACGATCTAGAGAACTCGGGAGCATCGGAACTCATTTTCAAATGTTGTTGTTACTTGGGTATGAAATCTATAGACATTTCTAGAATTCTGTTTTCACTTTGTCTTTATGGGGGACTGAGGGTCCAGTAGATTCATTAGGAAAAAATGATTGCAATTTCAACATGAAATAAAAAAGTGGGGACTTTTTGAATACTTTCTGAATTAGCGCTTTTGTCTTTAAATTAAAAAGCAGTAGAACTGAAATATAATCCAAATTTACTGCCAGATTTTCCACAGGACCGGTCCATGGCCTGGTGGGTGGGGAAACCCTGAATTCTGAAGTATTGTTTCATAAAGGAATCACTGTTCAGAGATCCAACACCAGTGTTATCAGTGTTGTCAAATATTCAATTCCTTACATATACTCCACATCTCAAGCTTCAAATAAAAGATTTATATATACAGAATATACTAATGGAAAAAAAAGTCTACACTAAGTACACAATTACTTGGCATACAAACACTGGTATAAACCTCACATGTTGAGCTTGGTATTGTTTCCACTACAGTTTTTTGTACATCCAAGTTTCTTTCCTCTCGATCTTCCTACAAATTAAAGCTGTGTCATTAGAGTCTAAAAATATTTCATATTGAACCATGCTGCGTTCGTTTCCTTTTTCCCTGCTCATTGGCTCCATTAACATCTGAGCGTTCAGAGGAAATGAATTTGAAGTACTTATCCCGAAACAAACATACAGATCTCCTGATTTTTATTTATTTTTTACTTCAAAGAATGAGAAATGAAAGCAGGAGTTTAGCAGTAAATGATTACTGCTAAACCGGTGGATTATTAGCTTTGCTGGCCTGCACCTGATGAGGTTCAATTTGCCTCCTAAAATGACCCTGAGCAAGAGCGTGAGCAACAAGCAACAACCCTTGATGAACCCCAAAATCCCTAAAAGAAAGTTCGTGTTTTTTTGATTTTTGATTATTTTTTTGGTTCATTTTTAATCATTTCCACTCAAATAATTTTATCCCAAATTGTTGTGAGTTCTCTATTTTGTCCTTTTTTTCCCTCCTGCCTCGATCCAGGAGCATAAATGTCACTTCGCAATAAAATGGTTCGAATGAGGGGAAAAAATGTTCGCTCGCTTATTGCGTAGGCGTTGCATCACCAGTTTCCAGAGTGCTGGGAAAAAAAAAAAACTCCCTCAACATCTCAACATTCAATCCAAAGAAACAAAACGAAAACAAATCCAGACTTCTTATAGTCGTGTTGAATTCTTTTAATAGCACAAATGTACCAAATGATACCAAATCACAATTATACAAAAGTTGCGTGAAAAGCAAGCATCGGTTTTCATCCATGGATAATGTCACCCTTCCATTAGATTTGTATTATATATTCAACTACATCCAAGGCCATAACCACAATAATTAGATAACCTTATTGTCCTCACCTCATAATTTCATATTCTTGAAGCTGCTCTGTGTGTTATGTATATACTAATACATACTAATACATAACACATGGCATACTAATAGCATACTAAAGTGCTGCTACGAGGCAAGACGTGAGCTAAATAGCAAACAAGGACGTATAATAAGTACATACATCTCATACAATGCAGTGCGCATCATTGGGTTTTCAGCAAAGGCGGCCTCGGAATTGACGAATCGATGAATGAATTCAATGAAGGATCGAATGAATGATGGTGGTTGTCTGCTTTCCATCAATTTTAACCAGTTTCACTGGAATAGTTTTCATCCTCAGACTCAAACTAAAACATGGGGAAAGTGGGGTGGATTTCATTTGCTACTCATTTCTACGGCTTTTAAACAACAAAAACTGGCCAAGAACCTTTTTTATTTGATATGTCCATTTTTTTTTTTTATGTCCATTTGACTTCAGATTTGTTGTTGAACATTTTGTTGGAAAAAAATAAAAGAAAAATTATATTGTGAGTTCAAAGTACATTTGATTCTTTTATCATGCGAAATGTATTGAATGATATTTGTCTTTGTACTTTGGTTCCCAAGTTGATGGATGGATGGATGGATGGAGGGATAACCGATCTCCCCAGCATGTTTGATCAGAACATGCCCAGAGCATTAAGGATTGTGGCGAGAGTCGAGAGTGAAGTGTATATTGGATCCAGGTTTTTATGCCAAAACGCTGCTGTTTTTGTAAATTTCTATGTAATCCTTTGATTTTTATTTTGTAATCGCAAGGTTTTTGGGCAAAACTTCCACCTTTTTTTCAATTAAATAAACTATTCTTCTACTTACTCCTCCTACCAAGTGAAACTAAAATGTCCCTCCAGACCCAAAGCCTTCCCCGGAATCCACTGCAGTAAGCAGCAGGCAAGGAAGTGAACTGAATACAGATGGGGGTGTTGATGCCACCTGGACCCATGTGTAATATATATTTCACGATCTTGGGGAATTCATTGAGTCGAGAATGAACTGGAGGCCTGCACACGGGTTTAAAAGAGGCAGAAGTGCAACTTCGCTTCCAGGACCTCATTTGCATAACGGTTTCGGGTCCCAGCTCTCATACAGATTTACAGGTAAATAGTGGAGGCATTTAAGGAGTTTATTTTAAACATATTTGATCTTTTTTACTGGTGACCTTGATAGCTAGCGAGATTAATTAAAAAATCTCCAAAAATATATGGAGAAGCCATTTTTTAAACCCGCAAGCTTTTTTATTTTTATTTGCAATCTTGGCTGTAATTCAGATCACGTTTGGGTCCATTTGTTTTTATGTGCGTCAATGAAATCTTTTATTACTGATTTGTTGTCACAAAAGACAAAAATATTAGCATCATTTTTTTTTTATTAGTTTTAAACATTAATATTTATTTTATTGTTCCTTATGCTAGCATCACTGGCTAGTTTTAAAGCAGGATTGAGGTACATTTTAGTATTTCAACAATGAAATCTTACAGTATTCCGGCCGTGTGAACCGCAGCATCTCTATCGGGTTCTTCACAATGAAAACTGAATAAACACACAGGATTTTCCTTTTTAGTGTTCATAAGACCGAGCAGTCCAAGAATTTATGTTAAATGCTCAACTTAGTATATGCGGTCTGATTGTGTCTGGATTCAAAGAGGAAGTTGAGGAACGGTGTTTGGAACGAGATGTGGTTGCCTGCAAACCTAAGAGTGGCAAAATGATCAAATTCATAAGAGATGATGCCGAAAAAGGGGAGCAAGCAAGTGATTAGCGCTTCAAAAAGGTGTTATTATTGCTGTAGATATAAAAAATCTGTTAATAATGAAGTAATTGAGAATGTCTGGGGAAGACAAAGAAGCCTCCACGGAGAAAGAGAGAAGTAAAAGAGTACCGGTGAGGTTGTTGAGTCCGAGTTGGCGGAGGCCGAAGAGTTCATCTCTCCTGTAGTTGAGAAAGATGGCGAGGGCGTAACGGTCTTCGTACAGTTTGGCACCGCGGATGATGCGCAGGTTCTCCAGAGGCAGATATTCGAACCGGTTTAGAGCCACCAGGACGTAACCGGTCACCTCGCGGATGGACTAGATCAAAAAATAATTTAAATGAAAAAGTAGATTAAATAAATCATGTCATTATGTAATTCTTCCACTCCTGTGGTGCTCCAGTCCTGAAGTCTATCCTGTGCTAATTGCAAGATCGATTTGAACGTCCATTCATCACACCCTAAAGAGGACTTTTTCTTTATGATCTCACAGGGAGTTATTCATTGCCATGGACTCATGAAGTTGCTCCGAACCTGCGATTATTACTTCTCTAAGAGCTAGGTTAAGAGAGAAAAATTTGCATCATATATTTCATAATTGAAGTGCTGTATTACAAATTTCGGTGCTAGCCGATCTTCCAGTTTACAGTCTGCAAGGCTTAAAAAACAAATAATACATCTTTATAGACTGAGCGCGGATCGGCCTGATCTCATGCAAAATTCATAACTGAAAGCAATTTTTGTGCATTTTGGTGAAATGTGTATTAAAAAAACAAAAATCGATTATTCTGGTCCTTAGACGATCCTTAAATATTATCCTCTAACACCTTAGATATTAGTGTTCCTGCGAGAGAATATCACAGGTTGCAAACACAAAGGTGGGAGGAACTAATGCTATTAAACTCCAGCCGGTGAAAGCGTCTGTGTTGTTAATGTCAGACTCGAAACCTATTCTGCATTGGGGCTGAAGGACGAACTGTCCAAATTGTATTATTCTAACGCAATTGATTTGTTCCGCATCTGGAAAGAAATGTGTGTTTGGGGGGGGGGGTTTGAATGTGGGTGGTGGGGTGATTAATCTTAGCCTAGGTGACACCCACATGACATAAAAAGCCTAAAATTAATGGGTCTGAAATCCCTATTCTTACATCATCTGGCTCACAGTGAGACACAGAGAGCATTCCAAGCTCTCGCATACACTTTCATGTTGCATCAACAAAACAACACCTAGCAAATAGTATGTAACTGATAACGACATTCCAAAATGTCCGAGGTTTCTATATAATGTATGGAAATGATAGAGTCAATAGACTATTCTCTAAGCATATAAATACAAATCACACAACTATCCAAACTGCTAATACAGAAAACAAATTGTCAACCAATCAAACAATCAACCAACACCGGGGGAACACTGTAGACTTGACATTTGTCGCCTGAAGAGCTTGTAATAAATTCATTAGCTGCCCTCATTCACATAAACCAAATGGCACTGCAGCACAAAAAAAAAAAACTCACACGAATTTAACATCGGAAAGAAGCAAAGGGAATCAAGGTCAAAAACAACTCCCTCGTTTCCACACAATGAGGGCTGATTACGGCAAAACTTTTGCTGAATAGCCATTAGTTATAACCCTGAAGATGTCATTAAGGTGTCATTAGAAGTCGGTCTCATTGGAGAGGGTTTGCATGTCAAAGTCGAGTGGTGGTGGGACAAAATTTGTAGAAAGGAAAAAGGAAAACCTGATAATTATATCATTAGGCAGAAGTCAATTCTGGGAATTGAGGAATTCCAAGCTTTACATTTTTGAACCCTCGATTAAAAAATTTATGATCCAATTCGCACAGTAATACCACTGTACTCTTTGGCTGCGAAACTCAAATTTCGCAGCCGAGGAGTACAGTGGTATAACTGTGCGAATCACGTTATTATGAATCAAAAAAGTTTCGGCAATCATCGCGCGCTCGGAACTCCACACCGACTGCGTTGAAACTTGTGGGCACTTCGGTCTCGCAGTAAAACAGATGCATTAAGCATCTTAGGTTAGCTTGCAAACAGTGGCATAGCATTGTCTTTTGTGATATTTGTGCATTTTAAACCTAAATAGTGGGTCCTAAAGTGGTTAAAAATGCGACCACCTACTTGTTCGGTACTCGTCATGAGTTCGAAAAACGAATTACAGAAGAGACCGATGTATTACTGTACAGCACTTCTTTACTTACTGTACCTACTAGGGATGTAATGGTACACATTTGTTGTGAATATATCATTCACTGCTTTTGGTACAGTGCACGTGTCTCTACTCGTAGGTTGTGGCTACTCACTCAGTACCGGAAACATGCATGCATGAACTCACTGCTGCCTCCTGTGAAATTGAACCGGACTGTGACCTAAAAACCGAGGTACCGAACTGTGAATTGTGTGTGTCGTTTCACCCCTAGAACCTACAGGATCTTACTGTACCAGACAGTTCTATGGGCTGCCATCGACAACCTACCCAATAGAAAATGCAAAAGAAAAACAGTAAGAATAATCAGTTGAAAAATGACTTTGATTACTTTTCCTTACCATTATGTAACCTGGGTTTTATTCCTCAAACAAAATATATACGTTTGCAGCATTTTGCAGACCCCCTCGTCTAGAGCAACTTACTTATCTCTTTTATGTAAACAAACAGGTGGTGGTTTAGGGCCTTGCTCAAGTCCCCAGCAGTACCAGTCAGTTGGTTGGTTGGTGCTGAAGCTTGGAACTTATGTCCTTGTGATACAAAGTCCAATGCCTTAACCACTGTGTTACAACCTCCCTATATAGACAACTTTATCTTGAGAGTGTCGAGTTGTCAGAGGCTTGAGAAATAAAGATAAAAGAGAGGAGGTGTGAGCTCACGCTCTATCTCTCTGCTGTTTCAGGTTTGTGCTCCCCTGTGATAAGCACTCGCACTAAATCTCTCTTTTTTTTGAAGCCAGACGCCTGTCAGTCATCTGTCTTGTGAGGAAGCAGAGAGCTTTGTGCATGTGGGTTGAGGTTATCAGTTTATTTTGCTTTGCACGCTCCACATTGCTTCATAGCACTTTTCTCAGGGGGTCTCTGAGTGGCCTAGGTAAAACAGTTGTTTAGATGCAGTTGACCCTATCGTCTTTCGGCTTTTTTAAATTTTTTTAAACGACTCACCTTGAGAAAGTCCAGGTTGCGGTTCCGCTCGATGCTGGTGATCTCCAGGTTTCCCATCACCACCTCACAGTTCTCATAGGACTTGCGCAGAGTTTGGTAGTGCTGCTCGAGATCTGACAGGGTGCTGAGCTTGTTATCGGTGCCCTCACACACTGCGAATCACAGGCAAACAGGGGTAAATATATGGAAAACCTACTTAAGATACAAAGTGCATTGTTATCTTAGGATGGAACTGCATTAGTTCTTTTGGGGGGGTTATATATATCGAGCATGCAAAATATATTTCGGTAGTAGGAATTCTGCTGTGGCCAAGCTTAATCTTCATTGCTAATTTGTCAAGGCAATATATAAAATTCCACCAAACCAGAGCAAAACCTGGCAACCTGAATGCAGCATATGGAAGTCCTTTACCCCTTTCTCTACAGGACCAAAGGAACACATGTGGCCATATTACTTTACAGCATGAACGCTTCCCTGTATTACCTTCATAATTAAACTATGTAACATCTTGCGCTTATCACACACTTTCTTCTGTCTATCTGGACATAGCCATCTGCTTTATCCGCTTTTCAAACAACCTTATGTTTTCTAGGTGCCATGTTGCCCACGCATTGACCTGGAAGTTGGCTAGAAACCCAGTCCTACCATGACAGACCTCACATGACAGTGTTGCACAGCTACCTGTGCATCACTAGTACATAAAATGGGTGTGGTATCTGGCTGACCACTGTTCCTAATTTGGACCATTTTTAATAGATACTGACCACTGAAAACCAGGACCACCCCACAAGAGCTGCAGTTTTGAAGATGCTTTGTCTCAGACATCACAATTTGACAAAATCTCTCAAATCCTTAGACTTACCCATTTTTCCTGCTTCTAACACCTCAACTTTGAAGACAAAATGTTCACTTGTTGCTTTAGGTACATGGCATACACATACAAGAGGGTATTCAGGTGGTAAAAAACCTCTCCTAAGGTACAAGGGGCAAACTTTAAATGTTGGAATGTGAATGATATTTTATATACGTTTTTACATGCTAGTTTTGACATTTTTGTTTTGCGTGTTAATCTTCTAATGTGAGTTTTTAAATGCCGATTTTTTCAATGCTAATTTTTGAATGTGCGATTTTGAATGCTAGTTTTGGAGTTTGATTAATGTGAGTTTCAGAAGTTTTGGAAAGGAAGATTTGGGAGGGCAAATTTTGGTCATTAACTGCAAGGTCACTTTATCAACAATTGAGAGTTTTAAACAAATAGGCTGTGGAGCCCAGTTTTCTGCACCAGTGTTCTAACAGAAGCAAAAATCAGTGGAGCGTGAATCGATTCGACTGCTAAACAACATTCAATTTTTACCTTCAGAATTCAGTGAGGCATTTCACAGACCTTCAATTTGCATTTTTGGTCTATTCAGGCATCAAGCGAGTATGGGCTCATGCCATATCCATCCTGGGAAAGCATTGGCTGTCAACACTCTCGGCTCATTTATCAGCTTACTGTTTGGTGTCCTAATAGCCCTACTCTCAGGGGGCCCTAAATGCCAGCGGACAAGATTTAATGCCACAGTGGCTCAGAACATGACTGATTACAATGAGTGTAAATGGCGCTGTTATTTTTTTATTCTCTCTAGGTATTCCTGGCCAAAATGCTTTTAATGTAAGGTCAATTGATGACAAAAAAAAAAAAAAAAAAGAAAGAACAAAAAAAATACCAGTTTTAGATGAATGCAAAGCCTTTTTTATTTATCAGCCATAAATTTAAGCCATTAGACCTCCACATTACTCTCTCATTTTTTTCTCAGTTTGTTTCATCAATAACATTTGCACAAAGTGTATTGGCTCTGTGTTTGCCAAAGATACGATGAAATATACTTAGCAAACGTCTGCATAATAGATGTTTACAGATTTTTATTCGTCTTTTTACAAGCCCACACTTTAGTTTTGGCAAGTGTCAAGATTATGACTAGAAGAAGAAGAATAAGAAGTCTCCCAGAAAAGACCGCACTAGTTTTCATGCTTTCTTGTTCACTAGGAATTTGCTCTTGTCTCAACATTTACAGCACTCAACTTGAGTTTGTATCTGATTTCCACCTTCTTACAGACAGAATTTGCAACCCACTAATTGGATGCAGGGGGTGGCCTAGTTAGAGGCTCCCCTCCACCCCTGTAGATGTTGTCTCACTTTGTTGCTGCCCTATAGAGGACATTGCTTTGCTTTCCTGCCCTCTGGAGGACAGCAACATAGAGGGTGCCTGGATGGATCCTGGCCTGGCTTTAAAAATGGAGGTTCCTCCATCCCTTTGCCTCGTAGACATTTACAAGATTGTTAGGCTTAAAGCCTAACAATCTTGTAAATGCCTAATAGACACCTGCACTCTTCCTGCGCTTCTACTTTCTCATGCACTGCTTATGACAATGAAGACCCGAGGCTTGTTCCTCCAAGCAAGTCGAGGTCACGTAGCTTCTCCCACCAATCATCATTAAGGATGTTGTTGGGGTTGTTTCTGAGTTTGTGGAGAGTCTGGCGATGGTACACATCGTTTGCGCCGATGTCCACATGTTGCACGGAATAAACATAAAAATAGCATTTTGTATCCATTTTGAGGGCTACTGCTGTGCTGCCATCTTGGATCTTTAGTTGAGGATTAAACAAGTCAGGGTTAAAAGTGTGGCTCAAAGGCCCAGCATTGGCAGCTTATTGGTAGTGGTATTTACCTCCTGATCAGAAGTCCAACATCTTAACCACTGTGCTACCCCTGTCCACAGACAGCATCTTTCCTTCCATTTGTCTCACAGAGTGTGTCAGATCTACCTTAAACTTTGTTCAGTGGGCTGCCCAGTACAATCCGAGACCCAAGGGCATTAAAAAGTGACTTTTGCATGTCTGGAGCTGCACATTAAAGAATGCAGTTTCGGGGTTTTCCAGAAACCACAGTCAGTCTGTTTTTGCACCTGATTTTTATTCACCAGTAATTGGAATTTGTATTTAGTCTCACCTTTTGGTCTTTGTTGTTAATTTTCAGTTTGTTTACCCATTTGCACTTGCTTCTCACCTTGTTACATGACAGCAGGTCAGTCAGGCAACTAGTAAGTTTATATTCGAGGCCATTTGAAACAATTCCAGCTTTAGTTCAACATGTAGTAAAACGTTAATGGGCGAAATTTACCTTCACCAAAAACATTTGGCTGTTTAGATTATATGGACGATTCCAGAAATATTGCAAGAAGCCTGTGGAAAGCGACGCCAAGACCACACAGCGAAATCCTCATAAAGCGTATAGAAACTTTTGATCAATCTGTGTTTCAACTATTATTTCAAAATTGAATATACGAAACTTCATTACTTAAAACAGTCCAGAAATATGAACTATAGGGACTTGCTGAGTTTGAAAAACTTTAGCCTAGGTCTATGCAAACTTCTGGACTCAATTGTAATTACTTTTTTAAAATGTTTTATTTTTTTTTTTTTTATGAAAGCTGATGGCATTTAAAAATCAGATGCTCCTTTGTCATGTTCCTTGCCTGGCAAATTCATATAAATGCCAGATATTTTACAGGCTCTCAGTTCATTTAGGTGAAAGTGGTGATAAAACCCAAATGTCACCTCGCCTAGTGAAAACAAAGGCTATAATAATGCAAAATCAAAACTTCACGGAAAACCCATTCGCATTGTGGGGGAGAAAAAATCCACTTTGGCCGAAAGGATGTTGTAAGTCTAAAGTATTTCAACTGCAGGGTTCAGCTGCAATAATAGTAAGGTAACGAAGGGCAAGTGTATCCAGCCCGCTTTACTTTTTCACTGTAAAATGCTACTAACAGTGGCAATATCTTGTGCTGTGGAGAGACCTGTGAACCAGATAGCACATCTCAAAATCTCAGGGATATTGAACATTAGATCCTTGTGTCTGTGGTATTTTTCTCACATTGACAGCAGAGGTATTCAACATCTGTGTTAAGCATAAATAACAGCATTGATGTTTCTGGTTAGTGAGGTGACCTTGGGACTAGGACTATAGAGGCTTAAGTAGCCATTTTTATTACTTTTATTGCTTTTCAGTAAGACAAACACAACCTCTTGTCCTCTGACACAGTGAAAAGAAAAATTGCACTCAACATGACACCTGGGAAAGGATCATGACCTCAAGACCTTGCCAAATTTAGCCTGTCAGACTCGTCGTGAGAGCCTGAGATAAATCCATGTGTTTTTATGATTGGGTTAGAGTAGGTTAGATCCAATATGCCAGAGCAATGACTCCAATCCTGTTCAAGTGCAATGCTTATTGTGGGACTTGTGGGACTGTGACTCAAACATTTGATGAAGTGCTCTCTGGCGTAAGCCTGGAGCTTTACGAATGAACTCGATGTTGCTGAAAGTTGCTACAGTGTCAGAAGTTGTGTGTTTCAACATAAAATAACTCCTCCTTGTCTTTATGTCTGCAGTATTGCGATGTCGGGCGTCACGCCGCCCAAAACAGCATGACTTCAGCACCAAGGACAGCTCTGCCAACCAAACCTCTAATAAATGAATATGGACCTGAGGCAGAGCGTGGTTCAATCACACCCAGCTGGAATCCACTGATTACCCTGACTTTCCACAGCTGGATATGGCTCCGGGGGAGATGAAAGTGTTGTTTGTTGAGGGGGAAAAACTTTGTTGCTTTACAAACCCTTACTAACTTCCTCCCACTCCAGTACACTGCAGACTCTCTTGAGAAATGGTGGATTCAGAGCAGCCGTGTGATCCCAACTCCATTGGCGCATCTAATGGGGGGGGGGGGGAACACAAACTGTGATTTCGATCTTCAGCTCTTCTTTATGCTCAGATTCAATTAAAGCACACTGTGCTTTAACCTGACGCCTCCAACAGGAAGTGGTATTAAAATCCTATGTTAGAGTGGGTTGGGTAACCAGTAACCAGTCACAGGCATTGATGAGTTGAATGTGGCATGGGGCAGGTATTGCTTTCCTTTAAATATATAGCACTGCCAATACATGCACATGGAAAAACAAATCAAATACACACTGAAAGAAGAACAAAATTACAGCTAAAACATTATGCTTTGTTTATCTGTCATGCAAATGAACCGTGTCCCCATTAGGTTTCCATTTTCTCTGAAAGGTCAGAATGAACAAAGAACTGTGCGCAAATGCAAAAATCAGTTCCCGTAAACAGACGCTAGCATCATATCCTCGCTCGTCTCTGTGAGGACCTAAAGATAATTTTTTGTGTCTACTATCCAAGCAAACACAACATCACCAGTGTGTGGACCAGATGAAGATTAAAAGTCCAAGCAACATAATGGATGACACTTTAAGAAGCCTGAGTCTATTCCCGATATATTTAGCACTGATTCACTGATTTATTTAGTAATTTTTTTTTTCTGTTGGAGACATAAAAAAAAACATTGTCTTCATTATACTTCAATAGGAATATTACAGACATGCCTCAGGGTTTCTTAAGCACCAAATAAAATTCAGTACCAGAGATATGTTGACTTTGCCCTGCTGACATCTTCCTCAATATTTGAGGAACGGCAGCAAAGCAGGAGACATCAAATATGAAGAGCAGGAAAGATGAAGTGGAGATGAAGCCAAGTCGAAAGCAACGAAATCTGTATATGAGCCTGAAGCAAAGCACCATGTGGATTAATCTCGGCCAGAGCTTTAATCATGTTCTTCAGCCAATACTTGCTGCGAAACTATAATGCAAAAAATAATGAAATAAATGCTTCATGTCTTTAGTTCCGTTCAAGCAGAAACGTACAAAAACTCTTATCCGGATTACGTAGCTCCTCTTGCACCAAAGACGCAGAAAAATGTGGAAAAGGTTTTGGTAGTAGTACAATAATACCCGCCTGAATGCTAACAACAAGCTGTCTCAAGGTCAGCGGCTTTTCTTTGCTAATTCCAAGGTAAACTTACCTCGATATGAGCAGCGGATGAATGAGTCTCACTAATGGTGAATCCTGCTCGATATTTCATGAAAACTTTTTTTATTCATTTGCTCCTCGTAGCATTAGTTATACATATGAGTGGCAAACCTAGCTTCTAACTTTTTTTTTTTTTACAAGAGCCCCAGCTAATAAATTCATCATTACCCAGTCTGGAAACAGAGCTGGCTGCAAATGCAGAATAGAGTCCTGAGGAAACACTTCCTGGTATCCGTGTCTTCACATTCATTGTGTCTCTCAACCTGTTTTGTGGGTCTGCCGGTTTGACCTTCCGGCTGCAATGAATGCTGCGAAACCCTGTGGGTCCGGCGCTACACCCTGTACTGTGACTCCGCATAGAGACGGCTGCTTTAGACAAACCAAACCCCTCCCCACCGGAACGTTTCCCTGAGCAGAGACAAACTGCTGCAATTAAGGCAGAGCAGGTGCAATGAAAGCGGGCCACAAGGACATCCTGAAAGTCCCAAACCACTATGAAGCGAACATCTCGAATAAACTTTATCTGTCTTTGAGCCCAAATCTAATAGGCTATCGCAGTTCATGATCTCAGATGCAATAAAGTCATGCTGTTTGCTGTCGGCTCCATGTCAGCCTTTTAACGAACACAACTGCACCCTCGCTCGGCGAGAAACCCGCGAGTTTAACAACCGACGTTAAATTTGATTAAGGATGCAAGCCGGGAGTGTAGAACATGTTCGCAGGGTCTCCTAAATTATCGTTTGCTTCATGTGCTCAGCAGGAGCAGCTTTGGTCATCAGCAGGAAGCCCGTGTTTGTTCCTGAGTTAACCACACACCTGCTGGACTTGCTAATCGTTCCTTCCTTCACGGACGACGCAAACACACCGGTTTCATGCCAAAGCAGGCTCTCATTTCACTTATTATCAATAATATTTGCAATAAACGCATCTTTTGGCTAATGCCATCCCATAATAGTGAACTCGGGTTGCTATGCAACATGACCAGACCAATGGCTCAAGTGTAACAGCTTTATTCATTGAAAACAAAGTGTTTTACAGAATTTAATTACAGTCGAGCTTCTTTATGTAAATTAAAGACCAGCCAAAATGAAAAAAATTAAAAATCAGCTAAAATCGGGAAGCTGGGTGTGCAAAACTAAGTACACCCTAATGTTTCTGTAGCTTGTAGAACCGCTTTTAGCAGCAATAATTCGAAGTAATGGTCCTCCGTATGACTATAATTGAAGAGAATTTTTGACTTAGATTCTGTTGAAGATTTGGTGATGTGCTTGCGATTATTGTTCTGTTGCATAACCAAATTGCAGCCAAACTTTAGCTGGCAGACATTTTCATGACTGCATATTTCATGTGGGATGCAATAGAAAAACATCCACCAAAATCTCGCTGACTTTCAAGCGAGTGTGGAATACAACACAACAGCTACTACTAGCTTTTCAGCCTTGCCCAAAAGGCACCACAGAACCTAATCCTGGGACTGGGTAGCACACTGGAGCTTTTCCCTGCCTATATGATGTGTCCACTTGTGTTGACCCTGGTATAGTGCCTTGAGGGTTTGGATTGGATGTTTTGTACTTGTCCAGGTTTTCAGATTAAAATCAGACCTTATAGCGAACCATAAACGAGACTACTGCGAAAACGTTTCATCTTCTTCGTCAGTCTATAGAAACACAAAGCGAATTATTCTTAACGAGACCTAAAGACCTCCCATCCATTACGCCTGGCGCGCTGAACATCCTGAATTATTAAACGAGCTGGATGGAGCACGGTGTATTTTAATAAGCACCCGGCTGTTTGATTCGGGTTTGTTTCTAATGACTCACTAATGAGAATTTATTCGGCCAGCGAACGCCTGTAAAAGCTTTAAAACAACTCCGGGATCGGGTTTAATCTCAGGAAAAAAAAACAACAAAAAAAAAATAAAAAGCTGGAACGACACAAAAGCCTGATGGCTGGGATCTTGGCTGCTGAAGCGAGAGTAATAATTCCTTCCCGACTGCCAAATACAGGCAGATAAATTAGTGTGTGTTTCCTCGACAACCACACACACACACACACACACACACATCGCACACTGTCCGTAATCTTGTCTTCTTCCCTTCAGCAATCCCGCTATCCAGTCCTGACTGCGAGCTGATCCTGAACACTCGGCGGAAAATCTAAACACGTCTGTGTCCGAAGGCATTGTGTAGTTGCTGAATAATGTATCGCTGAATCCTGCACTGCAGTACGAAGAGCAATTTATTTGAAATATAGGGTGTGGGGGGGGAGGGGAGAAAAAAGGAAACGTGACCGTGAAATAGAGCTTTAGCGATTCTGAATGACAAAGTTAGCCAAGGTTGGGCCGTTTTGCCGTCGTGTTAGAAAATGAGCTCCTTACTTTCTTTCTTTCTTTCTTTCTTTCTTTCTTTCTTTCTTTCTTTCTTTCTTTCTTTCTTTCTTTCTTTCTTTCTTTCTTTCTTTCTTTCTTTCTTTCTTTCTTTCTCAAACACAACCTTCCGTTTAACACTTATCTCGCTTTTCCCAGAAGGATTCTCTCTATAAATTTTGCAAGATACCAGCAAGTAACAGGAGGCATGAAGTCAGTTATTAACCGCAGAGCAGAGTTACTTTTGGTTCTTCTTGCCACAGGAAAGACCTGAAGCGCTGGACAACCACTGACTAATCGGGGTAATTTGTTCAGGTACAAGGTAATCTTCCATCACTTTCTTTCGGCAAAACGCTAACACCTGTACATCTTCATTGAGGTTAAAACAAAAAAAACAAAAAAAAAATATATATATATATATATATATATAGACAATACAGACAGTCTTTAAAAATAGTCATGTGACCTGCTCCGAGCAACCACCTTGTCTACAGACGATGCAAAGAGAAAGCATGGGCTTTGTTACGTGACGGCCATGCAGACCTGTCATAAAGACACCCCCGTTCACCGCACTCCCTCAATCAGCACTCAGAGACTCCGTGGACGCTCTTATCTGCTTTTGTATAACAGCTTTACCACTTCACTCTTTCCCTTCCTGAAAGACTCGCCGCTCATGAGTGCGCTTTGGTAGCGCAAGCGATAGCAGGGGCGCGTGGATTATCCCGTGCTCGAAGCCCGATGCTGGATGAGTTCCAGCACTTGGCGAGTAAATTGCTAATGGATAATGTAAGAGAGCTGAACGCTGAGAGGATCCTCCACAGCACAAAGAGCTCAAATCTCAACCTCTTGTTCGATTTCGCGTCGTAAATGAAAAACAGGGACGTCTTTCCCTGAGAATAAAATCACAAATCACGGGTGTTACGAATTCATTCAAACGGAATCCGACGGTCACGAATACAAAGCGGCGTATCGCAGGATTCCAAGGATAGGATTCGATTTTGAAGTATTACATTCTCGCTGTAAAACCACATCTTTGGGTCAGTTTGATTTGAGCTCCGCTGTGGCGGCGGAACAACCCGAAATAAAAGTCAATAAACTGACTAGATGTGGATTTTACTGTGCTCCTGGAGGAAGTTTCCTCAGAACTGTGAGCTCCATTCACCAGAAAAAGAGGACAAGAGCAATTTAAAGATAGCATCATCGCCCTTAAATTAGCCTTGTGCACCTCTAACACTGCACTGATTAGGAACCGGTGGGGTGTGTGTGTGGGTGTGTGTGTGTGTGTGGGGAGGGGGGGGTGTCTTCTATCCGATTTAGATTAGATTACACACCCGTTCCTCCAGACAAGTCCCTACGAATGAGTCATTTCAGATGCCACTGACATCACGGCTGCCACCGGTATTGTGTAGCCCTCGTTTATCTTCATAGCCGATGTCAAAATACACTTAAGCATCCACCACCGCCGCCACCCCCTCCCCAGCAGTCACTTCTCTAACCGGTGGAGCAAAGCAACATCTGCATATTTGAACAGCTGCTGAGTTTTAAGCGCTTTTGTTTGTTGGCCCAAATCCTTTCACTCGTGAAAAAAAAACATAAAAAAAAACACTGCATCCATCACCGGTTTGAAGGCCGCTAGTTTTGACAGAGTAGAGAAACAACAAAAACGGGAAAACAAAGTGAGTTAAGGATAGAAAAAAAACAGACAGAGATGTAAAGAGCAGAGACAAAAAGGAAAAACAGGAACTAGTGCGATGGGGGGGGGGTTCTTTGCGACGGGAAAAGATCTGGGTAAACAGTCGCCCTGTTCAAACAGTTCAAACAGCCTAAAGGTGCTGCTGTTTTTTAGTCCGAGGAGCAAAATGCAATAAAAGTGCACAAGTGTACGGCTCAAAGGCTTTCGTCGTGGCAGGGATCAGACGCCATGGCGGCTGCTGCAGCTTGGTCGCGATGGAAAAATCCGGAATCAAAAGGAGCTGCAGGGGAGAATTTTGTCACAGCGAAATCAGCCACATGCATAAACACATACACACATACAGTACACACATTTCTTTTAAATGTGCATAAACAGGACTCATTTCCCATCATGTTCAAGGGTATAAATTCATTCTGTAGCAATAAACAGCAATATGTGGATATTATTCTCTATAAAGCACACACTATATATATATATATATATCGCCCTCAGATGCCTTGAAAACTGGCAGTAGACCTCGCTATTGATTGTCCGAATTCTCGATGCACAATGCTGAAAATGTCGAAAAAGATGATGAGCATGCACTAGGTTGAGGTGCAGACCAGCCTCGCCTTTTTTGGCCGTAAAGATTATGGGCTGTTCCACTGTGAAGACTCACGGCAAACTGATTGAGTTCTTGGCAGCAATACGGCGCATGTTCAAATCACATGTGAAGATCACCTGGACTGTTCCGTATGACACCCTGAGAATAGCAACAATGTTGTGGATTGTTCTCCGACGATCATCATGCACAAGTTACTGAATGGTTTCGGGAGTTGAGCTCGGTAAGACCTTCATGATCTCTCGTCGACTTCCAGTGAGGTTCTTACGCTTTTGAAGTAGATGTGCTCCCTGACTACTCTCTAAATGTGCTTTTCACAGCATATCTGGGTCCCAGTGTTCACCTGCCAGGAGTGTCTCACGAGAGATGGAGAGATGATCGAGGAAATAATGAGACTGTCTGGGTTCATGCCCATCAAACTGTAACCCCTCTAAACGAGCGGGCGCTCGCTCTTTGAAAATCTGACTCGGGTTGCGGACTTTCTTTTCCGCTTTGGTACGACACACTGTGACGCCCATCAGGAAATGGCTGAAAGCTGGTGGAAATGCTGTGCGGATTCAACGAGTACCTCATGAGCCTGCTGTCTGAATTCAATCACAAATGAGCCTTTACGGACGAAACCTCTTTATGACCTGGTTACAGAATGGCGTGGTTCTGGGTTGTCAGGACAGAGAAATACTAACAAATTAGGAAGACACAGTTTTGGCCCACAAAGTTGTAGAAAAGTGATAGCGTTATGCGATATACGAGTTGATATGGATACTGATGCTATCAAACGCATTCGAGCCAATGAGAGCGAGAATATCTAAAAATAATTAGCTGGTGCTGGCTTAATAACATTTACCCTGAGCCAGACATCTGGGGTTTAATATGTCTGTCCAGACAAATACATTCCTCTGATCCTTTAATTAAGGAGAAAAAAAATCTACTGCTCCCTTTCCCCGGAACGGAAAAAGATTAGAACATTCCGCTGCGGTATTTGAAGCGCTCTGGAGGGAAAGAAATCCGGGTACAGCTCAGACCATGCAACAGACCAGACCTCATAAGGAGACCCGCAGCGCTTTCTAATTAAAATAATCCCCTTTAATTAAGGCACGTGATCGGTGTGGCCAAAATTCCCAAACGCTTTAAAGGCGCCGATGGAAAACTCGCAGTTCACATGGAATAATGAGCTTAAGGTTTGACATTACGTTCGGCCAGAACGTGTCGAGTCGTTCCTCTGGTTAGACTAATCGGTGTGTCGAATCATTCATGCTGATATCCAGAGCAATATTTAGTTTTCTTTCATTTCTAATGAATTTGTATTAGATTTGTGTACCTCGATATAAAAAACATTGGGGGGTTTATTACAATGAAGTCGCCCCCACACCCCAACACCTCCCCTAAGGCTCTCAACACAATTGACTGAATTAATTCTACACTAGTGTTTACACTGCAACGAAAATGCAGACGAATGTCTAATGTCATTTAAATATCCACCAGGAGATAACTTCCTACTCCTCAAATTTCCGTCTCTTATCTAGCAAACGGTAGCTGAACCAATTTGTGCCGAGCTTGCACGTCGTTTTAGGTTAACAAAACGAGGGCGGGTTGACGACGTAGCAACGCCGGGGATATTGAAACACGGCCACGGCAAAAGCCAAACGCCTTGGATTCGCTTTTAATGGTTCTGCTAACAGGACACAATGGCAGGAGTAATTTTCTCTCGCTTTCAAGATCCTGCTCCTTTACCCGATCAATACAAAGAGATCGAACTTAATGCGGATCCTCTTCCGTCGCCTCGATCTCTGGCTGCCGCCGTCTCAAACCCCTAACCGTGTCGTGTCGTGTCGCTTGATCCAAATGAAATCGGACCTGTTGAAGATCGCTATGGTTGCAGATGTAGTCCTGCACAACTCCAAGCCAAATTCATGTGTAGTGTAAATGTATGAATCAGGCAATGGGCTCATTTCAACTCTAAACATAGAAGGCTGCCGTGGAGGTTCCAGCTGGGGGTGTGTTGAGGTTTGCTGACTTCCTAATAAAATATTATGGATCTTCCTACATTTCCAATTTCAGTCTCTGCATTTAGGATCACACACCTCCTTGTAGCAGACTGCTGCAGACTACTGACTTTCACATAATGGACTTCGGTTCAAGCCCCTGCCCTGACAGGCTTTGTACCCACTGAATAGATCGAACAGAGCCTTTATCGTCAGTGGTTTAGTGAATGCGTTTGTGTGGAAAAATTGGGTGAAAATGGACAAAAATATCCAGCCCCATTTCACATAAAAGACTAACAGAAAAAGTAGGACCCAGCAAATGGTGTATCATACAATAGACAGATACACATATGCCTATCATAGACGGTGTGAATTTATATATATTGGCTCTGCGTTTGTGTTGGATTTTTGGTACCGGCGCTTTTTTGAGATTCGATTGTGCTGTTTTTGAACTTGCGCATTTTGTACTTCAAAAATGATGGATCTTCCTACATTTCCAAGTCTTTGTCTGCATTTGAGTTCACACGCCTCCTGGTGGCAAACTGCTAGAGCTCCTGCCTCTCATGCTCTCGTGTTTTTCAAGCCTCGATCGTGACCATCAAACAGATTCATGATCAGTGGTTTTGTGAACGCATGGTGTTGGCTTTTATTGGAAAAAAAACCTGGAACTATCCTATCATGCAACGTGAGGAAAATGTGTTTTGGGTGAAAAGGGACAAAAACAACTAGTACTTTAAAAAATTTTTATTATGAATTAATTATTGTATTTATTTTTTGATAGTGACAGTGTTTGTTTGTGTAAAATGATCCAAGAAAACATCCTGAAGGCAGCACATGACATATAAGTTCGACCAAAAACCTCCCTGAAAGGATTGCGTTATAGAAGACAGGCACCTCTTACTCTGTGTGTGTGTGTGTGTGTGTGTGTGTGTGTGTGTGTGTGTGTGTGTGTGTGTGTGTGTGTGTGTGTGTGTGTGTGTGTGTGTGTGAGAGTGAGACAAAAAAGGACAGTGAGAAAGAGAGGACAGGCCCGAGTCTGGGTCATTTATCAAACCTGTCCAGCATTGAGCTGATGAATGAAACCTCACAGCAGGTTGTCCAGTGTGATTAGATGTAGTGGATTTTTTCAGCCATGGTCAGAGCAGGGTGAGACACACACACACACACACACACACACACACACACACACACACACACACACACACACACAGCAACAAATATGAGGACATCACACACAACTCATAATCTTTCAAACTTCCAGCACTTTCTTTCCCACTTCGACTCCTTCCTCTTATTTCTGGATGAAACACTGCAAAAACCATGTCCAGCCCGAGGACTTGTCATCCTAATTATCCGTAAGAGCTGGACGCGCCGGCAGATGGTTGATGAGAGACGGTAATTAGGTTTCCCCGAACCTCTCCACTGGATTGGGCCGTGCAGGTTGACGGGAGTGTGGCGCTTTCCGAAACGCCCATTATATGAACGAGAACGGTGAGGGAACTTCGACATTCAAGCACATACATCTCCATGTCCTTCTCCTTTCCTCTTTCTCTTTCTGTCTGATTGTCCTTTCCTATTTACATCCTCGTCTGAAGGATTACGGGTCTCGGAGCCGGACGAGGAGAAAAATAGTCAGACGAACAGATACAGTGGGGAAAATAATGATTTGATCCTGTGCTGATTTTGTAAATATACCCCCTCACAAAGAAATTTACAGTCTAGAATTAATGTTTTTTAATCCAGAAAAAGAAAACAATAATTTCATTTCATATATAAAATGAAATAAGAGTGAAATAAGTATTTGACCACCGTTCTTACCGGCAAGAATTCTGAGCACCACACACTCAAATTAGTCCTGTCCCTTTAAGAAGGAACTCCTAACTCATGTGTATAAAAATCACCAGTCCAATCCACCTCTTCCATCATGGTGAAAAGATTTTAATGGAAAACACCAAAAAGAAGTCAAAGGACCTCAGGGACAAGATTGTAGACCTGCACGAGGTGGAAATGAGGCTACAAGAACATCAGCAAGAAGCTTGATGAGAAAGATACCACTGTTTGTTAAATATTTGGAAATGGATTAAAGACAAGAGAAGTCAATCACACTAGATCTGGGGCTCCATGATAATTCTCATCTAATGGAGTAAGGATGATTCTGAGAAAGATGAGGGATCAGACCAGAATTACACAGGAGGAGCTTGTTAATGATCTCAAGGAAGCTGGGACCACAGTCACCAAGAAAACCATTGGTAACACACCGAGGATCTCCTGCTCAAGAACGCACATGAACAGACCCGTCTGTAGTTTGCTCATGAACATCTGAATGTTTCAGAGAAGGCCTGGTAGAATGTGATGTCGTTGACTAAAACTGAGCTCTTTGACATCAACTCGACTCGCCATTTTTCGACTGCAGAGAAATGCTAAATATGACCACGAGAACACCGTCGCCACTGTCAAACACGGAGGAGGAAACATTCTGCTTTGGGGCTGTTTCTCTGCTAAGGGTACAGGAAAACATCACCACATAAACAGGGCCATGAACTGTAGAATCTTAGATGAGAACGTCCTGGCCTCAGCCAGAACACTGACGATGAGTCGTTGAGATGACTGTCCAGCATGACATCAATCTGATGGTCTTGTAGCCCATTCCAGCCTCGTGCAGGTCTACAATCTCGTCCCTGAAGTCCTTTGACAGCTCTTTGGTCCTTTACATGGTGGTGAAGAGGTTTGAATGGAAGTGGTTGATTCTGTGGCTGGTGTCTTTTATACACAAAAAGAGTTGATATTAGAAGAACTTTCCTAAAGGTACAGGACTAATTTTGGTGTGTGGGAGTCGCTAAATTGGTACGGGATCAAATACTTATTTCACTCGATCAAATCCAAATTAATTTATAACCTTTCTTTCTTTTTTTTATATTCTGTCTCTCTCTGTTTAAATGAATCTACCATCAAAGTCTACACTGTTCATTTCTTTGTGAGGTGGAAAATTCACAAAATCAATCCACTATACGAGGGTTGGAAAAAAAAACAAAGAATGATTAAAAAGTGTGGAATTTCTTCAGGCAAATTTGTCCGGAGAAGAGAAAAGAATGGAGCAGTGAAATTTATGGTGAAAAACGATGGAAAAATGATTTAAATGAGATCTCATTTGGCAGGATCGTAGCGGCAGGTGGGTGTGTTGTGTGTTTGCACGTGTGTGTTGTGAAAACCTTTTTTTTTTTTTTTTTTGCCAGGCCGAGGTCACACACCATCACCTCAACATTTCCCCCTGGAGCTTCATGTTCCTTCAAATTGAAGGCAACAACAGCAATGAGGTTTCGGTAACTCCTTCAAGGCACTGAAACACACACACACACACACACACACACAGACACACATACACAAAATGATGACGACAATGATGATGAGATGGAGGCATGACCAAGAAGGTGGATGATTGAACATGTATTTGCTAAACAATATAAAGGCAAAAAGATGTGAAAAATAAAGTGGACACAAGAAAGAACAAATGGCAGTGTCCTACAAAGCTACATCTTCAAAGATCTGTTTATGTCTTGGTGTTGAACATCTTTACATGACAGGATTTATGCCTCTTTGCATTGAGCGTTGTTTAATTTATACAGCTGAGCAATAGAGGCGTTTAAGGGCCCAGCAGAGGCAGCTTGGGATTGGATCTTGGAACCTTCTGATAAGAATTTCAACATCTCCACCACTGAGCCTCCACTTCCCCCTTAAATTCATCACAATACCCTGAGCTACAGTATGACATATGGATGACATTAAACTTCATCTAGATGTGTGCATTGGGATTGGAGAAAAAACAGTGCTTGGGATGTAAAGCGCAAACAAAGGAAGTTCAAAATCCAAAGCCGGGTTTATTATTTATGCGTTATCGACCCATTGCGAGTGGGCTTTACTCATTTGCTTGTTTATTTTTCTGTCTCTGGATGTGGGCCAAAGCGCGAGTCCGGATCCAAAGACTTTTTCCATTAAAAAAGATTTACGACCCAGCGCTGTTCTTTTAACTCAGCGAGATGAGTGTAAATTAGGCTTTTGTTGGTTGTTTGCTCTCCTTTGATCCATTGTTCCTTTTATTTTCAGCATATTACATTTTATTGATTTATTTCCTTATTAGGAAACGGAAACTATTATTGTCACTGAAAAGCAAGTGTGGTCGGAATATGTGCGAGAATAAACAGCGTTTGACGACACATCGCGCAGTTTCCTGACCTATTCGTAAATTTTTACAGTGCTCTCATCCGAGATATGTGGAGAGACAAAAACATCTCTGTTCGAATCCCCTTGATTCTGGAATAAAATGGCAGCACAGGTGAAGTCAGCTGCTGAGAATACAACGGCGAGCTTCAGTACCATCTCGTAATTAATTGCATCATCTAACATGGAGGCAAAGAGAAAAAGATTTCAGAATGACCAGCAGCCCTTGGTCTCAGATTCCCCTCATTGATCTGGTAATGAACTTTAGAACACCTTCACACAATGACTCATCTGGCACACTGCACTTCAGGACCATGGACAGGGTTAGCCAAACAGAATTGTGGTGGATCAGGAGATTATAAAATACACACACACACACACACACACACACACACACACACACACACACACACACACACACACACACACACACACTCTCACTTACTTCCAACCGTGGAGCTGCTAGACAGAAACATGTTGTGCTGCACCCCTGTGCCATGCTCACGTGCCATGACTTTCGTGAGTCACTGGAGAAGTCTGGACTAATGTGACTGTATTGCGCACGAGATTATATGCACGAGAACAGAAATTGTGCGTGCGTGTGCATTGCGCAGCTCACTGACCCACCATGCAGGTTGTATAGTGAACAAAAAAAAAAACATTCATCCGCACGCGCAGAACATATTCAGGACACTTTTCCCTCATCCATGCGCTCTTGGTGCGGATGCTTTCTCTTTACTACAGTATCGTTTGATCACTTTCCAGGAACAAATACAACTAGAATGCACCCTGAAGTACTTCATTATCGCAAATAACTGTGCACGAAATGCCCACGTGTGCGTGCGCGTGTGCGCGCAAATCAGACGCACCAAATTTCCATTACGCACGTCCTCATCGTCCATCAAAAACGTCCCCAAACGCACACACTGAACTCCAGGATGTCCACAAGTTAATATTTAAAGCATTTTAGTTGTAATTTATGAGTTGAAGTTGGCTCTTTGTTGTTGTTTTATTTTTACCTGCCTGCGCGCGGCTCGTCCGGATGACCGCAACCGCCAGCACGAAACACTGCACGAGACGGGGCGCCTTCATTTTTGCCCTCGCTATTTCCATTAATTCACATGCTGAGAAGAAATCCGCCGTGTGACAACTCTGTCCTGGGACCAAACAGGAGCTTGTTTGTCCTCATGTCCTAAACTGCCTCCGCGTTTTCTTTTTTTTTCCCTCTGTTACCCGCGCCACTAAAACTGCACTCACACAAGTTCACCAAGAACACCATGGGAAAGAGCCGCCTCCTTATCTACATAAACCCGCCCATTCGCGTGTCTGATTGGCTGGCTGGAAATGGGCTGGTATTATTGAGAAGAGTGGGATTGGAATGAGAGAGAGAGAGAGAGAGAGAGAGAGAGAGAGAGAGAGAGAGAGAGAGAGAGAGAGAGAGAGCATGGCCCATCCTATTATAATTTATCTATAGCAGGTTATAATGTATTGATTGTTTTTTTTTTTTCACTTTATTTCTTCAAGTCCTTCACCTTAAAAAGACCTGGTTTGCTTCCAAACAAGATCTGAGATGGGAACGTGGCATATGATGGACAGCTTGAGAAAACCGTGTCACAAAATTCAAGCCCAAATTCTTATCATCCTCTTACATCCTGGTACCTGAACATGTCCATCTACAGCCCCGTCCAAAAGATCATGGATCTCAGATGGGGAAAAGAGGAAACATGGGGGAGTGAGAATCAATCTGAGATGTGAATATGATGAGGATATGATGGGAACCAAACTGAGTCAGCTTTCTCAAAAAAAAAAAAAAAATGAGAAAGAGCAGAGCATTACTGATGTGTTCCTTCATTCCCATGTATATTATACTGTGCGTTGAACACTTAAGGTCTCTGTGTAATAGATGACGGCAGAAAAATAAAGATGAACCCAACGGATTGTGGCGTTTCACCTCTTGTAACCCAGCGCTCACATAACGCGCAAACAATTTGCCAGTCAAACGATTCAGGCATCGAACGAGCATCTCGTTTCCATAATTCCTTGGCAGTTGCATCGCACTGTACCACACTGTCTGACCGGTATAACTGATAACCGTGTGTGTGTGTGTGTGTGTGTGTGTGTGAGAGGGAGAGAGTTATATATAAAAAAGAGAGAAAAACTGGCGATGAGGATGATATACGAGGATTACAGTAGGAAAAACTAAAGAAATGCATCCATACTTGGAATATCATTTGTATTAATCGGAAAGATTAGAAACATCCTTATGGTTTATAAAACTACAAATAAAAACAACCTTCGTGCTCATTTCCTGTCTATTGAGAAGTTTCGCCAACTCCAATCATTTTCTATCTGACCTCGAATGAACCTGGTAGTTTTCTCGCTCGTGCTTCATGCATCAATGCATCTGCATGGATCCTAAAATCCTGGTCCTATGTGGTGACATTTTCCAGGTTTTGTGCTTAAATGCGTTGATATTTGGAGCTGTGGATGGTTTCTCACTAGTACAACGTAGACACGGCACACGTCCCAAACCCTGAGCAACAGGTACTCAGACGTGTGAATGTGTTAACGATGATGAATAGATAATGGCTGTTCTAGCGGCGGAGAGAGAGAGAGAGAGAGAGAGAGAGAGAGAGAGAGAGAGAGAGAGAGAGAGAGAGAGAGAGAAATATGAAAACTGGGATAATTATACCGTCTCTTCACGGCGTTAACGCGTGCCTCGTGAGAAGAGTGAGAGCGTGATATAGAGGGAGAGGAAGACAAAAGGACTCGCAGGTCATCTTTATTCCGCTCGCTCGCCGAGATTCAATTAATTCTGTTCCTCTTTGATATACGACGACGATAATATTTGTATGCCGTGTCAGACAATCTGGGGCTCGTTCACTTTTCGGCATGTCAAACGAAATTCTTTTACACGTCACCTATCGGCTGAACGTGAACGTCTTGGGTTCCTACTGGATGCCAGGTGTCGTAGGATTCATCTTGATTGCTAAGCGGATCGTTTTGACACCTTACTCTTATCCATTCATGGGCCACTAGAGCGTCTTTATCTGGGGGGGAAATGCCATTTCGCAATCGCTCCACAGCTCAGAGAGCTGATTCAGACAATTTCTGTTGCACCGCTGCAGGGAAACACCTACAGACTTATACTAGCATTTTGTAGAAGACTATAATCAGGAATCAATATTCGTGTCCATGATGTTCTCACGGAAAAACCTATGAGATATGACGTTTTTACAAATCTACTATTATTTTTTGACAATTCATGTTCGATTTTTTGTTCCATTCAACAACCACAAAAAAACTAATTGTCATGGCTAGACGACTGGGTCACAACATCTCCAAATCTGCCACACTTGTGCCGAGGCACATCGATGCACGCGAGGAGCGAAGGCTGGTCCGTGTGGTCTGATCCAACAGACGAGCTCCTGTAGCTCAAACTGCTGAAGAAGTTCATGCTGTTGATGCTCGATGGGTCACAACTGTTTTGGCATCAAATGGGGACCAACACAATATTAGGCAGGTAGTCATAATGTTATGTCTGATCGGTTTAGACCTCGGTCACAACTATTAGTTTCGTAAGCATCCATCATAAAGATTAGGACATTTCATCATTTCAAACCCAGTCTTTTATTGTCTTTGAGAGAGATGTGCATGTTCCTTCAGTTTCTATGGAACAAACTAAGTAATTACTGGTATGAAGTTTTCCTTTGACCAAACAAATCTATACATGTCTAGATGTTCCACTTAATTTTCAGTGAAAAAAATCATCCGTTAGCATGAAGAACAACGTTACACACTCTTCCACACTCTGGACAGTTCGTTTCTCCAGACATTCAACTGGAAAACACTTTTTGCTGTGCCTCTTGGAAAAACTTGCCAAAGAAGATTTCGTTCATCCCAGAGCAGTTCGATAGGATTTGGGTGCGATGACTCAGCAGACTGTTCCGTGATAGATAGCGGCTCATTGTCTGAACGGTGAAAACATTTGCCATATCATTAAACAAAAAACCCAGGACTGTCGGAAGTTGTTTGCAGTGAGCCACGGTCCAGACGGAATTGCGTGGTGTTGATTTATGGAACGGTAGCCATGTCGGTTCGGTATTCCCTTTATACTATGTGTGTGGGTTTTTTTCGGGGTTTGCTAGTTTCCTCTGACCTCACAAAACATGTCAGTATTAAAATGGTGAGATTATTAAAGATACATTTTTTTCCTTCACCGATTAAAAGGTTCAGGAATTCAAATGTAACTCATTATCCAAGCTCCTAGCTCTAGCTCTAGCTCTAGCTCGGGCTTGAAATCCAGCTCATGAGGCTTGTCAATATATTGCTTATTTAATTACCCCTGAGGATCGCATTATGCGTAATAGCGGCTTAAACATTGAGCGCAATATGGATTTATAATCCTTTGCTTGAACGACATGAAGGATAATATTAGCTAAATCAGGTATTATTGTATTGACCGTGTCTATCGATCCACCGACTCCACTCCCGGGAGTAATCCATTTTTAAATCGTACTCATAAGGAAGCCGGAAGTCTTTTTTGGCAGAGATCCAGAGTAGGGTTACAGAAAGGACACGACAGACAGGAGTTAGATGACGAGGCACAAATTCACGAGCGTCATTTTCACCTTGGCAGATTACGAACAACACACCAAAAAAAAGCCACATTTTTTTTCCCCAAGGTTTATCAATTTTTATTTTTTGGTTTGCTTTACGAACATCATGGTTGCCAGTAATATTTATGAGTGTTTGCGTTGTGTTTTGGGTTCTGGTTGGCCCATGTTAATGAAACAGATTCAGTCCTGGTGTATTTCAGGTGGGTCTAAATCAGTGGTCCCCAACCCCTGGGCCGCAGACCGGCACCGGTCCGTGGGTCAATTGGTACTGGGCCACATAGAAAAAATACATAACTTACATTATTTACGTTTTATTTATTATCTGATTGTGAACAGTTTTATTTTGGAAAATGACCGGATTCTCTCCGCCACATCTGTCTATGACTCACTCTTGATGCATGTCATGATGCTTCGGTCACATGTCTTACCTCCATCCCCTACCTTCTTAAAGGGGCTCCGGTCGCTAACACATAATACATTACCGCTAAATTCAAACCCCCAAGCGAGCAAAATGAACAAACACCACAGTGGATTCATGTTTATTATTAGATTTACAAAATATCATTTTATTTTGTTGTATTTATCCGCCACACCTTAAAGGCCGGTCCGTGAAAAAATTGTCCGACATTAAACTGGTCCATGGTGCAAAAAAAGTTGGGGACCACCGGTCTAAATGATTCATTAACAATGAGGAAAAAAAAGATCCATATCAAATACAAATTTGAATTTAATAATTCAATGAAAAGCATGAAATAGCATATGCTATATATATAATGTGTATGTTAAATATATATAAGGGCGTGATGGTCAATTGTTCACAAACTTTTGGCATTACCATTGGATAATTTCTATACTTCCAACTACTGGAATGTCCTTGCACCTGAATATCTCCGAAATACAAAAACTAGAGTCGAAGACTTGTTTTTTTACAGTAAATGAAAGGGATGGAAACAATTTCAAAAGTTTGCAATTTGCAATATTGGCTTTGCATCACATTCCATACATAAACCTTTCAACTAAAAACCGAATAGCATACACCATATAAGTCGGCAAATCCCTCAAATAAACTGATGACTTTGTCATTCGAGGTCCCCAAAATCAATCAGTCATCATGTCTAACATCCAGGCCAGGCCAAAAAAAACGCTTTTTCTAGAGACCTTCCCCTGTTCCCCCTGAAGGTTGCATTAATTGCGTTTTAATCCACTATTAACATAAACGGTGAGAAGGCGTCCTGCCATGAATGAAGAAACCGTGACCTACACGTGACGAACGAGAAGAAGGATGACTCCGATGTGCCGAGGAGATAGTGTGGAGGGAGAAAAGGTCGTTAACACTCCCCTCAGCTGACATGAGTGTCGTCCTGAGTCACCTGGACGTTGACTGAAGAATATGGAGGTTCTCAGATAGAGCCCTGAGGCAGCCTTTTCCAGTCTTTGATTCACAGGTTATATGATTCCTAACTAAAGATCTATACGTTCCAGAGTAAAAAAAAAAAAACCCTCACCCTATATAGTGTTTTATCAGTGTTTTATACAGCGATAAATAAGAAACCCACATTGCGAAACAAAACGCACGATTTTAGATGCAAAAAAGCTTCAAATGACATCAATTCCTTCTCCGTGGTTTATTAAGAGCGTTCCTCGTCATCGCTACGCCGTTGTCACCACGATTACCCCGACCCATCTGGTGCCGGAGTATTCCGTGTGTTTATCCCGCGTTTCCCGGCGTTAATTATTGTGATATTCCAGCTGCTCTTTCCTCTCGGCTGATGTGACACATCTGAGACACTTCGGGCTGGGTTATGCTCCGACATCACTCATATTTTACACACATACATTTGGGGGTTTTTTGTCATCATTTTCCAAATGATGGTAATTAACGCTGTGCTGGAATTTTCTGTTTATGAAAGGAGTCTCTGGTTTTAGCGTTTCTCTTTTTTCGGCATTATTCCGAATACTTAATCAAATATCAAAAATAATCTCTACAGCAGCGCTGAACTCCTGATTTTCTTCTAAATAACAGTAATTGTGTGAAAGCCGGTTGCTGCCCTTTATTCTTCTACCAGAGGACACAGAAGGCTAACGAGACGGCACGATTAGCCCACCGCGGTGATTATCGCCTTCTCGCGCCGTCCTACCGATCCGTTTGTTCCGTCTCATTACTCGCATTGTCTGTCCGCCGAAAGACAAACGCAGACAGGATGAAGGGGACGGCGAGAGCAGAGGGAGTCGAGTGCTTCCACGCCGGTTAAATTGCGCTCTCGCTTTTCAGGTCGAGGAGAAATGCAGGGACGTTACAGAGAGCTGTCAGGGGAAGCGGAATGCGGTCCAATCCGGTGGATTACGGAGAGCTAAATAAGGGGTTTTTAGAAAGCTTTGAAGCCGAACATGACAATGGAGAAAGGGTTAAAAAAGGGTCAGGAACGGGCCTTAATTACATAAAGGAACGATAAGAAACACACACAACTCACTTGCAGAGAGAGGCTGCACTCAGCTGGGGCTTCATAGCACCTGATGCGTCTTATCAACTCCTCGGATGCCTAATTGTTTTGCTAATGACACCGTGACTAATGGAAATGTTTGGCGACTTCATTTTCGAAACGATAGCGTGCTAATTAGCCGCAGCTCAGGCACAGAGGGATCTGAGTAGGAAGAGGCACTCCGAACGAGGCTAATCTTGGCAGAGCTGCGTCGTCACGGTCGCTAATTCTCAGTATGGCTAGCATGACTTACCTGTGTCTCCTCAGCACACTGGCTCCCTGCATATCATCATAATGACAGCATTGCTTTTGCGCCGGTGTGGTTGCTTTATGCCACCGGATGCTCCTTATCGGTTCATTATAGGCGTAATTGTTTGCTAATGGAAATGAGCGTTAATGGTATTTTGAAATAGTAGCATGCTAATGAATGAGCTCCGAGCAGGATGTGTCACTCAAGTGAGAATTTCTGAGATAGGAAAGGTCTCGTTTTCTCTCGGTTTTCACTCGGGTTCTGCTGGTCTTGGTTCATTTCATGATTGTATCCTTTGTTAGTTCATCTAGTTACATGTTAGTTTTGTCTCAATGGGTCTCTAAAATCTCTTTAGTGGCAGTGAAGAGACACTTTGAGATGCTTTGAGCCAAATATGGTTAAGTCACACGTGTTAAAGGGCGGGTCGTGCATTTCACCCCTCCCCCCCAGACCTTTAGTGGTATCTAGCCTAAATCAATCCACCCCTTAATATCATCATTATGACACCACGTCTGTAGAAACCGTCAATATTAGTAGAACAGAGAGAGATGCATGGCAGGCAGGAATCTCATACAGTGAGAATGAAGGTCATTATTGAAGCAAGAAACCCAATGAACACAATTCAACATGTCTCCTTTCACTGTAGCCACAACTGCACCTCCACATACATGATCTCCAGCAGCAGCAACGATATTCACCTTATAAAACGACCCTGAGTTTTCCTGGGGATTTGATAAGAAGGTGAATTGGCGCAGAAAATTCTAAAGTATAAATGGTTTATTAAAAAAAGCTTTGCAGTGGTTTTGAACTGTTTTGGTCAACCTTTTCTCACGATAATGTTGTAAATGTTCTTGTAAGTGTATCTGAGACCAAATCGGTTTCTTCATGTGATTAAAAAAAGGCAGCAGAGAAGGACTTGCTGGCCCTGATGGACCACCTTTGATTTGTGTGTTTATGAATGTGTATATATTTTATCCTTACATGGCATTTGGCAAAGATAAATCCGAAGCATCTTACAACTGAGCAAGTGAGGCTTAAGGGCCTTGCTCAAGGGCCCAGAAGTGGTAGCATGGAAAGTGAACTCATGATCTTTGGTTTCAAATTTCATTGTCAAGTCAAGTTTATTTGTATAGCGATTTTCACAACAGACATTGTTTAAAAGCAGTTTTACAGAATTAACAGTGAAGGTGAATGATGTGTGTTTATCCCTGATGAGCAGCCATAGAGACTGTGGCAAGGAAAAACTCCCTTAGATGTTATGAGGAAGAAACCTTGAGAGGAACCAGACTCAAAAGCAGGACCTCATCCTCATTTGGGTGACATCAAGAGTGTGATTATAGTCTTTAAACACTACAAAACACTAAAGAGTGAGAACTCATTGCTTTAATCACTGAGCTACCACCTTTCTTCATGTACCTTATTCTTGCAAATGAACTGTTGAAAACATAATAGTTCTTTTATTGGAGTTCCAATGATCATTACACTCCAAATGTTTCTCCAATCGTCTGACATGACAGGTTAAAAGAGACCACCACCACCACCATGGGTTTTTATAATTCTTTCCAATAATACATTTGATGTGTGTAAGTTCTATATAGACTTGTGTTACCAAAAGATTCAATATATAAATGAAAAGCATCTGGGAAAACAGATTGAATAGAGCAAATGGGATATTGGTGTATTGCTCATGGAGGATACAGACGATCGAGTTTTAAACTATCGAGAACAAAAATTTATCTGATCGCGCAAACGAAACCCCACCACCCTGACTAGCAGTCATAGTTGGAGCAGATGAAGTTGAGTGTGTTGCTCTGAGGCAGACTGACCCACTGCTGCGTTCCTCCAGACTGCACTGCGCCGCTTCTCTCCTCATTGCTGCAGTCTTCAGACCCGTTCCCGTTCCCCGGAGCCCAGGCCCGGTAGTGAATCAATTGAATATTTACCCAGTACCAAAAGTTCACGGTGCAGCTGTGACGCAGGCCGATCCACACGTGTTCGGTGGAGGCGCTCTGAGCAACTTCCTTCACCCAGAGCTGCATCTCTTCAGAGTCCACTGAGACCAGGTCATGATGATGGTTCCTGCAGTATCTCAGAGAGTCTTTCCAGGTCAGACTCTTCTTTATCAGGATCAGTTTATCTGGAAATATAAGAAATGTAGTAGAAATGCGCATTCTATCGTAACATCTATAACAGATTATACGCAACATCTTTAAAACAGATTATATTACACACAGTGTGAAATTCAGCAGTCAGTGTTATAAACCACGAACAGGCGAATAAAACACTGAGATACAGTTAAAGAAAAAGGTGAATTAGTGTGATGGAACTCACTCTCATGGCAGATGAATGGAAGTTGTTCTGTGCAGCTCACATTATTCCAGTAGTGTTGCTCAGACCCACTCACTGCTGCACATTTCAAATCATCTCTGGGTTTGTCAGAGCTCCAGTATCTGAACGAGGATTTACTCTGATCTGACCACTTCCAGGAGTCATTAAACAGTCCAATCCAAGCACCAACTTTCACTGTAGTTTTAATTAGATTGCTGATCTCTTTATTCTCAGCCTGGTTCCTCACGCTGACCAGGTCGGTGTAGTTCTCTCTGCAGAAGGTCTGAGCTTCATACCAGGTCTTTGGTTTCTTATTGAATGTATAATTATCCCTGCTGTTTTTGCCTGAAATAATCCAGAAAAGTACAATAACTACAAATCTTTAAGTTTGAAAAACAGTAAACACTGAACAGTTAGAATTCAATAGTCTACTATCATTTAATATCATTGGCATTTATTAACATGTATCTGAAAACTTTACCTTTATAACAAACAAAAGGTAATATTATGTCACATTTGCGGTCAATCCAAAAGCCAGTTTTTGCAATATTAACACAGTGTTCATTTCCTCCCAGATTGTTTGGTTCTCCTTTTCTCCAGTTCCTGTAAGTGTCTCCACCTCTGTAGAAATTATGATTTGCCAGAGACCACTTCCATTCCCCAACACTCTCGCTCTTTAGACCGATCCACGCTAGCTTTTTAGTTTCATTCTTCAGTGTGTTATTCAGCTTCTTCATCTCGTCCATGTTCCTGATGGTTGCCAGATCAGTGTAATTTTGTTTGCAGTAAGTCTGAGCTTCGCGCCAGGTTTTACTCTCGTTCACAAAGTGATAGCGATGAGGGATGTACGCCGTTACACCACATAGGACTAAAAAAGCAGGACACATGGATTTAATACAACATTATGGTGTAGACGAACAGATGTGACCTGTCTAAGTTTGAAGGCAAATCATTTACGAGTCAAATTTATTCATCAATAATTCATCTATAAGCAGTCATTTATTTTGAACTTTTTGTGGCTACACACTGACCTGAGAAAAACAATAACATAATTCCTTTGTGATCCATTTCTGTGGAGAGAAAAAGACAAAAACATAGGCAAACACTTTACAATATTATATATGTACATGTTATGTGAACAAACACGGAGCATTCAGTGATAAATGTTTGTGGCAATGCAAAAGGATTCAGGCTCAACTCTGGCTCGATTCTCAAAACAGCTAATTATAGCCGAAATTAAATGGCATCCGAGATCATCTCATCACGGGTCTTATGTTTGAAGAACCTTACTAGTTAGAACTTCATGAGAACATAAATAGTGTAGCAGAATCACGTTTGAGAACATTCAAGCTCTTTTATGAATCTTGTGAAAAGGCTTCATACAGATACTAGAGCGATCGCAGGACCCAGAAGGAGTTGCGAACAAGTAAATGTTGCAGACTCTGCCTGATTTGAGATTATTTATTTATTTATTTATTTATATGATTAATAATAACTAAGACACATTTCAGATAAATTCCTGTACTAAAGATAGACGTTGTTTGCATCGTCACGTCACACAACTGTTGTGTTCTATACACACCTTGGGGCTTTAACCAAATTAGCCAAACTACCAGACGAGTTCTCCATTCCTATTATATCTTTATGTTTTCTAATATCATTACTGCTCTTTTACTCAGCAAATATCAGCAAATTCTTACCAGACTCTTCTTGCTTTCTGCAATCTCTTAATAGACTCCTGTTTGTTCCTCTGTGTCGTATGGAGATGTATGTATCTGTCTGTTCCTCTTAAACCTGTCCTTTGTGCATTGTCCTATCGATCTACTCCCATCTCCCTTTGTTGCCGCCCAACACCACCCGTCTCTGCTCGTGCACACTCGGATGTCCAATCTGAATTCCAGTGTACTTTCATGTGTATTCATATACATTCAAATCGAGGAAAAAGTTCAGCATTTGCATGACGCGTCAGGCCGAGGTGAATTTTTCTGCCTGCGCCGGTTTCAGTGAGCTTTCAGTTACATGGAAACGGAGATGTGGTTAGACGTGTGTGTGTCTATTCATTTATTTGTTCATCTCGGTGTGTTTTTCAGAGGAGAATTCCTCTCTTATTTTCTTATTCAATTCCCATCCCGTCTCCTCCTGCCCTGCTACATTTCCCCCAGTTGCATTCAGGTGTTAGTTTATCCATTTCTTCCATAATGTGTCTTTGTCTCACTGTCCCTGTATCGATTAGGATCTGAGAGTCTCTGTTTGGCTCGAGGCCTCAGTGTCCTGTCTCTGCCAGGGATTTCTGAAAAGTTTATAAATGTACATGTAATCCATAGAAAATCAAGAAAAAATACAGATGTCTTTAATCAGGAACTTTGTTTTCCATGTTATAGACTTTATAGTGTCAAATGTCTACAGGTGTCTGTTACACTACAGACAAATAAAACTAAATCTTGCATACAGCAAACAAAATCGAGCAAATATTATAAAAGAAATGACTATTTCCATCTTTTTTCCCCTTAAACCCCCTTCTATTAATAAAGAAAACGTTAGTGCAGATCACATGGCAAAAACTCCATGATACATTGAAGCAAATAAGCATTTGATCCACTGCTGGTTTTTTAACTTTTCCCACTTACAAAGAACGGAGAGATCTGTCATTTTCATCGTAGGTCCAACTTAACTGTGAGACAGAATCTTAAAAAAAAAATCCAAAAAATCACATTTATTATTTTTTAATAATTAATCTCCATTTTATTGCATGAAATAAGTATTTGATGGCCAACCAACCAGCAGAAATTCTCTCTTCCACAGACCTGCTAGTTTGTCTGTAAGAAGCCTCCTATCCTCCACTCACCTGTATTCAATTTACCTGTTTGAAGTCATTACCTGTATAAAAGACACCTGTTTACACACTCAATCAATCAGACTTCAACCTCTCCAATATGGGCAAGACCAAAGACCTGTCTAAGGACATTAGGAACAAAACTGTAGACCTGCACAAGGCTGGGATGGGCTACAGGACAAGAGGCAAACAGCCTGGTGAGACGGCAACAACTGTTGGCACAATTATCAGAAAATGGAAGAAATTTAAGATGACGGTCAGTCTCGGTCAGACTGGGGCTCCATGCAAGATCTCGTCTTGTGGAGTATCAATGATCCTGAGAAACTTGAATCAGCCTAGAACTACACCGGAGGACCTGGTCAACGACCTGAAGAGAGCTGGGACCATAGTCTCAACAGTTACCATTAGTAACACATTACACCGTCATCGATTATAATCCTGCAGCGCATGCGAGGTCCCCCTGCTCAAGCCAGTACGTGTCCAGGCCCGTCTGAAGTTTGCCAAAAACCATCTGGATGATCCAGAGTAGGCATGGGAGAAGGTCATGTGGTCAGATGCGACCAAAAAAGAAGTACTTTGTTTATTAATGAAGATAAACAATATTGTGAGTGCAGCCTACATGAATTATATACATAGGAGCATCTGGGAAAACGGATTAAATGGAGCAAATGGGATATTGGTGTATTGCTCATGGAGGATACAGACGATCGAGTTTGAAACTTTGAAGAACGAAAATGTTTTTGATCACGCAAACGAAACACCACCACCCTGACTAGCAGTCATAGTTGGAGCAGATGAAGTTGAGTGTGTTGCTCTGAGGCAGACTGACCCACTGCTGCGTTCCTCCAGACTGCACTGCGCCGCTTCTCTCCTCATTGCTGCAGTCTTCAGACCCGTTCCCGTTCCCCGGAGCCCAGGCCCGGTAGTGAATCAATTGAATATTTACCCAGTACCAAAAGTTCACGGTGCAGCTGTGACGCAAGCCGATCCACACGTGTTCGGTGGAGGCGCTCTGAGCAACTTCCTTCACCCAGAGCTGCATCTCTTCAGAGTCCACTGAGACCAGGTCATGATGATGGTTCCTGCAGTATCTCAGAGAGTCTTTCCAGGTCAGACTCTTCTTTATCAGGATCAGTTTATCTGGAAATATAAGAAATGTAGTAGAAATGCGCATTCTATCGTAACATCTATAACAGATTATACGCAACATCTTTAATACAGATTATATTACACACAGTGTGAAATTCAGCAGTCAGTGTTATAAACCACGAACAGGCGAATAAAACACTGAGATACAGTTAAAGAAAAAGGTGAATTAGTGTGATGGAACTCACTCTCATGGCAGATGAATGGAAGTTGTTCTGTGCAGCTCACATTATTCCAGTGGTGTTGCTCAGACCCACTCACTGCTGCACATTTCAAATCATCTCTGGGTTTGTCAGAGCTCCAGTATCTGAACGAGGATTTACTCTGATCTGACCACTTCCAGGAGTCATTAAACAGTCCAATCCAAGCACCAACTTTCACTGTAGTTTTAATTAGATTGCTGATCTCTTTATTCTCAGCCTGGTTCCTCACGCTGACCAGGTCGGTGTAGTTCTCTCTGCAGAAGGTCTGAGCTTCATACCAGGTCTTTGGTTTCTTATTGAATGTATAATTATCCCTGCTGTTTTTGCCTGAAATAATCCAGAAAAGTACAATAACTACAAATCTTTAAGTTTGAAAAACAGTAAACACTGAACAGTTAGAATTCAATAGTCTACTATCATTTAATATCATTGGCATTTATTAACATGTATCTGAAAACTTTACCTTTATAACAAACAAAAGGTAATATTATGTCACATTTGCGGTCAATCCAAAAGCCAGTTTTTGCAATATTAACACAGTGTTCATTTCCTCCCAGATTGTTTGGTTCTCCTTTTCTCCAGTTCCTGTAAGTGTCTCCACCTCTGTAGAAATTATGATTTGCCAGAGACCACTTCCATTCCTTAACGCTCTCGCTCTTTAGACCGATCCACGCTAGCTTTTTAGTTTCATTCCTCAGTGTGATATTCAGCTTCTTCATCTCGTCCATGTTCCTGATGGTTGCCAGATCAGTGTATTTGTCTCGACAGTAAGATTGAGCTTCGCGCCAGGTTTTATTCTCGTTTACAAAGTGATAGCGATGAGGGATGTACGCCGTTACACCACATAGGACTAAAAAAAGCAGGACACATGGATTTAATACAACATTATGGTGTAGACGAACAGAAAACTAATCCAACCTGTGTAAGTTTGTAGGCAAATCATTTACTAGTCAAATTTTAAAAATAAATAATCTATAAACATTTACTTATTTTTTAACTTTTTGTGGCTACACACTGACCTGAGAGAAAAAAAAACATAATTCCTTTGTGATCCATTTCTGTGGAAAAAAAAATACATATGCAAACACTTTATAATATTATATACAGTATGTACATGTTATGTGAATAAACACAGAGCATTCAGTTATAAATGTTTGTGGCAATGCAAAATGATTCAGGCATTTTTTTTGTTGGGGCGCAGGCTCGACTCTGGCTCAATGAGTCAGGTTTTTTTGGGGCCCTTTTTACTACAGCCGAAATTAAATGACATCCAAGATCATCTCATCACGGTTCTTATAAAGTTCTAACTAGTAAGGTTCTTCAAACATGAGAACATAAAAAATGTAGCAGAATCACGTTTGACAACATTCAAGCTCTTTTGAATGAATGTCCGTGCCATCGCAGGACCCAGTAGGAGTTGCGAACAAGTAAATGTTGCAGACACTGCCTGATTTGGGAATTTTTTATTTATATATTTTTATATGATTAATAATAACTAAGACACATTTCAGATGAATTCCTGTACTAAAGATGGACGTTGTTTGCATCGTCGCGTCACACCACTGGTGCGTTCTATACACAGCGTGAGGCTTTAACCAAATTAGCCAAACTACTAATATTGTCATTATTCTTGTTTACTCAGCAAATATCAGCAAATTCTTACCAGACTCTTCTTGCTTTCTGCAATCTCTTAATAGACTCCTGTTTGTTCCTCTGTGTCGTATGGAGATGTATGTATCTGTCTGTTCCTCTTAAACCTGTTCCTTCATGCATTGTCCTATCGATCTCCTCCCATCTCCCTTTGTTGCCGCCCAACACCACCCGTCTCTGCTCGTGCACACTCGGATGTCCAATCTGAAGTCCAGTACGCTTTCTGTGTACTTCCATGTGTCTTAATATACATTCAAATCAAGGAAAAAATTCAGGATTTGCATGAAGCCACAGGCCGAGGTGAATTTTCCTGGTTTTCAGTTACATGGAAATGGAGATGTGGTTAGACATGTGTGTCTATTCATTCATTTATCCGTTCATCCTGGTGTGTTTTTTAGAGGGGGGAGGGGGTTTCTCTCTATTTTCTTATCCAATTCCCATCCCGTCTCCTCCTGGTCCTGTCCTTGCTACATTTTCCCCCAAGTTGCATTCAGGTGTTAGTTTATCCATTTCTACCAGAATGTGTCTTTGTCTCACTGTCCCTGTATCGATTAGGATCTGAGAGTCCGTATAAGAGGAAGTATCATGAATTACAGATCCACAGGCGTAAAGCACATTCATTCCCTCATTACATAACAGACCGTGTTCACTGTTTTATCCATAAAGTCCTGATTTTACAAACAGATTGAAATAAATGAGAACACAACATTTAGTTGTTGTGACATTTCTCCTTAATTTACTTCTAAAACTCAGTGGTTAAAAAATTAACACAACTGCTGTATTAATAAGATCATTGCCAAATGCCATAAATCTACATGTAATCCATAGAAAATCAAGAAAAAACATAGATATCTTTAATCAAGAACTTTGTTTTCCATGTTATAGACTTTATAGTGTCAAATGTCTACAGGTGTCTGTTACACTACAGACAAATAAAACAATCTTGCATACAGCAAACAAAATCGAGCAAATATTATAAAAGAAATGACTATTTCCATCTTTTTTCCCCTTAAACCCCCTTCTATTAATAAAGAAAACGTTAGTGCAGATCACGTAGCAAAAAAAATCCATGATACATTGAAGCAAATAAGCATTTGATCCACTGCTGGTTTTTCAACTTTTCCCACTTACAAAGAACGGAGAGATCTGTCATTTTCATCGTAGGTACACCTCAACTGTGAGACAGAATCTTAAAAATAATCTAGACAATAACATTGTATGATTTTTTAATAATTAATTTCCATTTTATTGCATGAAATAAGTATTTGATCGCCAACCAACCAGCAGGAATTCTGTCTCCCACAAACTGCTAGTTTGTTTTTAAGACGCCTCCTATCCTCCACTCACCTGTATTCATTTCACCTGTTCACACACTCAATCAATCAGACTCCAACCTCTCCACTATGGGCAACACCAAAGAGCTGTCTAAGGACACGAGGAACAAAACTGTAGACCTGCACAAGGTTTTTGTACTCAATATTAAGCTCTATTTTTCTATTGTATCAAATACTTATGCAATGAATTATTTAAAATTCATACAAAGAGATTTTCTGTCAAGTAGTACAAAGTCTGCAGTTAATTTACCTCAGGTTTTCTCAAAGCTATGAGTGGATTTACGAGATTTGGAGGAAACCCTTTGAAAACGGTAAAAAGTGCTCTGCATTGTCTCGCTGGTGATCTTTTGGGTTCACACAGCATTGGTGGGTTTACTGTATATTTCAGTCGTTCTCAATACTTTTACCAATTCTGTGAAATCACACAATTTCAAAGTGATGACTCAAGTGTTTGTGGTCCCCAGCGCACCCCTGAAAGTTACGATTCTGCTGTTTGTGATCAACAAACTAAAGACGGTCAAGACAGCAAAGGAATAAAGGTAAACTGTTTTTAATACATGTTTGCCAGCATGGTCTCCCACCTTGTTTAGGCCATGACATTTTTGAGGGTGTCTTAACTTGTAATATTCTATTGTACTTGAAGTATTTCATTAAAAATACACAATGGCTTACATATTCAATTCTGAACAGATGCATCAAGCAGTTGAAATACAAAGGAACGGATGCCCTCACAAAACCATGTGCTGTCAACTCCGAGGCGCCCAAGCTTTCCAGACCAGCTGTTTAGAATCGGAATCCAGATGATGCGTGGCAGTTAACTTTCCAGCTTGAAGATATTGTTGCTTTTGATTTCTTCAGCACATCTTGACATTCAAATCCAAAAATACTTGGAATCAAGGCAGTGTTTATTTCACGGAGTCCACTAAAACCACTTCTTGAGGCACTACCCAGCACTCGTTTTTGTATTTGGCCCTTTCCTTAGATTCTGGACGATGCGATTTGAAAGCAAACGCAGCTACTTCAACAGATGTGCCAGGCATTTGAAAAACTTCAACATCTGCCTAACATTTATCTGAAAATGGTGAGTCCACTGAGTTTGGTGAACTACTTATTTTAATTCGGAATGATCTTCTTCTTCTTCTTTCGGCTGCTCCCATTAGGGGTCGCCACAGCGGATCATCCGTCTCCATACCACCCTGTCCTCTATATCTGCCTCTTTTACACCAACTACCTGCATGTCTTCCCTCACCACATCCATAAACCTCCTCCTTGGCCTTCCTCTTTTCCTCCTACCTGGTGGCTCCATCTTCAGCATTTTTCTACCAATATAATTCATGTCCCTTCTCTGCACATGTCCAAACCATCTCAATCTCGCCTCCCTCACCTTGTCACCACAACATCCTACATGTGCTGTCCCTCTAATAAACTCATTTCTAATCTTGTCCATCCTCGTCACTCCCAACGAAAACCTCAACATCTTCAGCTCTGCTACCTCCAGCTCCACCTCCTGTCTTTTACTCAATGCCACTGTCTCTAATCCATACAACATCGCAGGTCTCACCACAGTCCTATAAACTTTCCCTTTCATTCTTGCAGATACTCTTCTATCACAAATCACTCCTGTCACTCTTCTCCACCCACTCCACCCTGCCTGCACTCTTTTCTTTACTTCCCTAACACACTCTCCATTACTTTGCACTGTTGACCCCAGGTACCTGAACTCCTCCACCTTCTTCACCTCTTCACCCTGCAACCGCATCACTCCACTGCCCTCCCTCTCATTCACACACATGTACTCTGTCTTACTCCTACTGACTTTCATTCCCCTTCTCTCCAGCGCATATCTCCACCTCTCCAGTCTCTTCTCAACCTGCTCTCTACTCTCACCACAAATCACAATATCATCTGCAAACATCATAGTCCAGGGAGACTCCTGTCTGACCTCGTCCGTCAACCTGTCCATCACCACTGCAAACAGGAAAGGGCTCAGGGCCGATCCTTGATGTAGTCCAACCTTCACCCTGAACCAGTCTGTCGTACCTACTGCACACTTTACTGCCGTCACACTGTCCTCATACATGTCCTGCACCACTCTCAAATACTTCTCTGACACACCTGACTTCCTCATACAATACCACAACTCCTCTCTCGGCACCCTGTCGTACGCTTTCTCTAAATCCACAAATACACAATGCAGCTCCTTCTGTCCTTCTCTATACTTCTCCATCAACATCCTCAAAGCAAATAAGGCATCTGTGGTGCTCTTCCTCGGCATGAAACCATACTGTTGCTCACAGATGGTCACCTCTTCTCTCAGCCTGGCTTCCACTACTCTTTCCCATAACTTCATGGTGTGACTGATCAACTTAATTCCCCTGTAGTTACTGCAGGTTTGCACATCTCCCTTATGCTTAAAGATCGGTACCAGCACACTCCTTCTCCATTCCTCAGGCATCCTCTCCGCTTCCAGAATCCTGTTAAACAATCTGGTTAAAAACTCCACTGCCATCTCTCCTAAACATCTCCACGCTTCTACTGGTATGTCATCTGGTCCAACCGACTTTCCATTCTTCATCCTCTTAATCGCTGCTCTCACTTCCTCCTTACTAATCCTATCTACATCCTGCTTCACCAACTCCACATCCTCCAACCTTCTCTCTCTCTGATTTTCCTCATTCATCAGCTGCTCAAAATACTCCCTCCATCTTCTCAACACACTCTCCTCACTAGTCAACACATTTCCCTCTCCATCCTTTATTGCTCTAGCTTGCAGTACATCCTTCCCAGCTCGGTCCCTCTGCTTGGCCAATCGGTATAAATCCTTTTCTCCTTCCTTAGTGTCCAACCTCTTATACAGTTCCTCATATGCCTTTTCCTTGGCTTTCGCCACATCCCTTTTAACCTGCTGCCGCATCTCCTTGTACTCCTGCCTACTTTTCTCATCACTCTGTCGATCCCACTTCTGTTTTGCCAATCTCTTTCCCCTAATGCTCTCCTGCACTTCTTTATTCCACCACCACGTCTCCTTGTCTTGCTTTCTATTTCCAGATGTCACACCAAGTACTTTTCTAGCTGCCTCCCTCATCACTCCTGCAGTAGTTGCCCAATCATCCGGCACCTCTTCACCACCACCAAGCCCCTGTCTGACCTCTTCCCTGAACCTCACACTACACTCTTCCTCCTTCAGTTTCCACCATCTTATTCTTCTTTCAAACCTTACTTTCCTCCTCTTCTTTTTCGCCTCCAAAACCATCCTACAGACCACCATTCGATGCTGTCTAGCTACACTGTCCCCCGCCAACACCTTACAGTCTCCAATCTCCTTCAGGTTGCATCTCCTACACAGAAGATAATCCACCTGTGTGCACCTTCCTCCACTCTTATACGTCACCCTATGATCCTCCTTCTTCTTAAAATACGTGTTCACCACTGCCATTTCCATCCTTTTAGCAAAATCTACCACCATCTGCCCTTCCACATTCCTCTCCTTAAAACCATACCTACCCATCACCTCCTCATCACCTCTGTTCCCTTCACCTACATGCCCATTAAAGTCTGCCCCAATCACCAATCGTTCTTTCCTAGGTACACCATCTACCACTTCATCTAATTCACTCCAGAATCTTTCCTTCTCCTCCATCTCACAGCCAACTTGTGGAGCATAGGCACTGATGACATTTATCATCATCCCTTCAACTTCCACCTTCACGATCATCACCCTATCAGAAACTCTCTTCACCTCCACTACACTCTTACTGTACTCTTCCTTCAGAATCACCCCTACACCATTTCTCTTCCCATCCACACCATGATAAAACAGTTTAAACCCACCTCCAATGTTCCTGGCCTTACTCCCTTTCCACTTGGTCTCCTGAACACACAACACATCTACCTTTCTCCTCTCCATCATATCAGCTATCTCTCTCCCTTTACCCGTCATAGTACCAACATTTAAAGTACCAACCCGAACCTCTACTCTCCTACACTGCTCCTTTTCCTGCCGTCTCTGTAGACGCCTTCCTCCTCTCCTTCTCCTCCTTCGGCCAACAGTAGCCCAATTTCCACCGGTACCCTGTCGGCTAACGATACCTGTGGCGGTCGTTGTTAACCCGGGCCTCGACCGATCCGGTATGAAATTCTCATTTGTGATCCGCATATTTGATTTGGCACATGTTTTATGCTGGATGCCCTTCCTAACGCAACCCTCCCCATTTACCCGGGCTTGGGACCGGCACTAAGAGTACACTGGCTTGTGCCCCCCTAATGGCTGGGTTAATTCGGAATGATGCAGCTGTGTATTTTGTGATGGAAATGTATAAAGCTGAAGATGGTCTGAATCCCACCTGTACTCTGTGACAAAACAAAGTACCAGGGTGCAATGTCTTAGCAGGAATGACTTGTATCCATTATAATCATACATTACATTGTTAATGGGCACCAAGTCATTCCACTGAAACACACTGTGCTGTCGGAATAAAAACGGGTTTTTTGGCACAGTGGTGAACAAACACTGCGTAAATGCTAATTTACTCTTAATAAAATGTAAACATATGCAGGTCTGTGCAAACGTCTTAGGCACCGTACTACTTTAACCTTCCAGAAATGGTTGTAAGGCAGTTATTTATACATTTTGCTGTAGTGTATCAGTAGGAAATATCAGTTTACATTTCCAAACATTTCTTTTGATATAAATTTCACTGAATTATTCAAAAGTTTGTATGAGCAAAGAGTCATGCCATTATCTGGTTCATCTGCAATTACATGAAGAAACCGAAAAGCTGCCAGACTGAAAGATGCTTTAGAAACCCACCTGCAAAACTCCCTGAAAATCAATGTGCAAGTGTACTCGGGATGTTTTGAATGCAAAAGGTGGACACAGATATTGTTTTTATTCAATTAATGAAAGTTCATTGATTTTTATTATATTGATATTTTGAAGGCATCCTCACTTTACAGCATTTTTACACAGGAGCCTAAAAGTTTTCACAGTACTGTAACTGTGCAGGTGTTTTTTATTTTTTGAATTTTAAATACATTTTTTTCTTCGTGCAATCGCAGACGGACTTAATTATGTAGGATCAGATCACTTTGTGGAGCATCAGATTCTGTGACTTTTTGTGCATACAAAAATCTTACTGGATTATTACAGTTAATGTCGAAAGAAATGTTTGGAAATGTAAACTGACACACTACAGCAAAATATTTATTAATATTTATTTATATAACTGGTTTAAAACCATTTTTGGGGTAAAAATACTAAGGTGACTTAAGCTTTTGCACTACTGCATATTGAAAATATCTCCAAATGAAAGACTTGCCTTAAGTGTAGTATTACTTCTTTCTTCTATTCATTTTTAACTTGATTCCAGAAAAGACTGACTCGAAGAGAACATTTCTCTGCTCTGCCATCAATGAGGTCTTGCTTGACATTCCAGAGGTGACAAGATATTCTAGAAGAGACTTTGCATTCTCTAGGTGTGGAAACCTATGATGATTTTGAAGTTTAGAGATCAAGATGATTTGCTGTCAGCGTTGAGGCAAGTTCAAGCCCGAAGAGTCATTGCTGCTTGGAAACTGAGATGTAAGTCATGTTTTTGCAGAACAGAATACTACCAGTGCCCAAACTTGCTCGCCTAAAACATTTCAAAAGGTAATCAGTATAAAAACTCATTGTGTTATTGATTCCTTTTTTGTGTTTTTTTTGCAGGCCAGAGTCATCTGTTGGTTCCTCACCAGGACTTCCCACAACCTTGCAGTCTTTTTCACCCAGTAGATCACGATCATTCTCCTCCAGAGGCCCCCATAGCCCTGTTAATGACTGGGTGAATACCTCTCTAAAACCGTGGGAGAAGTTCCCAGAGGAACTGATGCAGGTATTGGAGAGAGAAAAACAACCAAGTCCACGAATGAGAAGAGAAATGCTCCGAATTGTGGTGACTGAGATGATGGGAATAGGTTCTGCCCAAAGTAGAAGACATTACACTGAAGTTGCCAAAAAGATGGCGTCAAAATATCCTAAATCTGTGCAAGATGTAATAGAGGGAAAGATGTGGTTGGGCCACGGTACCATTCCTTAGTTAAGCAGTTGCAATATAGGATTGAAAATGTGAAGCGAACTACAACCCCTAAAAGATGAAAACGAAAGCATCGTGTCAGAGTCTGACAGGTGAAATACCTCCAGAGCAGCGAGCAGCAATCCAGGATACTTACGGGTGCATTAACTGGGATGTAAAATTCATGCCCCTTGGAGAAACCCCTGAGAGCCAGCAGAAAAAGGAAGAAAAGCTGACCTACTGTAAATCTTCAAGAAGTCAAAGGTGTGATGAAGTTCTCTTTTTGCGCACAGCGTAAACAAGTCAAACGGGAAAAATAGAAAAAGCCTTTTGGAAGAGTGGCTGTTTTGGTTCAATGAACTTGGCATGTCAGATCACTACAAGGAACTTACTGGAAATGGTCTTCACGAAACGTTGACCCGAAATGTGGATTTGAAGGTGAAACGACTCTTAAATACTGTTGGTGTGAAGAAAAACAAAGTTCTTACAGGCAATGACGCAGTATGGAGTGATGAGGGGAGCGCTAATTGGTTGCTCTGAGATGTGAAACAAACGTTGCTGTCTTTCTTTAACGAGAGAGAAGATGCAATGTTCTGCTACGTGGAGGACACATGCCTGCCAGATGAACCACGTTTATTTCACTCCCACAATAATTGTGTGTGGTCAGGTAATACTTTTTTCCCTTTCTTTTAGTTTATCTGGGGTTTTTTTTGTTTTTAGGTTCTTTTGTGTGTGTGGATCAGAAATTGTAACAGCACCTCCTTCGTCGCTGCCTTCTGCATGATGTTCGAGAGATACTGCTTTAACGTTTATTACCCATCAGAACTGACCTCAACTCTGGAGTTGTTGCAAAGGTGGGTCTTTTTGGATTAACTAAGATTTTCATTTTAATGATTTGAAATAAATCTAAGGAAGCTGATGCAGTGGCTTGGGGGCTAGGATTCGTTTTCCAACATAAAACTTCAGTCAATTATACTTTTATAGCATTCATTGACCACTGGTGCGTTTTATACACAACGTGAGGCTTTAACCAAATTAGCCAAACTACCAGACAAGTTCTTTTTTTCTTATTATATCCTAATATTCTAATATTTTCATTATTCTTAAGTCAACAAATTCTTACCAGACTCTTCTTGCTTTCTGCAATCTCTTAATAGACTCCTGTTTGTTCCTCTGTGTCGTATGGAGATGTATGTATCTGTCTGTTCCTCTTAAACCTGTTCCTTCTGCATTGTCCTATCGATCTACTCCCATCTCCCTTTGTTGCCGCCCAACACCACCCGTCTCTGCTCGTGCACACTCGGATGTCCAATCTGAAGTCCAGTACGCTTTCTGTGTACTTCCTTGTGTCTTAATATACATTCAAATCGAGGAAAAAGTTCAGGATTTACATGAAGCCACAGGCCGAGGTGAATTTTCCTGGTTTTCAGTTACATGGAAATGGAGATGTGGTTAGACATGTGTGTCTATTCATTCATTTATCCGTTCATCCTGGTGTGTTTTTCAGAGGCGGATTCCCTCTCATTTTCTTATCCAATTCCCATCCCGTCTCCTCCTGGTCCTGTCCTTGCTACATTTCCCCCAGTTGCATTCAGGTGTTAGTTTATCCATTTCTACCAGAATGTATCTTTGTCTCACTGTCCCTGTATCGATTAGGATCTGAGAGTCCGTATCTAACCCTATTATCAGATCTCTGTTTGGCTCGAGGCCTCAGTGTCCCGTCCCTGCCAGGGGACCATCTTAATTGACTTTCAGAATTATGCCATAGAATCGTTTAGACATGACCGAAACTGGAAAGTTATCTCTCCGTTATACTGGAAAAATCCCTTTCTTTTGTGACTTAACACAGAACAAACTGTTGGAGGTCAAAATATTCATTTTATTAGAGTTCCAGTGATCATTACACTCCATATTCACATGTAAAAGTCAAATCATCGACACGACAGGTTTAGAGAGACCACCACCTTAAATAATTAGATAGATATATATAAAGTTTGTCAACATTAATCTCTTCATATAGGGAACTGAAATCTCAGTGGTGAAAAAATGAACCCAACTGCTGCATTAATAAGATCATTGCCAAATGCCATCAATGTACATGTAATCCATAAATATAAAAAAAAACCTACAGATGTCTTTAATCAGGAACTTTGTTTTTGAAGTATTAAATAGACATTAGTGTCAAATGTCTACAGGTGTCTGTTACACTACCGACAACTTAAACAATGTTACATACAGCAAACAAAATTGAGCAAATATTATAAATCCCCCCACCCCCCCACAATCCCCCTTCTATTAATAAAGAAAACAAGTTAGTGCAAATCACATGGCAAAGAAATCCATGATATATGGTTTAGATATAGGATTAAACATCTGGAAAGAAGGTCAATAGAATGGATGGATATATTGTTGAATTACTCAGTGGATACAGACGATTTGGAAAATTAAAGATCTTTAAAAAAATAAATAAATAAAATGTCAGTCCCAGTAAACCCACCACACTGACTAACCTTTATAGGTGGAGCAGATGAAGTTGAGTGTGTTGCTCTGAGGCAGACTGACCCACTGCTGCGCCGTTCCTCCAGACTGCACCGCTCCGGTTCTCTCTTCATTGCTGCAGTCTTCTGTTCCTGTCCCGTTCCCCGGAGCCCAGTCCTGGTAGCAGATCATCTCTCCAGTCACCCAGTACCAGAAGCCCAGAGCGCAGGTGTGACGCAAGCCGAGCCACACGTGTTCGGTGGAGGCGTTCCGAGCAACTTCCTTCACCCAGAGCTGCATGTCTTCACAGTCCACTGAGACCAGGTCATGATGATGGTTCCTGCAGTATCTCAGAGCTTCTTTCCAGGTCAGATTCATCTTTATCAGGATCAGTTTATCTGGAAATACAAGAAATGTAGTAGAAATGCGCATTCTATCGTAACATCTATAACAGATTATACGCAACATTTTTAATACAGATTATATTACACACAGTGTGAAATTCAGCAGTCAGTGTTATAAACCACGAACAGGCGAATAAAACACTGAGATACAGTTAAAGAAAAAGGTGAATTAGTGTGATGGAACTCACTCTCATGGCAGATGAATGGAAGTTGTTCTGTGCAGCTCACATTATTCCAGTAGTGTTGCTCAGACCCACTCACTGCTGCACATTTCAAATCATCTCTGGGTTTGTCAGAGCTCCAGTATCTGAATGAGGATTTACTCTGATCTGACCACTTCCAGGAGTCAATAAAGAGACCAATCCAAGCACCACTGGGTTTCCCTGCAGTTTGAATACGATTTTTGATCACTTCATTCTCAGCCTGGTTCCTCACGCTGACCAGGTCGGTGTATTTCTCTCTGCAGAAGGTCTGAGCTTCATACCAGGTCTTTTCCTCATTAATGAATGTATATTTATTCCTGCTGTTTTTGCCTGAAATAATCCAGAAAATTAAAATGACTACAAATCTTTAAGTTTGAAAAATTTTGCCAGAGACCACTTCCATTCCCCAACACTCTCGCTCTTTAGACCGATTAAACCGATCACGCTAGCGTTTTAGATTCTTTCTTCAGTGTGTTATTCAGCTTCTTTATCTCATCCATGTTGTTGATGGTTGCCAGATCAGTGTATTTGTCTCGACAGTAAGTCTGAGCTTCGCTCCAGTTTTTATTCTCGTCCACAAAGTGATAGCGATGAGGGATGTACGCCGTTACACCACAAAGTACTATGAAAAGCGGGACACATGGATTTAATACAAAATTACAGTTTAGAAGACCAGATCTGACGTTTGATTATATGACGATTACAAAAATACTAACGAGTTGACTGATATGATCAATCAGAGGTTTTAAGATTTATGTGTAAACACAAATTCATGAAAAATGTTGTACACACTGACCTGAGTAAAACAAGAATGTAGAAATTCCTTTCGAGTCCATTTCTGAGGGGGAAAAAAGCACATGCAAACGCTTTACTATAGTACACATTTTATATATATATATATATATATAAAAATAATTTTTTTTTTGTAAAGAAAATGTGCATTTGGTGCACTGCAAAGTGACGTAGCCATGCAATTTATTTTTCTTTCTTTCTAAGAAATTGTATACAAATTTTTCTGATCTATAGACAGGCACCATGTGCTAATGACAAATTATCATTCATAAATAAATGAATTATGTCCTATGCATCATTTTCCTATAAAATACTTCAAAGACAATTCTTCACATCATGATTGCAATGGCATGCAGATCAAAAGCATGCAATTCAAATCATATTGGTCTGCAATCTACCCGAGTTTTCTGCAGATTTCATACCATCAATAGGTAGCAGTGATTTTCCAATAAAAAGTTTTCCAATAAACATTTTTTAAATCAGTTATCTACATGATTGGTTATCAAATGTTTGCTATATCAGACTAGCAATTAATGTTTTACTTTGCTGTAAAACAATAATAAATTAATTCCACATTAAAATCCCCCCCCGCCTCCTACTACTCCTACTATTTAATAGGTACAAAAGCAATTGAACCTTTTCTAAAAAATCTCCCCTTTACCTTTTATTTATGTACCACATTTGTTAAAGCTAGTTGTCAAACCCCTAAATAGAAAATCTGACCTTCATCCATGTCGACTGTATTTTATTTTTCCAAGATCCCAGAAATACTCGTAGCAGAGACACAGCACTGGTTAAAGTGGGACATGATCTGCTGCTGACCTGTAATTAGGGTTTGTGTTTCATTGCTTGTGCTTTAGTTTTTTTTTTTTTTTTGTAATTTCTAAATGCTATTTCTTAGTAAATTAGTCATGAGTTTGGTATTAACTTTCTCTGTAAAGCTGACGATATGCGGTTGGATGGAAGACGCGATGAGGGTTAAATAATGTTGAGGAATGTGTGAAGGACGTTAGTGAGTGGATGCTTGTTAACTTCCTTCTGTTAAATTCTGAGAAGACAGAATTATTTTTACTGGGAACTCATACTGTACAGTACAAAGTCCTGAAGGCTTTCTGACTTCAGAGCATCTCTAAATTTCCCGTCATGTGCAGTGACGATGAGTTCCTTGGTGTGATTATCTACATAGGCTTCGAAGGAGAAGACTGGAGTTTATAATGTTACTCAGATCTCAAATATTTCAATAAGAAATGTAATGTTACAGTACAGAGGGTCCAGTTCATTCTCTGATTTTACCTTCATGTTGGTCTCATGCGATTCCCTTATTGTCTGGATGTTCTAAGGAGTGTGAAAACAAGCTCAAGAATGCAGCAGCAAAAGTTCAGAATAAAACTAGAAATGATTCCATCGCTCCCGTCTTATCCGCACTACACCGGCTGCCGATCAAATTTCACCTCATCAAATACTAGCGAATGCTCTCGGAGGGCGATAAAAGGTGCAGGCTATTTGTAGAACTTTGAATAGTGAAGACTGACGCAAAGGATTGCTTTCCATTGTGAAACCTTTTGCATAGTTCCTGTTTGAAGGATGAGGGTTTCATGATCTTGAACGCACAGTCATTTTTATGTTCCTCGATATTTCACTGAAGTACAAAGAACAAAACCAAACCCATCGCACGAACAAATTCTTCCTCTCGGAAGAATCTATTGGGTCAAATTACTTTCACGTCTGCCTTTTCAGACATTTTACTCTCCTAGTTCCTTGTCCTGTATCCCATTTTTGCAGTGTGTGCACTTTTGCGGAGCGCTGAAAAAGCCTGCGCATGCAAATGAGCGGCGTCGGAAACGCAGTAAAATGTGTACCCACAAAATGACAAAAATTGTGTTTTCTGAGAAATACAGATGGTCTCAAACATCTGGAGTGAAACCAACTAAAAGCTCAAATAATAAGAATCTGTGAGCCAGAATTCGAACGGTACACTGATCTCCGAAACAACACTTTCTAGATAATTTAGTCTTTTCAGATTCCACACAATGATCCTCGAATTCTTATCTAAAGGGCAGCAACACAAAATGAGTCGAACCGTCACGCCAATCTGATCTGATAATGTAACACTTACCTGAACGCTTGTTGCTTTTTCACGATTTGCTTCTCAGTCTCATATAGAACTCTACCTCACTGTCCTCTCCTCTTATCTCGGTCTTTGGAGCTTCAGCGATCTCCGCCCATCACTGTCCATTAATACATGTCTGTGTTTACACACAAACGTAGAAAGTGACATCATCTGAAGTTCAGCTTCTGTGCAATTGCATAATGGAGCGCTCTATAAAGGCAATTTGAGGAACAAGGGTATGTTTTGCATGTTGTCACAGGCTGAGGTGGCTGTTCCTGTCTGCAGTGGTATCAGTGAACCATCGGCGCCATGGAAAAGGAGCTGTTTTGCATATGGTTAGATGTGTATCTAGCAGTGGCAGACCCTCACGGCAGCAAGGCCTTCCCTGCTGGCCTAAACTCGATCAGAATCACTAACTTCTGTTTGAATATTTTTTTTTGACCGATGAATATGTAATTTATAAAATGTAAATTATTCCCAATAGTCTTCTCTTTTATTTCATAGCATTTCTCATGAGTGTATTTTTGGGTTATAGTTTGAATCCAATCAGATTTCGGCCGTCACATACTGTAACCTGTTGCCGGGGTCACTGTAACTGCCAGGATCCCTTCAAAATGGAGACTGCGGGGGTGCCCTGTAGATTTAAATCCATGTTTGAGACCCTCAAGCATGCTAGGGAGCACATCTGCAATTTCATGTACTTTGATGGTCAGAGAGCGCGCTAGACGGAGCTCACAAACTGCACCTGTAGCAGTCTGCACAAGCTCAAATATTTGTGTCGATTTAATAACTTTCTTTTTTCCTCTCTTGTAGAATTTTTATAGACACGCAATTGACCTTGATTTACAAATCCCCAGGTAAACCGTAATGTGTGTGTGTGTGGGGGGGTGCAAAAGGTCTTCAGTAAGCCTTTTCTTTTTTCAAACTCGGTGTAAAACATTTGCCTTCTCTAAAAGTAGCATTTGCTGCTCTAATGTAGTGCCTCTGTCGTGCAGTGTGCAATGACTTTGCAGTTCCTGGTGTGTCCTAGAAAGTACAATTGCCTATGATTTCCAGGATGGAGGCAAGACCTTCTGCTGTATCACTTGTCAAGTCGGCACATGCAACAGCCAAACTTGTGAGCTCAGGTGCAGAACGATTGAGATCAGTCCGAGTGGCTTAGACTGCATTATAACTAATTACTGAGGATGTTAGATTTGCTCAAGTTGATTCACCAGCCTCGTCCACGAGCGTGAGCAATAAATTGTTTACATCTTTTGGTCTTTCAGACATGGTCAGGACCTGCACGTGCAATGTTTGGGGTGGGATGGTGTTCCAACATTAGTGAGAATTGTATACTTTTCTTTAGCTTCTTGTCCTTGTATGTTCTTTTGAGTTTGTCTTTATATTGAATAAGGAGATGCGTCAATCTAAAAGTCAGTTCCACACATTCCTGACGTCGTCTCACCCTAACCGTGGTCTAAATATCTCTTTGTGCCTCTTATTATTACCCCCCCTTAAATCAATATGCATGCCTTCTCTTTCCAAACAGTCCGACCTACATGGACCCGTCCAACATTAAAAGGATCAGGAAGACTAGTCATACACATGATTAACTCCACCCACTCCCACATGCTGAAGAATTAACCCCACCGACTCCCAACTAAGGGGGGGGGGGGGAAATATGAACAATATATCATTTTTCAAATTCTAAAGATCTTTTAAAATATTTTCTTTTTGCCAGCCGGATGCTAAATAACATTTTGAAAAGTCTTGCCATTCTGTGTGCCTGAGATTTGAAAAATGGAATTTATTCAAAGCCTGCCTTTGAAATGCAGACTTGAAATTTTGCAGACTTATAAGCCACCCTGACTCCACCCTATCAGCCTATTCAGACCCTTCAAGGGTCCAGTCTGTATTAACTAACATCTATGGAAGAAATTGCACATTTTCTCAATTATTGTCAACCCAATTCTATGGAGCCCCAGCAGCAGTGGGTCAGCAGAAGGTTGAAAGCTTCATTTGTAACCTCCCTTGTAACCTTAAGCTTGGCGTTTAACCCCAATTTAGGGTTCACCATTAATACCTCAAAGATATTTCTTTTTCTAACACAATTATTACATCTTCAGGTAAATGAGACCTTGTTAAACCAGGGCAGGTGAATTGACAATAAGCACGACTTAATTTCTTGTGTTCAGTGTGTGTTATAGAGCGTCATTGTGGAACTAGTTATTGTTCAATGAAAGGTTTTTACAGTATGAGTACTAATGGGTTCACAATACCACAATATTCCGATCACATTTCTATGAGGAGTTGACCGAAAGTGTCCGAATGTCACGCAAATGTAACGCAATGCTTTAAACACATGCTCCGTTTGGATTTCAGCTTCTTTTTTGGTTGCTGTTCCTCTCTCACTTCAGTCAATTAGCTTCGATCTGCTTTAACAGATGCCTGTTGGTGATGGTGTGTGTGTTCATGCTGTGTAGTGTCATTGGGTCTCACTCTGCCTTGACCAGTGCAGCAGAATTCTCTAATCGAACTGGACAGCCGGCTGTGAGGTTTCATTCATCAGTTCAAGAGCAGACAGGTTTGATAAATGACCCAGACTCGGGCCCGTCCTCTCTTTCCCATCGTCCTCCTCTGTCTCGGTCATACTCGCAGACATGCAAAACACATGCTATATGAGTTGACTTTTCTTTTTTGTTTTGTTTTTACCCTAGATTTTTTCTTGTTGGTGGGGGCAGGACTATTTTCTTAATTTGTTTAATTAAAGGATCAACTTCTTTTAGCTGCTCCCATCCATCTCCATACTCCTGTCCTCTACATCTGCCTCTTTCACACCAACTACCTGCATGTCTTCCCTCACCACATCTATAAACCTCCTCCTTGGTCTTCCTGTTTCCCTCCTTCCTGGTGGCTCCATCCTCAGTACCAACATTTAAAGTACCAACCCAAACCTCCACTCTTCTACAACTCTTTCCCTGCTGTCTCTGTCAACGTCTTCCTTTTATATATATATATATATATATATATATATATATATATATATATATATATATATATATATATATATATATATAATTTTTTTTTTTTTTACAGATTTTCCTATATTTGTCCACCTGCAGATTGGCAACGGTATCGCCGCTTTATCGCACCACATCCATCAGCGATTTCCTTGGGGAAAAAGACGACACACCATTTGGTCAACCTTTTGAATAAATCAGCACACCTGCTGTTATTAGATAGAAACTGCTTAGTACCGTAGTTGCTCTGGATTCAGTCACCTTAGTTAACCAGGACTGCATTTACATTCACATCAACCTGGCGTCAAGGCCGTACAGCTTCAGAGGCTCGGATTATATTTGTATCGAATGTTGGTTTTTTTTTTGGTTTTTTTGGCCGGTGTGAGCCACAAGCACCAGGGGAATGCGATGAGGAGAAAGAGCCCGTGCTTAATAGGGCGGCTGGGTATTGATTAGCCGGAGGGTGAGAGGCAATTAACTGCTCCAGTTGTTGTTCCCCGAAACCGACACTGGATCGATCTCGCGGCATTACGCCGATAAGGCAATCCGTAATCGTGTTCCGTGAGAGAATTTTCGTCGCCGTCTTCTACGTTGGAACCTTTTGCCGTCACCTTTATAGCCGGCCGTAATGAAATGCGACAAACCAGCTGTTCCGTGCGCTATGGAGCGTGCTACTCCACTGAAAAGCCAGGCGTAGGGTGGGGCGGGTTGGGTTGGGCGCTTCATTGCATCGGCCATGGTTCGGGAAATAGCATCCGTTTCCTTGAAGAGACAGGAACGTAAAACTCCCGGGGGAGGTGACGGCACGTGACATCGGCACGCCAGGTTTTCACAGGAGGCGAAACTTTTTGCGATCTGATGTTCCGATGATTGACGCCCCTCCTTTAACCGTATGCTTCCTAGTCGGTAAAAAAAATCAAAATACACAAAAATGAAAGATCGGTGCCTGATATCTTCTCATTTTTCATTCACTTGTTCATTCTATTATCAAATTCCATCCCTATATACTCATCTATTATTGATTTTCGATACTTTTTACTTTCCCACCTTCTTGCCCTTCGTTTGTTTTTTTTTGTTTTTTTTCCCCGTCTCCATGCTCAGAGATGGTCTCTCCTTGGAGGCGGGTGTAAATATTAATGGAGTGTGAAGGAGCAGGATCCCTGTGCATGTGTGGAGAATTGGTTTTCTGGGGTTTTTTTTTCTGTTTTTTCTTTTTATATGAAGAGGTTGACTTTGGATGAGAGAAGTTGCTCCATGCTTGGATCTGTAACTGTACCTACGCCTCGGACATTAGCGTGCGAAGCTGAGCGTGTCGCACTGCAGGCCAACTCTGATGGAGACGTTCAGGAAACGTAATTACCATCTTTCATCAGCCATCTGCTGGTGGATCTCGCTCATTTAGTTAATTAGAAGAACAAGCCCTCAGGTTAAACTGGCACACGCTTCATCCAGGAATCTTTGAAGACGAAATGGAGAGAATGATTGAGCTTGAGCAGAAGAAAGTAAGTGCTGGATGGGGTGCTGGAGTGTATATTTGAAGGCTGTGCTAGAAGCTGCTGAGAAATAAGGCCATGATGTCTCTCTCTCTCTCTTCTGAGCAAAATGTGCTGAACTTAAAAGTGAAACTTTAAAATGTTCTAGTACATTCCATTAAATTGGACAAATTCACAAAGGGGGAATTGAAGCATTGTTGCCGTCGTTCATCATTGACGCCAGAATCTCTCATTTGTTGAACACTTTTCATATACCAAGAGCTTGTTACATGCGAATTCTTCAATTCAGTGCGACGTTTCACAACGTATGACCTCGTGGTTTACGAACCGTAGTAGTGACATTACGTAATAAATGGTCACAACTTTTATTATAAAATGGCCTCTGTCTGTTGGCTCCTGGAACTGAATTATAGGAGAAGAACCAGTTTTTTTTTTGTTGTTTTTTTAACTCCTGAAACAAATGTAGATATTAATCTCGATAAGCAATGCTCACCTTCTCACATTTTTGGCAGAAAGCTGCGGCGTTATGGTTTAGCACCATTTTTCGGGTCAAATGAGGTGTGCTATTCGAGAGGAATGAAAATGTTAAATGCGGCTGAAAGGGGAACGTGGACATCCGTCGCTAGGCATTGAACGGAACGTCTGATTTGGTCAGAAATGTGCGGCGGGTTTGTTCTGCACCTTTTGAGATCTTTTAAAACGCAGCATCAAACAACTGCATGCGATCGGGCACAGCTCGGCTTCCTCCTGGCCTTAATCCTCCCGGCGTCGCCTGCCCAGTCAATTAAGTCCAATCTGCTTCCGAAAATGAATCGGCGCGTGACCATATCGCATGCAGTTCGGCAGCGGTTCGCCTCGCTCTGTGCTGCCCAGTACAACATAAATCCTCAATGGCTAATGAATGGAGATGACTCACTGTGATGTTTCATTTGTCAGTCCAAGAGCAGCCAGATTTAATAAATTACCCAGACTCTGTTCTGCCCTCTCCTGTACATTACTGTCTTAGGGATTCGGATCTGTATTATATTTACCTTTATGCCATTTTGGCAGATGCCCCTATCCAGAGCGACTTACATTTTTCTTGTACTACTTAGCAGCTATGGGGTTAAGGGTCTTTCTCAGGGGCCCTTGTTGTGGCTGGGATCTGAACTCACAACCTTTGAATCAAAAGTGCAGTTTCTCAACCACTAATCAACTACCTATTTAACTTGAGTCATTGTTCTAGACAATGGAGCAGTGACATGTTCTATGCAAAGCCTTTGTGAGGCCCTCCAACAAGGGTTATATGTTCAGCAGACTTGCATTTGCATCCACGCCAAGTCGACGTCAAGTCAGTGGCTTGTTTGCAACTGTGCTTTTGTTGTGTATCTTTAGACCTGGGGTTCGATCAATACCAGGAACTTTGGCTCCTGACGCCAGAATCTTCAACAAATTGAGTCAACATGATTCAGACAAGTCTTTTCATGTGCAAGATTTGAGACGAAGTAAACGGCGAAGAATCTTCTTCTTTCGGCTTCTTCCATTAGGGGTCGCCACAGCGGATCATCAGTCTCCATACCCTATCTGCCTCTTTCGAAGAGTAAAGAAAAAAATTCAACCTTGGTATGATTTCCTTTCGTGGTAGAGTGATCGGAGCGAAAACTAAAGCGCTAATGGTCCAACATTAAACTAGCCTGTTTTTTTTGTTTGTTTTTTTTGTTTTGGGTCTTTGTGTTTTTTATTTATTTTTCTGACCCACTGGTAATTTGACTCGCAACCTGATCCACCAAGGAGCAGCAGAACCTTGTTTACGCTGGCTCCCGGGGAACGAAGGTACTTAATTGGACGTCGTGCTATTGATTGGGCGAAGGAGGGGGATCTTAAAAGCGAGAGCCAATTACCAGCTCCTGCCATTGTGTCCTATTAACACACAGTCTAAAGAGACTGCCAAAGCTGTTATTAACGCACTAGTTATTGGGTCCTCGCATTACTTTATAAACCAAAGAGTCCGATTAGATTACAGAGCAAATCAAAGAACTGTCAGAACCAGATTTTGGTGCACTGGGGGGGCTGATGGTGAGTAGTGCTAAGCCTCCCGAACTTTCAAAGAAAAATGCACATCAATATAACGTTTCAGATGAACTGCATTAAACAAATATCCTTAAGTAGAAGTGACTGTCTGCATTACCAGGTGCTGACTCTAGATTCATTCTGTGACAGTCATGGGACATAGATTTGTAGATACATGGCCTGAGCGCTTTCATTAAGACTGGATCTGGATCAATTCGAAAACTACGATTTCCTCAAAAAATAAAACGTTTTCAATCTTTTACCAAAAGTTGCTCATCAGTCCTTGTACTGTGCATGAGCAAAGCGTAAATCGTTTAAATGCACTTCTCCCTAATGCATATGTGCAAATAGGCGAGCGGTCTCCCGAAGACAAAGACTGGTTTCATATGGGAAGAAAACGACCCTCTGGGTTTCTGCTCGCTGAGGGAAAGGTTTGGAAAGGATCTAGCAAGTGCATTAATAATCGTCTCTGGGAGCACAAAAAGGCAAATGTGTGGTCGTGTGCATGATGTGTAGATTTATGAGCGTAATAATGGCGGCTGGGTGGCTTTATTGCGACACAGTGATGTTATCCATCTGTCATGTTTCGAGTTTCATCTTCCTAAGCTGTGTGGTTTTTCCTCATCCTGCCACTGCAGCTTTTAAATCTCTGAGCGTGACCACAGGGTGCAGTGTTTGTCCTCTTCCTACTCCAATCACCATTGTCATATTTATTCCGACGTGCTCATCTTCCCCCTCACGTCTTTTCTTTTTTTCTCGCCTTTCTCACTAAGCGCTCTTCCTGTTCTATAGCCCTGTCCAAGGTGTCTAATAAACACAGCCTTCGGTATTAAGGCCCCTCATTCTCTGGATCTCCGCCAGCCGTCTTCTCCACGTGTCGTTTAATGAATCTCGTCCTCGCTCATTTTCTTCTTTTCTTTCCTCGCCGTTCTGCCCTCGTTCACCTTACCCTTTATTTACAAGCTTTTCGAATATTTCATAGTGTCCCTGTCCTTGTCCCCCCCTTAATGCTCTGAAAACCACGCTTAAGTGCTTCTCCGAACAAAAGACCGAGATGGACGCGGTGCCAGCGCGAGACGCATGAGACGAAATGATTATCGGTTTGACCGTAGACGTCGCCGTCCAGCCGTCTCGCATGCCAGCGTACCATGTTTATAGAGTAAACCTGACCAGATGATCTCCTGTAGCAGTAAATACGTCTTTCTTTTTTTTCTTTAATATTTCTTTATTTTTTTTTTCCCTTTCAAATCCCCCCCCCCCCCAAGTGAAACCCATCTGTGGTGTTGTGTGATCTTTTCTTTTCTTTCTTTTTTTTTTTTTAATTAAAGAATCAGCCGATCTTATTCGTTTGGACAGAAATATTAAACCCCAGATGTCTGGCTGCGGCGAAATGTTATTAGGACGCGATGAGCGCAAAAGATTTTATGAAAATGTATCCGAAAACGAAGGCGCCGTCGTCCTTATGCATTTTTCTAACCCTGGAAACATTTGTCTTTTCGGCGGAACTTGTGGGTGGGAACAAAATTACAAAAGCATTAAGGTTTTAATATTTTTTTTTTTAGGTTCCTTCTTTTTTCCAAAAATTGAGTTTTAATAGTCCAGCTTCTGTCTGGGTGATAATCGCGTTAAGAGGATCGCTCTTTGCTATCGGCTCTTGTTTTATCCCTCGCAAATAAAAAACTCAATTAGCTCTTTTCAGTGCACCAGGAACTCGATTACGATGTTAAACGCTTGTTGGATGATGTTTTAGTAGTGTATGATGCAAGAGTTTTAGTACGTGATACCGCGAACATCAGATCATTAATATCAATAGCCAACAGAAGTCTGACGGCGTGAAATCATTCGTTTAAAAAAACAATCCGCTCTGGTTGCGAACCGATGCCACGACGTTCTTGTTTGCGCTCGTTCCATTTGAGTCGGTTACGTGGCGAACAGGAGAGCGGCAGCAGTGGGACTTTCTAATGAGAAAGACATCGAGTTAATTAAGTACATTCACAGCATCATTTATTTCATTAGTTTACTAATTGTTTTTTGTGCGTGTGGGTTTCAGGAAACCCTTCAGCTCATTGCACATTTATAGGTTGGAGGTGATCGAGGTGTAAGATTCTTTAGCCCATGATGAGGCAAATATCGCACCTGTATTGAATTCTTGTAATTGGTTTTAGTCTAGAAATACTCCAATATTAACTAAACAATCGTGTTTATCTTTTGAGTTTGGCTGGGTCACTTCTTCTCGCTTGGCTCATTTTCCTCTTCCAGTCCAGATATACACAGACTATATTCACATGCTTTTAATACTTTTCTACCAGTTTAGCTCAATGGGAGTGCTTTTGTATTTACTCGATTAAAGTACTTGGCGTGTGGATGATCCTCACACCACTCGGCTGTCCTCCATTAGCCACTCGGGTGAGCGCTGTATTGCAGTCACTGAGGTGAGTGCCATCAAGTGTCCTTGAGTAAGGGCTCCTTCCCGTTTAACTAGCTGCTCTAGTGCTACTTGAATATGTAGCTGATGGGGTTGTTTTGGAATCCAGACAAAATTGGCAAAATCGGTACATCTTTGGAAAATGCCTTTTTTTTTTTTAAAACATATTTGCCCTCTTGGCCACAGTTTACCCAGTGATGGTACTTTATCCTCCAAAGCCACCTGAAAAGTTGAGAGAAACTCTGCAGCATGTAAAAAAATGCTAACTAATTTTACAGGAACCAGAATCTAAACCTAATGTAACCCAACACCTTGTTAAACCCATGAAAAAATGAAGGTTTTTGAGAGCAAAGTGGGGTCCTTGCCAGTTCTAGTATAATGGTACACTTATATTTGTCATTTGCCGGACACTCTTAGCCAGGGCAAGTTGCCCCATTTATACACTGAGCATTCGATGGTAAAGAGCATTGTTGAAGGGCATAGGAGCTCGGTAGTGCCAGGATTTGAACCTTCCAATCAGAAGTCTGACATCCGTTGAGCTATCGCTATTACACCACTACTTAATTAAGCAGGTGGTCAATGTGTGGAAAAAAAACGCAAAGTGGTTGGTTAAAGGTAATGGGGGGAGGGTATTTTTTTAAAATCTACATTACAGCACCATTGAAATCTTTCTTCACATATCAGAGCACAGGGTCAGCCATGATACAACACCACTGGAACATAGAGCATTGAGGGCATTGCTTAAAGGCCCAAGAGTGGCAGCTTGGAGATACAACTTTCCAATCAGTAACCCAGAGCCTTGACCACTGAGCTGCGGGTATTATATTGGTGCTGACCGTGGTGCTGCTGGTATTTTTTATGATTGTAGGGTAGCTTTTCAGTGTAGTCCTGAAAGTCTTTTTTGCGACGCATGTAAAGTGCCTATTACGATTTCTCTAAATAAAGTTATAAAAAGCATTGAAAAAGGTTTCATTGTTTAGCAGCAAGCTCGATTATGCCCAGAATCATACAGGCATCCAAGGACATGATGTATATGTTAGCTAAATAAATCCAAGCCGGTATTCATGGTTATTTGGAGCAAGTTGTGAATTGGTTCATGGCAAGTGTTGTATTTTTTATTTTTAGAGGACGGTTCTCTTTACTTCCTCCACTCGACTTGTTCTGACTTTAATTGCAGCTCTGTTCAGAGAAATTTCCTGAGGGGATTTTGATTGTCTAAAGCAGTCATCTCTATGCAGAGTCACAGTGCAGGGCGTCGCGTCAGACCCGCAGGGTTTAGCATTCGTTCTAGCTTAAAGGTCACATTGTGAATGTGAGTACACAGATATCGCAGATATGAGTGTTTCCTTATATCGCAGGACACCTTTTTTGCTACTCATCTGCCCCTTGGTGTTAATGTGTGTTCAGCTTGTCTATCAATATTTTCAAGATTCTAGTGACATTATTTTAAGATTGAGGTGTTGAATGAAGAATGAAGGGGTGATATGGAAAGCGGAAGCAAGACAGATGAATCTCTTGGTTCCTGAAAGGAAGACCGTGGTTTCAAGCCCCAGAACCGAATCTGCCACAGTCAGGCCCTCAACCCTCTCTGCTCCAGAGGTGATGTTTCATGACTGACCCTGTGCTCTGACCCCAGGTTCCTAACATACTGAGATATGCAAAGTGTGCAATAATGTACACGTGCCCGAAATCTGGAATGATCATACCCAGCAGATGAACAGGCTTGAGTTCGGAATGGGCCACCATCCGAGCACGATCAAACCGTTGCCATGGCGGCACGCAACCAGATCGGATACCATTTCTAATTACGGACGCATTAGCAGTTTTTGTTCAGCACGCATTCACGGCTTTGCTATTGAATCTGTTTTCAATAAGTTGGTTTACTGGACGATAATGCGACGCCAATCCAGGCAGGTACGAGAAATAATAAGCAGGAAACGCGAGTCGTCCATTAACGCCGCCGCTGTAGATGAATGTCTGTTTTGGCAGAAGCAGGTAGAAAGACGTGATGCAGAGCCTGATTAGTGTTTTGGCAGGGTTTTTTTTGTACAGATGGCCGCACAGGGTCGGTTTGTACACACAGACTCTTTCTCTACTTTTACATACTCTCTCGCTAGTGCCGTCCTCATTACATTGGGTAATTTTGTGCAGGAAAAACAGGTTGATGCATATAAAGCAGTGTTGTGGTTATTTATCTCTGAGCAGGGGTCCTTTAGTCTCCCAATCGCCACATCCCCTAATTATACAGCCAAGAATTTCAACTACAAAACCTGTAAATCCTGTGTGTGTGTCTGTGTACTGTTTCCAGCTGATGCTTTGGGACTAATCTTCTTTTTTTTTTCTTGCCTGTATTGTGTGCACTGAGCAGCGTCTGGCAGAGATAAGAGTATGTGAATGATCCTCCACTCCTACTTATTCAGCCATCCATCAGTGTGTGTGTGTGTTTGCGCTTGTTTTTATGACTTGTCAGGGCCCAAATATTTTCCCTAGAACAGGTACAACTGATGGTTTTGACCTTGTGGAAACAGTTAGCTGGTTCCCAATAGAAAAACAACTTTGACTTTTATTTCAAAAAAGAAAAAATTGAAAGATCTCCTTTCGGTTATTTAAGGTTAGGGTGCAATTCCGATTATGATTAAAATGATGCATACTATTATGTTATTAGAAATTATTATTTTTTTTTTTTCCCCCTGTGAATTCAGCATGTGCCCATCCATAGCAGTGAACCAGTCATGGGATTTTATTGCATTCACCCTTGTGAACCTGTTAAATTCTGACATTTTCATCTATTCAGAAAACAAGCAGAGGGACATTTCAATTATATAAAAATTGAAAAACTTGCTATATTTTTTAAACTTATGAGAAACTTGCGTGACCCCCAGTTCTGAAAGACAAATAACACGATACTCAAGAATGCATTGTGTTTACTGTCTGAAGTTGCTGTGGCTACTGATTGCTTATTGTGTTGGTGTCACTCTGATGGGATTACTGTGGAGGGTCACTGTTGGGGTTCCAGTGTTGGGGTCACTGTGATGGGGTTACTGTGGAGGGTCACTGTTGGGGTTGCAGTGTTGGGGTTACTGTGGAGGACACTGTTGGGGTTACTGTGTTGGGATTACTCTGGAGGGTCACTGTTGGGGTTACTGTGATGGGATTACTCTGGAGGGTCACTGTTGGGGTTGCTGTGTTGCGGTCACTGTGATGGAATTACTGTGGAGGTCACTGGTGGGGTTGCTGTGTTGAGGTTACTGTGCTGGGGTTAATGTTACCAATGAAGAGTTAGTGTTTTTTCTCTATTAGGCTCTACCATCAATGTTGCTGTTAAAAAAAAAAAAATTGACACCTTCTGAGCAATCCAGAACTCGCCCAACAAGCTTTGGCTTTGTGACCAGCAAAACAGCATAATCACTAGAAGAACTCGATCATAAGTATGATGCTGGATTGCGATTTCTACGGTGGGGTAACAACATAATAAAACTGCTGACCCCCTGACTACGCCTGTTCCTAGACCCTGGTCTGAGAACGCATTGCTCTAACGGTGGCTCTCTACATTCGAAATAATTGCTGCTGTAGCTCTGAGTTGCACTAAATCTTGCTCAGTGGCAGTCAGATCTCGAGAGTGGAGCCATTAAGAGCTGGAGCAGAAGCCTGATCAATGGCCCGTGTGTGCGCTGACAGCCTGTGTTCCTTCCCTCTGTTTGGCTGGATGACTTGAAATCGGTGGGGGTGCATGTTAATCCACTCGGTCTCTCTCGATGAACAAGAGAGCTCCTCCATGCATACGAATTTGGAAGCGTGACAAAAAATGTGAGACCTGCAGAATAAAGACTCTAAATAAAGGTGTGTGTACAGAAAACGTTACCCTGCACCACTTGAAATTCTTTCATTAATTTTTTTTTTTGGTCTTGGATAATCCACCATTCAAGTCCTTGTGCATGAGCTGTACCTCGAAGCAATGATGCAGAAGAGCGAGTGTGTTGTGTCCTATAGAGGCGCCCTGCCGTTAGAACGGCCACCTACACACTGTAAAACCGGAGGGTGTCTGAGGATGTCGGTGCAGCTGATGGAGCAGATGGTTCTGGCCTGACAGCGGCAAGTGTGCGATGGGTGGAAGGAGGTATGTTTAATTACACATCAAGTCTCAGCTGTTTACAAGCTGGATTGTTGCCCATTACTACAAACCATTACTCAGATTTATACACACACACTGTCAGGAAAGAAAAGTCAAAGATATCCTTTATGAAACACATCTGTTTTCTTGAAACTTTGAATTACATGGTCTTGTGACTATCATGCTTTTTTTGTATTGCACAATCCAGTCAAAGATTTGTTTCTTCACATGGGTGATTAGGTTCTGCTTAGAATCTCTTCTAATTGGGTCAGAATGCATATTCAGGAGGAGAAGAGAAATAATTTAGCATTAGAATATATATTTTTTTTACACTTATGATTATATTTCGAGGGAAAGAATTTAAAGTTTTGCAGTGTATTGCCACTGAGGACCAGCCCAGCACCCGGTCCAATCCAGCCTTGACTACACCTTCTGCAAGTTTGAGAGGAACTTGGTGATGGGACATTTGGAGGATTGATGACAACTGAAGCCTCAAAACGTAAACTTCAAGGTAAGTCACACGCTATCAATATATCCAAATTTTAAAAGCCACACCGTACTAATCTCAGCCTCGCCTTTCTCAAGGTAAGTTGCACTAAAATTAACATGTAAACCAATTCCTGAAACCTCAACCGAACCAATCCTCGAGGTGAATCCTTAAAACCGCTAAGGGTCACGTTGCCGTGGTGTCTTTCTGGGGACCTAAAATAAGAGAGAAATATGGTCAGTCCTTGAGGACCGTACTGAGAAAACATTGCTGCTGATGCTTATCTGCGGTTCATCTGTAGTGAGTTGTCCTGTTTAAGATCTCAATAAGGGACCTAAACATTTGGGCATCTGGAGGCTTGATTACAACTATCGTTAGATATGAAGAAAGGAGGATGAGGAGAATGTTGTTGTTTGTCTTTCTTCACGGTTAACCTCTTGAGTCTCCGCTGTATCTGATTCATTCTGTGATTACGTGGAGCAGATGTTCACCTACATTTTAGATCGTCAAGATGAAAACGCAATGGGAAGTTTGCGCATTTGTGATGCACCTTTTTATTCTCTGTGGTCTTTCTCGAACACGCCCGATTGAGCAAAGAACATCTGCTGCATGTATATATTTTTTATGAGGGCATTTCAGCATGAACACAATCATTGCCATTAAATGACAGCCATTACAAGCGTTAATGGCGGTTTTAATTCTTTCAAAGCTGGTTCCCTTTGGCTGTATTGAATGCAGACTTGAGTAAATGTACTCAGACTCTATGGGACCAGATACCTTCGGGTTATCATGTTATAAATGCTGAATAAACACTGTATGAAGTGTTGTTAAGAATCTTGAAACGTTTTTTCCGTTGGATTCTTTACATTTGTTAATCGTCCATCAGCAAAACTCTGCATGATTCTAATAAACATACCAGGGGACCCATTGGATTTCTGGACCTCGAGCTTGAGCAACTCTCTCCATGGAGAATCTTTACCTCTCTAGGTGCCTTCCACATTTTTCTAATGCAATCCAGCACGTGGTTTAGCTGTTTAAATCTTAACTACATGTGAAGAGTGTCTTATGATGACCTGGCGATCAATACATGATACATTTCTGACTTTCCTCACAAAGGTGTTCAGTGGTGGTTAAGGCGCTGGATCTGAAAGTCGTGAGTTCACACACCAAAATACCAGCCCATGAGCAAGACCATTAACCCCATAGCTGCGCAGTTGTATGAAATGAGATACATGGAAGTCGCTCTGGATAAGGGCGTCTTCCATTAAAGGGCGTTGCAAATACACCAGCAATGTATCTGGTGATATTTGTAATCATATCACTATATTTTAAACACTAGTTTCAAGAGTTTCAAGGTGGAGGGTTCTTTTCCAAATTCCAAGCAGACAATTTCCAATTAGGGACAAATTTTCTTCATTTTCATCCCAGGTCAATAGTGCGCTCGAGCATGTGTTTGGCATTTTGTTCTTAATTGGCTTGAGTGAATTTCTCATCACTGTGTTTTTTCCCCAGCAAGGATATTACATTTATTTATTTATTTTACTCACCTTTAAACATGACAAGCCTACAAAGCTTTATGGTGGTTTGAAGCCCTATTTTGTATTCTAAACGCACCTGATTTCAACGTATCCTCTAATTATCAAGTTTTTTATGACTCCGAGTAAAGAAGCCTACAGTTGGAGGCGTGAGAATACTGTATTATACTCTTTCAAATATCACCCAAACTAAAAGCACTGATGCTGCTGAGGAACCACTTTGAACACTATTTGGTATGTAAGATGCTGAAGGTCATCATTAACTTGAATGCAATGGGGTCAGGAAGTTCATCTTTTTTTTTTTTTTTTTTTGTGCACTTTTAACCTTTTTCTATTCGCTGGCTTCTGTAGCCATTTCCACAATATAGCAGATTTTTGGTCTCTAAGTGGAAGTGAAGAGCGTCTCATTCCCCCATCCATGGAGAATGAACACATTTATTCCGGGACAAGAGGAAAGCCACTTGACTTCTCTACATTTCCTCGATCCGTGCATACTAAACCTCTCCTGGCAATAAACCTGCTGTATTTTGTGCTCCACCAAGAGACAGCAGAGCTCTAGAGAGAACTCTAATAGTGACATTGGGTTTAAACACTACCTCATTATCCCACCTCTCCATCACAGTAATGGATAAAAGCTGGAAGCACTATGGGCTCGAGCACACTAGCATTAGCAAGATTAATGCACCTCATGGGGAAATGAGGGGGAATTTTTAGCCCACGATTCCCTTTCACCTTGTTGCAACCGCAGAGACACTCGCTTTTGAACAGTGAAGAAAGAAGCTTTGAAGCGAAACTAGGGGTGACTTATTTTCAGTATGGTTTGTCACTTACTGATATGAAAGACTGAAAAGTATAATCTTGCTAATTGTAGACTGTGGTGGTTTTCCTCTGCCATGTTGTCAGCAGTGGACACTCCTATCTATAGGAGGAATTAAATGAGTATGGTTCAATAGTGGGTGACTTTTCTGTACAGATATTTTTTTTTTCATTGTTTGCAGACAGTAATGTTAGAGGTTGTGTAGTTAACTGTCCGCCCTTCATGACTGTTTTTACATGTTCCTTAAAAATTATAGTTTGTGGGGTTTTTTTTTAGACTTGGGCAAAAAAAAACTAGAAAAATAAAAAATTCAGTTCAGAGCAGTGGATACTTCTGGCCAAGTTATTGAATTCTACCAGCTTTTAGTGAGTTCACACCAAACCTGCAAATACAATCCTACAATATTTGATGTAAATGGCAAACCGACGAAGAGCTAATACCAAGTATTACCTACAATCACGTAACAAGTATAATGATATAATAAGCGGAGACCAGACCAAATCAAAGTCTAATACATAGTCGAAAATGTCGCTTGCCGCTGTAAGAACCAAGCTGCAAAGTGGAACTCTAGGACCAGTTTTGTTTCCTGTGAATTATTATACTTCCCGGCGATATGTGCCCCTTTTCTTGATTTCTGATTGTAGACTGCTCAGTATTAAGCCTTCCTGTGTTCTAAAGTCTGATTTCAACGAATTCTGATCACTCATGGAGCCATGGGCTTAGTTTCCATGATTGGGCAAGAAACTTCTCAATTCTTGAACCTTGGACTAGAGCCACTGCTCCACCAAATCGATCAGAACCAGGGTAGGTGGTGTGGGTGGCAATTATAGGATAGGGTTTCTCTTGGATAAATCATGGTAAAGTTGCTCCAGACACTTTCCTCTTGCTAAGAACTTCACAGCACTTTTGATTTGCAGGAGCCCCAGCAGACATTATTGTGCTCAGTTGGCCTGGGAATATGTGGGGATCGCTTGGAATTATCTCAAATCTGTTGCTACCTTGCAAGCCTAATGTTTGAAGATCGTTGGTGTTGTCCAGTTTCCGGTTGATTTGGCTGCTCCTGGATGTGAACGTTTGCATGGTAGACTGCAATGGACCGGTATCCAATCAGAGGGTGGTCTGAGTGCTCAATATTAAGTACAGTATGCCAGGATTAATAGAATAAAACCATATAACAATTTCATATTCTGTCAGCTTTTGACCCATTGCGACAGAAAAACGGTCCGACGTGAGCACAGTGACGTGCGCTGGAGATTTCCAGCATATAATGTGTAATTGCTGTAGGTGACATGCAGCATTCACCTCAACAACTTACTCGGTGTCATCCATGTTATAAGGCATAATGATGCTCCTGACTACTGTGTGTAAGCAGCAGCAGCAGCAGCAGTGATGTGACTGACAGTGAGAGCTATCGGGGAAGTAACTCAAGTGTGTTCTGTGTGTCACTTCTGGAAGTGGAGGGTGAGCGTAGACTGCCATCATCCATCAGTGTGACAGAAATGCAAACATGTCAATGGTGGACAGGAAAAGAAAAAGGGCCCAGGCATCCCGGATGAGTAGATTTCATGTCAAGGACATTCGATTTCATTAATTTGCACATCAGACAAGTTCGTCCGAACAAGCAGTAACATCAAAAACAATCGCTTTTATTTGGTCCCTGTTGTAATGACGACCTCAATGTCATAACTAGATCGTGTTGTACATTCATGCTTACTACATGCGGGCACATCACGGTGAAATATAAAGACCAGAAAAAAATGCATTAAACAGAGCAGAAACCCAGTCTTTCTACCCAGGAGGTCACTGGAAAAACTTGTATGTACTCTTGCCACCATTTGTGTTTATGCACTAAAATAGATCAACACTTCCAAACCTATTTTACAGTATATAGACTAGCATTTTTCACAACTTGCAACTTTCTCAGCAACCAAAACATGCCACTGGGCCACACACAAGAGCGTTCACTTGCCCTGAGGGCTTGCTTATAAATGTGTTATTTGCCCACCCTTGCATGTTCTCTGTCTGTGTTAATGGCATTGGGACCGAAGCTGGAACTGGATGTTTACATTATTGATGAAGGTGCCAGATGGGAAGGTTCTGCACCGTCACGGACCATTAGCTGCTTAATTTTTTTTTTATTTTGGCTAGTCCAAATGCAGTTAGTGTGATCCGAGTTCACAGGATGATTCAGCGTGGCTCAGAGATGGTTTTTTTTGTTTGTTTGTTTGTTTGCGAGGTGACGACATTGCAGTGTCAGAATCGAACACGTTTTGTTAGTTGTTCACCAGCTTTAAATAAAGATTTAACCTTTCATGCCCTTTTCTCTACTCACTGCATTGTTGCCTCGTTTGTCCTTGCGAGGGATTTTGTTTTGTTTATACAACAGCCAATCTCAAACCTCTAACCTGATCGGTCAAGTGGCGTTCCAAGATTGCTGTAGTATATTTATAGTATATAATCACTTTTGGAGGTCAGACGATACCAATTTTACCAGAAAGATAATTAACAATGTGCAAATCAAAGTGAGCTGGCAATGACTTCATTATGCTCTAAAAACATTCGTGTTTAAGTCCTTTAAGTCCATCTGCAGGACTCTGGTTTACTTGCGGCTCAGTGAAATTTCCTAAATCGTGAAATATATATTGCATGTGAATATGTAGAGTGAATACAGATGGGAATACTCCTCATCTGTATTCTGTTAATTCCCCCTGCTGTTGACTTCAGCAAATTAAATTTTCTGTCACTACCATGGTACACTACCTCGCCCCACCAGCAGAGGCAGCAATCTTTCATTTGAACTCATTGTCTTGTGTCCCTATTTCACTGTAGACTGCCTTGCATCAGGTTTCACCCCTTTTTTTTGCAACATTCCTCCATTCTGTAAAGTTGAAGGCTCTGAAATGAGATGGACTAATCGGACCGCAATCCGGATAGTGGTCATCCCATGGGTTTGTCATTTCGTGAGCAATTGTATCAGATCCCTTGTCTGGCTACCGAGTAATGGACTGCCCTTTGGATTCACCAATAAAATCTTTAATCCTGCTTCATGTGTATCCTCAAGCCCCTTTAAGAAATTCGTTACAGCTTCAAGGTGCAAAGTGAACCGGTTCTTCAGTAATAAGTTACAGACTGAGGGTTTGTTGCACATAAAAAAAAAACAGCACCTCATCATTAGTTCCTGAGGTTGAAAAAGAACAAGGGTTTTGTGATTGGACAGCGTGTCCTGATTAATGCATCTTTGTTGCTTGTTGTTTCATTCGTTTTAACCTTCTTTTACATTCTGCTTCTTGTTCCTCATAAAAAGCATAAGCATGTAGGCCACATGACTTGCGCTATTGATTTGATTCAGAGATTTTTCACCCACCACCTCGGGCCCAGAAGTGCTGGTGTTTACAAAAGTCCTCCTACGATACAGCCTTGACTGATATGCTGATGACTTTCAAGTATCGGAGCTGAGGGTCCTGAATTTGAATCCGGATCGCCAGACCATATGTAAATCGATTTCTGGATGAAATCCGCTCACAGGTGAAGGGAATAACATTCGATTTTAAGGTTAATGTGCACCAAAGACTTGTTGATGCACAGGGAAATAAAGTCTAGCCTGCGTGATCCAAGCCTCCAGAATAGCAACTGCAGCAGAAATTGCCATGCATAGTAAACGCTGGCTCTGATGGAAAGGTTTTGGAACATGCAATGCACAATCCCTTGATGTGGAACTACAGACTGGTAAGAGCACTAAAGAAAGAACTGAACCATGGAGCAGGAGAAGAAAGTGGACAGCCAGCTGTCTCTTTCCTGGAGAAGAGATGGCACCAGGATGCTGGTTTGGAATGGTGATGGAAGTTCTTGACATGATGCATTCTGGGGGCAGTGCCCTCATTGGCGATGGGTTTTGATGCAGTTGAGCATTGATTTACGGTGCAGTACTGTAGATGGGACCGTGTTCTGAGTGCAAAATTGTAGTGAGGTTTGGATTATGGCAGCCAGTAACTGCATTTGCATAGACTAAACCAACTGATGCATCAAAAATAAAACAGTGGCTTCTTGAATATTTGCTTGACCTTGCTGTGGTTTTGATGGATGAACATTTTCTATTTGCCTATGATGGGATTTTTATATCTTTCATTTGAATTTCAATGCAAAACTGTTCAGTGCTGGACGAATAAACATCCATTGTGTTGGTCCCCCTTTAGCTGCCAAAACATTCCCGACCTGTCCAGCATTAACTTCTTCAGCAGTTCGAGCTACAGGAGCTCGTCTTTTGGATCGGACCACACTTCGTTCCTTACGTGCATCGATGAACCTCGGCCGCCCACGACCCTGTCGCCGATTCACCACTGTTTCTTCCTTGAAGCACTTTAGATTCTGACCACTGCAGACCAGGAACCAGTGTTGTGCTCGTTACTAAAAAATGGTAACTAGTTAAAGTTACTCGTTACTTCATTCAAAAAGTAACTCCGTTACTTTGTTGATTACTTACACCAAAAAGTAATGCGTTACTGTTTAAAGAACCTTTTTTAATGTTCCCAATAATGCCCTTTTATGAAACTGACTTAAACACAAAGTAATTTTTAAACACTATTTTATTAAAGTCAGACCAACACAAACTGAATATATCAAGGATTTCTGAAATAAAGAACAAAACAAGCTGAATAATATATTCACAATCAAAAACTAAAGTGGCTTCTGCTGTTGTGTTGAGCTCTTAAACATGTTTCCTTTCACAGCTGAAGTATGAAAACTATCAACAATGTAGAACAGAACACCGGGTTAGCTTCTAGCTACTAGCTTCACCGAGGCGTGGAGTTCCTAGAGGTGTTGCTATCGCACTAGATACGAGTTCGAACCAGAAAGACACAGCTTACATTTGACTTAAAAGTTTTTGTCTTTATGCTCAACTAAAGTGAAATAATGAGCATATTTCCACTTTGAGAAACTCGTCTTGCTCTCACCTCGACTCGCCATTACTGCCGCACAGACCTGAATAAACGGAGACACGCCAACAGCACGTCTTCTTCCTGTTTACAGTGGTTCATCCACCAATCCTACAATGTGACGCTGCTGTAAGCAGGTTAGACTGTAGTCTACACTTCAGCCGAAAAGAATTCATTTAAAAAAGTAACGGGTAACAACCATACGGTAACGGTAACGGAGTTACTTTATTTTTAAAAGTAACGCGTTACAGTATTAGTTACTGTCAAAAGTAACACGTTACCGGTAACACGTTACTGCCCAACACTGCCAGGAACATCCCACAAGAGCTGCAGTTTTGGCGATGCGCTGACAAATTGTGCATTCTAGACAACTGGGTCAAATTTGCCCACGCTCACCCATTTTTCTTGCTTCAAACATCAACTTTGAGGACAAAATGTTCACTTGCTGCCTAATAAATAAATTCACCCACTAACAGGTGCCATGATGAAGAAATCATCAGTGTTCTTCACTTCACCGCTCAGAATGTTGTCACAACGTTATGCCTGATTGGTGTAATGCAACACGGCTGCTTTAAATGCAAATATTATTGTATTGCTTTTCAAGCTTGAACTTCTAGGTTTTTATAAAAGCATGACTTTTTAACCATTCTATTTCCAGGACTCTTTCGCTAGACAGCGAATTCGCTGCATAAAAGAGCATCTCGGTTACGCCGAATCCCATACGAGTTCGAGACGTGCCATTTTTCATCCTGACCCATTCCGCAATAATCGAATTGGAGCGGCTCAAATGAAATCAGAGGCTCGAAACTGACTTGCAGTTTAGAAAGCTGGAGTCTCCTCCTTGCAGACTGCAGTGACTTTAACGCTTCCATTTATCATTCAAAATGATCGGTTCTCCGTTGACGCCGTTGCTAAGGAGACGGTGCGAAGTAGTGGTTTATTTTTATTTAATTTTTTTTCCCTTAAATGGATTAATTGAAGGTATAAGTCAGGAGTAAAATGCTCTGGTATAGTAGTGGTAGTAATCAGATGATTGACCTGCATGAAGCAGTGGCTTTAACGTTGGCACCTGAAACTCCTCAGCAATTTTTCGTTATTTAAAAAAGCACAAGCGCAGTTTTACTCTCCTTTTCCAGTGCAGCCCTTTTTCATTTTCTACTGACAAATCAATGAGTATCCAAAATTGCCTTCATTTCATTTCTTTTCTTGTTCTTCCTCTTTCATAATGTTCTCACGTGTCTGCCGGAATCAGACTTTCAATTCGCAGAATAATAAAACAATGTTGAGAGCAGCATGTATTTACAGACGATCAGAGGTGGCAAAAGTACACACATCCATTACTTAAGTAAAAGTACAGATACTCGTGTTTTAAAAATACTCGTGTAAAAGTTGAAGTACTGATTATACCTTTTTACTTAAGTGAAAGTAAAGAAGTCTTGGCTCCGACATGTACTTAAGTAAAAAGTAGTTATTACTTCTACCTGTTTTAGCTGTTAACTGGACCTCACAGCATATTAATAACAGACAGACAGACAGACAGAGACTGATTGATTGATTGATTGATTGATTGATTGATTGATTGAACTTTATTGTACAGGTACGCAGCAACAAAATGCAGTTTGGCATCTACCAGAAGTGCAAAAAGTAGCAATCGTGCAAATAGTGCAGATAAATATGTATCATATTTACAGCATGTGATAGATATGGAAGCATATGTACAGTGATTAAATATATAGGCTATAACAGTGCAGACACGTGTGGACATCATTAAGAGCCTTTGCGATGTTTCCACACGGACAGTTAATGAGGTGATACCGGAGAAACTGCACCTCTTCAAGTCAAGAAGCTTTTATATATAATTATAGACATTTTACAGATTTGAATGATGTATTGTTTTTATCTGTACGATCAATAAAGACAGTCATTTAAGTTTGTTTCGACATTATTAGGGAAAAACCCACAAAACGCCACCCAGAGGGATAATTGTGTAAAACATGGCGGATTTGGTGTTTGATTTGAGACGGCGCAAAAGTTTACTGATTAAAATAATTTTTCGGTGAAGTTTATTTATTTATTTTATATCTAAGTAAAGAAGGGACGTCGTGAATAAGTGTATGTTTTGCTGGAGGTTTTAATTTCGCCTCTTTTATATTTATTTTTTTATATTTTTTTATAAAAATGGTAGAAACGGAAATGCGCGCTGAATTGATAGCGTTAATACAGTTTAGTGCCGTTTAAAATAATTTTAATTTTGACAGCCAAATATATCTATCTCAATACAAAATGAATTAAAAATGTTGTTACCTAATGAATGTGTCCAGTCTGAAGATCCACATACAGAACACAAGCAGAGAAAAGATGATGATGATCATGAATGTGTCCGATCTCAGTCATGTTCTCATCACTGACTCCCTCTGTCTCATCCACATTAACCCCAAACTTTTCACTGCCTTCTACCTGCTCATTCTTAGCTTCATGAATTAGTGGTGAGTGAGGGTCAGGACTTTATACACCAGCGGAGTAAAAAAGACGCGCAGTAACAGGAAATCGGTTGTTCGGCTGAAATCGGCACGCAGTGAAAAGAAAAATTTATATTTAACCAAATCAATGGATTAAAACTAAAGTAACGAGTCTGTTTTGAAAATGTAAGAAGTAAAAAGTACAGATATTTGTGTAAAAATGTAATGAGTAAAAGTAAAAAGTTGTCTGAAAAAGAAATAGTGGAGTAAAAAACTGATACCAGAAAAATCTACTTCGTACAAATACTTCGTTACTTCCCACCTCTGCAGACGATTACAAGAAGTAATGGCACCCCTGGATTTATTTATAGCTTCCTGAATTTCAATTACTTCAGGTTATTGCCGCGTTCACACGGGGATTGTATACATGCCTGGATTTTAATTAGAACAGCATTTCACTCGTTTTTTATTTATTTATTTTTTTTACATTCTGATCAATTGTTCATTGCAGTCGTTTCCTTATCTTTCTTTCTTTAGTTTGAAGTTAAATTGTATAAAACCAAGAATGATAATTAGCTTAAAGGAGACGCTAATGCGTTCACTATGGACAAAACAATAAAAACTTTGAGTCCCTATTTTTTGGTATAATAAATTTCACTCTTCTGGGAAGATGTTCCACTAGATTTTGTGGAGATTTGTGCTCATTCGAAAGACAAGGGTGGGTAGTAAAGTCGGGTAATGATGAAGGTCTGGGGTGCAGTCAGCATTCCCATTCCTATTTTTATTATTGTTGGAGCTCTTAAGCAGGAGATCTTTCATTCCAACCCATGTAAAAACAGATCTTCATGGAGCTGGCTTTGTGCACAGGAACATTGTCATGCAGGAACAAGTTTGGACCTCCTAGATCAGGTGAAGAAAAAATTTACGTTCTCTATAGTTTGAGGGAGAACCACAACTGAGCAGTGGCATTTTGATGTGGCTGGGATTTGAACTCAAACTTTTGGATCCATACAGTGGATGATTTACTCCATTTAACCCAAACTGAGGGACATTTTAACCTCCTTCTCAATATTTTATCACCGTGGCGCTCCGTGTGCATGAACGTCCTCAGCATCTGGACAACCTGTAGAGCAATCCATGTCAAGAAATGGATCTCACTTTATGTAGAGTTTGAAATCTTTTTGAATGTTTAAAGGCTCTGGCATGGAGAAGCTGGTGTTGGATCTGTGGTGATCCCAAATATTGAGCTGCTTTATGAATTGCTCAGTAGCTCCCATTTTCCCCAACGTGAACTGACTGTATAAGACTGTAGAAAGATCATTACTCATCACACACTCCAGTGCTCATGTTGGTTCTCACTCTCCAGTGTAGTTTAAAGACTATAATCACACTCTTGATGTCACCCAAATGAGGATGGGTTCCCCTTTGAGTCTGGTTCCTCTCAAGGTTTCTTCCTCATAACATCTAAGGGAGTTTTTCCTTCATCACAGTCGCCTCAGTCTTCATCATCAGGGATAAACACACAATTATTCCCTTTAATTCTTGAGTTCTGTAAAGCTGCTTTGAGACGATGTCCCTTGTGAAAAGCGCTATAGAAATAAACGTGAATTTGAAATGTCCTCGTGAGTAAAGACGAGAGGAATTTATTGCTGTTTGTTATGCAGGTTGAATATATTTGTTCCCTGTCTGGTCTTTCATCACATTACACCCATGCCTCTGACTTTCCTGCGTAGCTAATGAGGTGCAACTTTCTAATAATGAAAACTGCCGCATAAAGCAAAATGTAATGGCGCCTCGCACACTCTGGCCCCGAACGTTCATTACTAAAACGTGACGAGTCATATTTTGATTTTATTGTTTTTCATTTTCTCGACGATTTCTGTCGGTGCCGTTAAACAGAACACGGCGACAATAAGTCTGGGCGCGAGAAGGAAATTTGAAATGTCACTTTTTTCTTTTTTTTTTTTCTTTTTTACCGTCCGTTATCTCTAGTTAATGGCAATATTCTGCTCATGAAGATTAACTCGGGTTTCTTCACGAGGACATTGGTGGCTATTTGTTTCCATTACAGTATGATTGGGCATGATTGGAGAATGTGATGGTCTACAGTCTAAGCATCACTGAAATACAGAATACTTTATAGATGAGGAAAAAGAATTTTTTTTTTTCTACTGGTCACATTAATTATGAGCGCAAATTTTCATATTACGCAAACATAACGTGCGTAAATAGTTTTTAAACTATGTAATTTATTAAGGAGATAAACCAGTGTGTGTAAAAGTAATTGCTCCCTAAACCTTTTAACTGGTTGTGCCACCCTTGGTGGCAACAAATGTTAATAATTCTCAATGAGCCTTTCACATCACTTTGGAGGAATTTTGGTTTACACTTTTAGTGGGCAGTGTTTCGAGCATGAACGGCCTGTTAAAGTTTATACCACAGCATCCCAATCAGATTCAAGTCCAGGCTTTGACGAGGCCTCTCTCTCTCTCTCTCCATTGGGTGAAGCAGGTATGGTCGGCGTTTTTTTTCTTAAATAAAATTATCATTTGAAAACTGCATTTTCTACTTATGTTTTGGAGGTTCGACTGATGCGTCGGTTTTGCAGATTAATAGGCTCAGATGGTTGATTGCTGGAACTCTCTTCCAAACTCCATACTCATAGTTTTTCCAGGTTGTGTCATATATTGCAAGAGCGGCCTCTAGAGGCATATCAGACACCACATGCTGTTTATTTGAATTGTCTGTTTAATTAATAGTGGATGTAACTGTTTTTATTAATTTGGAGTGTAACTTTTTGTTTCAGTTGAGTACACTTGTTTTTTAATTGCCTCAATATTTATTAATATAATTTATATTCATATTTCATTTAGCACATTTTCATCATTGAGGCCTCTTTTTATTTTATTATTATTATTTTTTTTGTAAGAAAAATAGTCAATCAGGTGATTCATTGGTTATTGCTAAGTATGATGCAACCTAGCTATCAGTATTGGTAGAATTCACTATCGGTTGACCTCTTTATTGTCTTTGTGTAATATCAGAATTTGCTTGATTATCAAAAAAAAAAATGAAGTGGGACAAATTTAAATTAAATGAATTCCTTAACCCTCTTTAAACCTGTCGGCCTGTTCCACCATGAGAGGATCTGGTTTCTCGTCCTTGAGAACTCTACTGCGAGTAAAATTCCGGGCATCCCTGGCTTGCACAATGCTCGCCGAAGTTCTCTTGGTACCCCTGTGACATCCTCTAATGGAGTCACCGGTGCAGGGGGCACTTTCTACACCACCTACTCCGTCCGTGTCCGACCCCGATACCCCTAGCGGACACAATTGTGAAAAACCCTAATAACTCCTAGGAGGTAACTTTCCCCGGAGGACCAATTGTTTGCAGACACATTCATTAAGCAGGCAGCGACTTGCCTACTCCCCCACCGACCGTGGGAGTGCGCCATTGACCTGGAGCCAGGTGCTAAGCTGCCTAAAGGACTGGTGTACCCGTTGTCAGTTCCAGAATGTGCAGCGATTGAGGATTACGTCCAACAGGCTCTCCAGCAGGGCTTTATCACTCCATCCTCTTTCCCCGCAGTCCCAAGTTTCCTCTTTGTGAAATCCGGCCCTGCATCGACTATTGCAACCTGAATACCTTGTGGACTTGGGTTGCCAAACAAGACTTGTTAGACCCAGCACTCCTGGAGGAGTTTCATGCCAGCCACCTTAACCGCTCACACCTCGGGGCCACGGGCTTCCCAGGTGCTGAGTTAGGGCATCGGGAGCCGCCGCTGGAGGAGGGGGTAATGTCAGGAAACCACCAGCCACGCCTCCCCCCTGCACTCAGCACACTCGCAGCGCCTCGCCTTCCTGCTAATCACCTTCACCTGTTTCCAATCTACTCTTCCCTTTCTTACTCACTTACCATCCGATCTATAGTTCACTCTAGAGATCATCCCTGGACTTCCGTTGTTCCGGATTATACCCGTTTTCCAGTCTGTGCTTCTACCTAAGCTCCTGTTTTGTGTACTAAAGCAAAAAAGCATGTTGACTGCATTCTGGTCTCCGACTCCTGATACGAGCATGACAAAATCTATTAGATCTACACAGACGAGGCACGTATGCTCCTATGCCCTACATTTTAAAGTTATTTAAGTCTACATTTTCAAAAAAAAAGCAGGAGTTATTGAAGGACATTGTTGAAGATCCATCTTCCATTCATTAACATGCTGATATATCCTCCGTTATCTCCTGCGTGTATTCTTCAGCTCGATGCCAAGCTCGGTTTTCTTGAACTTTCGTTGATCTCGGCAGCGCGCTTTTGGCCCGGCGAGCCTACAAAAAATGTAAATCGTTTCAAGCAGTTACATAAAATGTACCACAAAAAAAAAAAAATGTTTAATCCGCAAAGTTTTACACTGCTTCATATAAAATCAGAGGACGAGATTCGTGCAGAAAATATACGGACAATCGGACTTTCTACTGAAAAAATGCCTTGGTGTTTATTTTACATGTTACAGTTCAGACTCAATTTTGTGTCAACACGTCGGTTTAAAAAAAACTAGTCTACTGCGTCTCTACCTCCTGTAGATGATTAACACGGACTGTAATAGAAAAGATGATAAGTGGAAGCAAATTGGCCATTAATGCTCTGTGTCGCAGTGAGTCCAGCTGAGAGATTTAACACACTGCATTGCAGGGCATTCTGGGTAAAAGGTCTTTATCTTGTAATACTTTACAAATTGTAGACTTATCTCTGTGTCTGTGGGGGGAGGGGTGTATAGTGTATGTGTTATTATAATAATTGCTCTGGAATCTGCTGTGTGTATTGTACGAATCTTAGGTGTAAACGTGGTGCATAGGAGTGTTAGTTTGAGATCCGATCTGCTGTTGTGTGTCTGTATGAGGTATAGTGAATACGGATAATATTGTAACAATTACTCTGAGATCTGCTGTGTGATTGTGTATATAAATCATCGTGTTAATCAGCTGCTGGAACCTTAAAAAGTCAGAGGAACAGTTATCAGTAGCCAGTCATCCAATGTTATTCCATTTTGTACCCGTGTTAAAAAAAATAAATAAATAAATCAATAGATTATATAAAATAAGTAAATAAAAATGTAATAGGAAATCCTATATTGTGTGTCTTAACTCCCGGTGAGTTTTTTTCTTTTTTTTTTTGAACACCGTTTATTCATACGTGTGCGCTCTAAGTGCCTCGGTAGATCTTCTTCTAAGAAATGCATTTCTGCATGCACACACGAATACGTACCGAGGGTCGGTTTCACAAATAGGAGTCAGCGCTTTGATAAACACAGCCTTGCATTCTTTATCTTCCCCTCTGGGCCTTCCTAGGTAATGTTTTCTCCGGGATTTCGCAGGACATGCCTCGGAGCACTAAAAGCTCTTTTGTCCTTTTTGGCCAGTCGTTCGCGAGAGGCCGATGTTAATGCGTAACCTTTCATGTCTATTGCGAAAGGAATAAAACCGCCTACAAAAGGGTTGAGAGCGCTGAGGCAGGAGGGTGTCTGTCTGAAAGATTCTGTCTTTTCAAACGGTGGCGGCGTCACTTCTGGGTCGCCATTCCAAGGTCGTTTTTTTATTTAATAAAATGTAAAAATGTCCCCCTTCCAACGAGGCTGCGATGATATCCTGCATGAATCACACACACCTGCTGCCTGGTGTGTTTGTTCAGGGTGTGTGTGAGCGCCAACTTGCAGCTGGTGACTCGGGTTCATGCCCCACGGCAGCCTGCTAGACCACTTTAATGAGTGCAAGGACGTCAGCTACATGCTCAATGGCAATGGCTGTAGTAATATCAATGATGCACTGGTATTTTCCAGATAACCAATGTTCATAAATCGTTACGAATCATCTTAAGCCATATACGAGGTGGTATCAAATAGTTTTGAGACTCGCTCTGTTTCCAGGAAAGTACTTTCTACGTTTACACACCATCACCTTCATTTCACCACCTTCCCAAACATGAAGATGAAGAAAACCTCTTCCTGAACCACTTGAACAACAAATTTTGCCTGCTCCATTTAGGGGTCACCACAGCGGATCAACCATTCCCATATCACTCTTTCCTCACGAATGCCTCCTTCAAACCAACCGCCTGCAGGTCTTCCTACACTACATCCATGAACCTCCTCCTTGGCCGCCTTCTTTTCCTTCTGCTTGGTGGCATCCTCATTGTTGTTGTACGGATATACCCCGTGTCCCTCCTCTGCCTATGACCAAACCAATTGGCTAAATGGCACCTCTTTCACCTTGTCTCCAAAACGTCCTACCTGCACTGTCTCTTTTAACTCTGGCATCTACAGCTCTGCTTCCTGTCTATTTTTTTTTGTCAATGCCACTGTCTTTAAACCATACAGCATAACAAGTCTCACCTCAGTCTTAGAAACGTTCCCTCTCGCTTTTACAGCTACCCTTCTATCACACATCCCTCCTGCCACTCTTTTCACCCACTCCACTATATTCTTCACTTCTCTAACATGGCTTTCAGTAAGAGTAATGCTGTACAAATCCTATTTATAGCTCTTTATTCCTCGCAGTATAAAAATCTGATACCGGCAATATGCCAGTAACTCGTTTTGTGGCCATAGAGCAGCAGCACCAGGGCATCAACATCCCACGTGCCGAAGAACGTGCCGTTCTTTGCTGCTTTCACACCTTGAAATTTTAAGGACTCTGAAGCTCAGACTTTGTTTTTGTTCACCTCCTACACTGTTTCACTTGTCCCAGCATTTCACTAATGCCAGGAAAGATTCGGTTTAAAGATTTGTCAGATTTGAATGTTAATGGGCATCTTTGAAATTCAAATGCACGCTGCTTTCCACGGGTTTTACGCATTCGTTCACCAAAAATTTCATCACCACACACAATGTTGTCTGCCATTTTGATTAACGGTCTCTGGCCCACGACACGTGCACCACCTTTCAGTATCACACTAGCCATTCGCTGCTGCATGTAGTACCACCATGCCAGCATCCTTTTTTTATACCTGAAATATTGTAAGTCTTAGTTTGACTTGAAAGCCCCTCGTATATTGTACCTGGTTTACAAATGGATTAGCGAAACTCGTCTGTTCCTCCTCGTATGCGGGGGTCATTGAGTTTCATTGTGAATAATCTCTTTCCATAAATGTTCCTGCTACGACGGAATCATGGGTCTAATGTGCTTCATGAAGGTTCTGGAAAAATAAATAAATCCACACACGAACGGCTGAAGGGAATCGGGCCACTACAGACGTTGTTTACCAGCTTTTCAATCTGCCTCCTGGCAAGCAGCAACGGCTGAGGAAAGCACCAGGCTCGATTACTTCATTCACTTTAGGAGTCTGGATTATTAGCGCAACAAAACCCCCACCCAGCACGGCTCCAGTCTTCCTGCCTCACATTCGCGTTTTGTGACTTTTTTTATGCCTTGTTTAAAGAAGCAACTCCGGCGTGGACGGATTTCCAAAGGTCGGTCTTTGGCACGATCCGGCCGCAGGAGCATGCGCTTGAAAGGTGCAGAGGAAATAAGTTCCAAGCGAATGTGAATACGAGTACACAGAACGACTCCATCAGCAACCCCCCCCCTTTATTTCGGTTCGGCACGTCACAGCGGGGTCGTGGTGCCGAGGTGAGAGGAAGCATGCTTCAAGTGAATGGCTACCAATTTGAAATTCTATCACTTCTGATGGAGTTGAGTTGAGTGAGGCGCTTCCACGGTTGGTTTCTGCGTAACCTATAAATGAACTGCCTGCGTACAAAAGAAATGTGGCGCGTTCGGAATCGTCGTGCGTAAAATACTCGCTTCAGTGTTGTTACAGGAGAAAAAAAATTTAATAGGGTGATGAAGCGGTTTTTTCTACTACGCGAAATTTTGTTTTCATGCTTTATTCTTCAATTGCAAAGCAGTTTGCTTGAGATTTGTATTTATTTTTTTTTTATTAAAAGAATAAATGGCATCTGTTTCGCAGGTACCAGGGATGCATTTATCTATTTGTTTATGTACCTTGGTGTTCAAATACAAATTTTACAAATATTGATCGAAGAAAAGTGGACTAAAGACTGCGCTCTGAAAACATCACTGATTGTCCCATTATACAATCCCCGATAAAACATCTTGCACAAATATAGAAAAGCATGAGGGGGAAAAAAAGTGAAACATTTTAATAAAGTGTATTATACCCACCTATATGACCCACCTTATCCAGATCTTTGTCTGAGGAACTCGAGACGTATGAAGATGGATTTGGATTGTAATTAATATCAACAGTTTGCTCCAGTGGCTCAGGACTGCACGCATCACTGAACAGTAAATCTCTCAAGCATTTCTATCAAGGTTTCTTTCCATTTTGAGGACCTTTTTTCTTTCCCAGGAGCTCGTCTGTTGGATTAAACCAGACGGACCAGCCTTTGCGCTCTAAGTGTGTCAGTGGTCCTCGGCCGCCCACGACCCTGTCACTGGTTCACCACTGTTCCTTCTTTGGATCAATTTTAATAGACACTGATTACTGCAGACCGGGAACAGCCTAAAAGAGCTGCAGTTTTGGAGATGCTCTGACCCAGTCGTCTAGACGTCCCAATTTGTCAAACTCACTCAAATCCTTACGCTCGCCCATTTTTCCTGCTTCTAACACCAACTTTGAGGACCAAATGTTCACTTGCTGCCTAATAAATATATCCACAGTAGTCTAAATTCTTGACCACGTATTTGTATATAATGTTTGACCTTGTTGGTTGTTGACCTTGTTGGTTGACTAACACTACGGCTTTCAGTAATGGCATTGAGTAGCACCAATAGAACATCCAGGAATAGTGTGAAAGTAAACAAGGCATTGAACTATGGATCGTAGGGTCACAAGTTCACATTCCAGCACCATCAAGCTGCCACTTTAAATGCCTTGAATGTAAAGGTCTCAAACTTGATGCACCCCCCCCCCCATTCTTTCTCGTTAACGCACACTTTATTGAATGCTTTTATATGAGAGCGCCTCCCACTCGGAGGTCCCAGTTCCTAGCAGAATGGATTATTGATTAACTCATTTAACCGAGGCACTATGTTTTGATGGGCTACTTTATTGAAAAGAAGACACAGGCCTCCACCTGTTCTATTGTATGTCGTTGGCTGTGTCAGAACTCATTAACAATTTCGGAGACCAGCCTGGCATCCGAAAAGACAAATCATATCAGATGGTGTGTGCTGTTGGACTCCTTCCAGTGTCTGTGTGCCTGCTAGGTCAATTAAAACACTCCATAAACCTGTCGAGGAAACTCTGGCATCTCATCGCGCAGTCGTTCTGCCAAGCTTAGAGTCGCGCCGAAAGCTCCTCCTGCTGCGAGAACACGCACACTCTGTGTTCTGAAGATCTCTGTAAGTTTGTGGACGCATGACCTTACAGACTAATATTTCAGCCTTGTCACAATTACATATACATACTCTATATGCTGTAGCATTGCGATTCCTCTTCATGGGAAATGCATCATATGCTTCACCCAGTGAGACGAAAACTGAGCTCTACGGGGAAGTAGCATGTTAAGGTCTAAGTGGGAGATCTGAAAGGTCCTGCGCTGGTCCCTAACACCTTCAACCCCACTGAAGACCATTTGGATGAACTGGAACACTATGTAATTATTACCAGGTGTTTAACAATTGCACGTCATGTACAGGCGTCGTCTTTACCATTCCAAAATCCCAGGCGAATGTCATCTCGTGCTGGAGGTGAAAATCTTCTGCATATTTGAGATTATTGCCTCGTACGCCGGCTATTTAAAAACTTTGCGTGCATTCGTTACGCGGCGAATCTCACTCGGTGCAAACGCGATTTGCATTCACGATTACGTGCGTGCACGAGGTTGAGATCTTGTGTCAAGTCTTTTGCTGTGCCGTCGGCTTTTATTTGCACATAATTGAAATGTACGAGAACAAAAACAGCACAAGTGTCTGTGAAATTGCAGCAATTACCGCAAGTGAAACATGGCAATTAATTGCATTTCTTGCTCTCATTTGCATCTTTATTCGCATGACATCCAGCTTAACTCTCTATTCCATCTCGGAAACATCGCAGAGGTCGCTGAAGTGTTTATTATAGCACTGAATTAGATTGCAATTGCCCTAGATAGTTTTTTTTTTTTTTCTGATCATGCAAAAATGTTGTCCGTATCAACTTTGCGTCCTCGGTAAATGAACTGAAATGAGAACCTATTAGAACGAGGCCAATGATCATCAAATCATTTATCTTATCCTGATATTTACTGGTGCAAGTTTGTTTGTGCTGGATTTCCATTATCCCTGTAGCTAGCACCAGGCTGAGGTTGTATGCACCAGGCTGAGGTTAATGTGCACAAAAAATAAAAGATACGATTCTCAGAAACGGTCAGATCGCACCTACGACCGAGGCCACGCTTGCAGAAGTGGACAAGACAGGCATCAAGGTGCAAGATATCCTCACATCCTACTTCTATAGCTCTCTTAGATTTGCACCCTGTCTGCAGACTGAATGGAATGTGACAGGACCGAATATTGAACTTTGAAAAGTGCTCGTAATTTAATAGGTGCAGGTCACTTTCTTTCCTTACAATAAGAATTTTTGTAACCGGTTTAATTTTATTTAACTTATTATTTAATGATATTTTAGATTCAGTTAAAAAGGGAAGCCAGTGGTGGACACAATTCAACAAGGTTGCTATCACCGCATCAACACCTGTACCGCCCACCCACATCATCTCTAGCGGAAGTATCAATATTAACCTAAATATAACGTAAAATGCATGATTGTGTTGGACCCTCTTTTGCCACCAAAAACAGCCCTGACTTGTCAAAGGCATGGACTCTACTAGACCCCTGAAGGTGTGCTGTGGTATCTGGCACCAAGGTGTGAGCAGCAGATCCTCCCCACAGTCACTCGATTGGATTGGGATCTGGGGAATTCGGAAGCCAAGTCAAAACTCAAACCATTCCTGACCATTTTTGCTCAGTAGCATGGTGCTACTGAAAGAGGCCACAGCCATCAGTGAAGGCCATGTCCATGAAAGGGTGTGTATGGTCTGCAACAATGCTTAGGTGGTATGTTAAAATAACATCACACTGCCTCTGCCGGCTTGCCTTCTTCCCATAGTGCCTCCTGGTGGCATGTGTTCACCGGGTAAGTTTCATTCATAGATTCATCAGACCAGGCCACCTTCTTGCGTTGCATTCCAGTTCTGATGCTTACATGCCCATTGTTGGTGCTTTCAGCAGGTTACAGAGGTCAGAATGAGCACCATGACGTGATGTGTGGCTACGCAGCTTACATGCAGCAAACTGTATTCTGACACCTAACAATCTGAACCAGCATCTTTTTCAGCAATTCAAGCTTCAGGAGCTCATCTATTGGTTTCACCCCCCCCAGCCTTCGCTCCCCATTTGCATCAATGAGCCTCTGCCACCCACGGCCCTGTCGCCGGTTCACCACTGTTCCTTCCTTGGAGCACTTTTGATAGATACTGAGCACTGCAGACCAGGAACATCCCACAAGCGATTCAGTTTCGGAGAGGCTCTGACTCAGTCGTCTAGACGTCACAATTTGTCAAACTCGTTCAAATCCTTGTGCCCGCCCATTTTTCCTACTTCTAACACGTCAACTTTCAAAGACAAAATGCTGCTTAATATATCCCACCCACTAACGAGTGCCATGATGGAGATAATCGGTGTTATTTACTTCACCTATCGATGGTCATAATGTTAAGCCTGATTGGTGGATCTGCAACCAAATCAGTTTCCTCTGTCAGCCATCATGGTATGAAAAGACACACAAATATAATATGCAGTTTGGTGGTTTTGACGGCAAGGATGCTGGTCCATAGAAACCTTTTGAAGTTTTGGTCAAGTCTCTAAATCAAACCTGCTGATTTTGATCTCTCTTGTCTTTGTATCAATGCCCCTGAGAAGGAGTACATAGACATGAAGGCAAAGTCAGAACGCTCACTGAGAACCATTCTAGCACTAAGAATATAACTGAAGCCGAACAAATTGTTGATACTCAACAAATACAGTAATTATATTATATTATTAGAAGTTTTATGCTTGACATGTTTTTTTTGTTTTTTTTACAGGTTGTAACTGTTTGTTTTCTCCAGGCTAATCAGACGTGATCAAATCAAACCTCGCTTGCAAAGAGCTTGGATACATTAACTGATTATAGGACGAGCTGATCCGACTCTAATCACTGTCACGTTAATAACTTCGTGGCGATGCTGTTTAATCGCTTGAGTAATTCCATTAGAAAGTAAACTCCTCGAGATAAACCGTTGAGATTTATAGAGGCGGACGAACTGCAGAAATGCACCGGCGACCGAACGATCATTTTAATAATCAACACAGACGGCCATCGCTTCACTTAAGGTTTCAAATCGAGCGTCGGATAAATAACGAGTAAACCTTAGCAGCTTTACACTAATTTTATTTTATTTTTTTAATCTATAAGCAGAACGGATTCGCCATTGACTGATTTTACAGCGGAAAGGGAGCTGCTTCAACTGGTGACTAGTTAACGGCCCCTCGTTCCCGCTCAAGGTCGAATGATTGATGCTGACAGCCGGCCCGGGTTCAGAGAGCCTGCTGAAGAGTTCTGCAAGGCCCTAAGAAATACCCAGTCGTCCAGGTGAGCAGCAGAATACCAAAATTGGCAAATTGCCCTCGTATAAAGGTTGAACAGTTTTTCTCTTTTTTTGCCCGGATGTGTTTTGGATGCTTTTATTTCGTGATGCTGGGGGGGGGGTGTTGCACTATTTATTTATTTATTTTTAAAGATGTATTATACATTTTGTGCTCTTGTTTCTGTCCATTTCACATTTTATGCAATTCTACACATTCTTTTTTTATTATTAAATTCAAAAACATAGACAACAATGCCACATGTTTATTTTTATTTTTTGTTTAACCTAGCAGACGTTTTATTTATTAGTTAAACAAATTTAGACTGTTGGCGTTAAAAAAATTGTTATAAAAATTAAGTGCCATAATAATAAAAAAGTCATTATATGCATTTCTTCCCCCCATAACCGTACCGAACCGTGACTTGAAAATTGTGGAACGTACCGAACAGTGAATTTTGCGTACCGTTAAACCCCTAATAATTACAATCGATATTGTAGAATTTCCTTGACACAAGTCAGGTCCTGTTGTTACTATATAGTAGCTTTAAACAGTGTTAGACACCCCTATCCTGTACATTATTACAAATTTGCGTAATCCATTAATTATTCGATGATGTGGAAGGTGTCACTCAGTGGTTAAGATGTTGGACTTCTGATCATTAGGTTATGAGTTCTTATCCCACCACCACTAAATTGCATCTTCATCCCAATCTGGATATGGGGGTCCGTCAATGGGGCAACTAACCTTCCAAAACATAGTATCACATCTGAATTGTAATAAACGTTAATCAAATGTGTAATAAACCATTAATTAAAAAAAATAAAAAGATCTGGTAGCTTAGCTGGTAGCATAATTAGAAACCTACAATGGGTTTCAAAAAAATTTAATTTAACTAATCAAGCCATTTCAAGAAGTAGTGCTGTGGGCTAAGTGCCTTTGAATCATTAAATTGCTACTGGAATCTATTCTGATTCTGTGAATCCTTCCTGATTTCTATTTGTCCTCGTTTTTTGTTGTTTTGTTGAAGTAAAAGGTCGAACAGAAAAATGAGATTAGTGTAATGCAGATGTGGGATTCTTGTCAGCGTCACTGGGAAGTGCAGGAGTAAATAATCATCCCTGCGACTTCACCGCATGAAACGAACGAGGAGCCCGAGTTTTAAAATGTCCTACAGGAAACATGTCACCTCATGTCATCTCACCTTTTCAATGCAGGTTTGGACGCATATGCTTCTGTCTGTCGTCTGACTCGTTTCTCCTGAGGTGGAGCATAAAAGTGGTGCTAGTAGATCCTAAAGGTTAAAGGGTTCTGGTGCTCTTCTATTTCTTTTAATTTATTATCAAGGTTTGAAGCATTTTTTTTCTCCTTGCCTCTGTATTGCTATGCCAGGAATATAAATGAAACCAATCTGGCTTTTTCTTTTCCTTTTAAATAAAACACTAGACTCTTCCTTACACTCCTTCCAAGTGTCTTTTTATTTACATTTTCTAAAGCAATGGATGAAAATGCCTTCTCGCTCACACACACATTTTAAATGAAGAATAATAATTTTCTATTTAGACTTGAGGTACTGTGATCTTTATGAAGATCTCAGTGTACAAGATGAAAGCTTATGATTTCTAATCAGTGTTTTATGCTGATGTAACCTTTTGTTTAGAAACGATTCTTTTAAAAGGCCCAAAACTGCTGAATTGTCAAAAACAGTATGTTACAATTCTACAGAAAATGTACCGTATAGAAAACTGAGAATCGTGCAAATCTTGAAGGAGTCTCCAGCATCAGAGATTCGGCGAACAATTATGACGAGGAAAAGTGATCAAGGAGACGTTTCATGGGCACGATGCATCCGTTATCTACAAACCAAATCCACTTGCGTTTTTGTATGTATTCCTTACCCATGTGTTGTAAATTGAATAAGGTAAGTATGACCTTTCAGCAGGTTGTGTGAGAAGGTTTGCAGGACGCTATGAAGAATCGGGCCACATGTCCTTGAACCTGAAACATCAAAAAATAATCAGTTAGTCAATTCAATAGATGTCAATTCACTGTACGAACTGTAGGTTTGTTGTTATAAGCGCTGTAGAAATCAAAAGGAATTTCCATCCATCCATCCATTTTCTCCCGCTTATCCGTAATTCGGGTCGCGGGGGCAGCAGTCTAAGCAGGCCCCCGCCTTCGACTGCTGCCCAATTCTCACAGCACCGTCCCTTACGGTCCCTACTGCAGGTGGTGAGCCCACGGGAAGTCAAAAGGAATTTAATTAATTAAATATTTTTTTATTATTAAGGTAAATACTTGTCTTCTGTGTGAGCAAACTTTTTTTTTTCTCTGTTTTGATCCTATTGAAGGCCAGACTGTTTGGGTGTCCTTCAGGCTTGTTGTAATCAGTGTGTGTATTGATTGCCTGTCCAGGAGTCGAGGAGTAATCAAGTCGAAACGCACTCGCAGTTCCAGTTCGTCTTTCAATGTGTAGAGAAAGAAAAAAAAAAAAAAAAAACCTAAATCATATCTGTACTGCGAAAAAAAAGCGTTCAGAGTGCGAGTCTCGACACGAATAATTCGGAGGTTGCGGAACGCGAACCGAATCGAGCAGATTGTGTCCGGGTCCTAAAGCAGTCCCCCCCACACGGCCTGGACAAATGCACGTATTCATCAGCGGGACAGGATCCAGGGAACAGAACGAGACACCAATTTCATCCATCATCTCACCGCTGTTCCACTTGGACACACACGAGCGCTTTTAGAGGACGGTAGTGTCACATTATGGATTATTTCACCTCAGCACCATGTGGAAATGATGTGTTAGACTGGTACTATCTAACGGCTTGGGGATGACTTGAATGAAATGCTCAAAAGAAAAAAAAAGGACTTGTACATTTTGGAGTGAGGATTGGATAAATGGGGATTTAGCAGAGCTTACAGGCGGGGGACGACGACAAAGTTTTCCCTATTACTTTAGTCAGAAATGTATTTTCCGTCTGTTGTACCTTTTTGAAATCAGTCGTTTTTATTATTATTTTTTATCGTTCTGATTCGATGTTCAAAGTCCCTTCAGCTCGTTGTCTTTCACGTTTCGCATTCACACTTGTCATAAGAACGGTTTCATATTTCGAGCGCTCGTCCTTTATTTATTTATTTATTTATTTATTTTTACCAATTTTGACTGTAATAATGCTTCGACCAGAGCACTGCTGAATTCTGAATCCATATCAGTCAGAACGTGTGGATTTTCCGAAACAGCAGCAACGACAGCAATGAAGCTGGAAATCGGGGTTTATATTAATGCCCTCATTTTGATGCTTTCGTGTTTCTGTAACATGTACAACAAACGTGGCTGATATGATGTAGGAGAAGGAAAAAGATCCCTGATGGATAAATATAAGATACATGACAATGGATTTGCTCTATAATTAATACATGATTGGTTGCTACAATGGCTTTGGGTTACAATTAGCAGAAAAAGTTTTGCACCCGAGTCTCTATCAGTGAACAGCTGATGACCTTGACAATGACTGAAGAATAAGCGGTAAGGGGAAGTGGTAGCTCAGTTGGTAAGGCTTTGGGTTATTGATCAGAAGGTTGGGGTTCAAGCCACAGTATTGCTAAACTGTCACAGTTGGTGCCTTGAGCAAGACCTTTAATCCACAATGCTTCATTCTACATCATGGCTGCCCCTGTACTCTGACCCCTACCTTCCTAACAAGCTGGGATATGTGAAGAAAGAAATGCACTATGCTGTAATATATATTTGTAACAAAGTCAAAAGCCTCTCTTTCGCTAATCAATGGACATTTGATGTTGAAAATGGGTTCCCTTTAGCGTCAGGTTCCTCCTGAACTTCTCAAGGGGTTTTTCCTTGCCACAGTCACCACTGGTTCGCTCACTGGAGATATATTTATAGCGACTTATTTTATATTCTATTTATTGTTCTAAAGCTGCCTGGGAACAATAACTTTCACACAAAACAGTCAGGTGTAATGGGTTTTTCACAAACCAGCACCATGGATTTTCTTTACTATTTGATAGATTTAAACTGAAGCAAATAGTGAAGGAAAAAAACCAAACACAAACCGAGGAACCTCTGAGACTCTCAGGCTTTCGGTCCGAGCAAGTTCTAATAACACAGCCCGGGTACGCGCCGGCGTCGATGTTGAAATGCTGCGGTTTGTAACTCTGTGTACGTTCAAGTTTATATATATATATATATATATTTATATATATATATATATATATATATATATATATATATATATATATATATATATATATATATATTTTAAAAAATGGAAACAAAGAGAGAATTGTGTATAAGACGAAGCTGAAACGAGGTGAAAGCTGTCACTACGGTGTGAAGAGATTCAGCTGATCCACTGAGCAGAACACAGGATGGATGCTGTAATATGCTGTTTGCTGTTGCACTCCACCAGGAGTCTCTTTATCTGATATTCCAGCCTCAGGCTGAGAGAGAAAGTGTGTATGTGTGTTTTTTTTTCCCTAGGAAAAAAAAAAGAGGCGAGTTTTAATATCTAGGGTATTTCTCCATCTTGACTGACATGATGGCTAATGATGTTAGTGAGTCAGGACATTTTTCTAGCAGGTTTATGAAAACGTAGCAGTTTCAAGAAATTGGTCAAAGTCAAACTTCTGCTGGTATTTACATATTAAACAACGATGAATCTTCATCAACCAAGAACAACAAAAAAATAGCAGTCACAAATTCTTATATCGAAGTTCTCAACTGTTTTAGCTTCACCTTGATTTCTGGTACTTTGGCGACACAACCCTAGCGCTTGATTTGTCTTGTTGCGAAGTCTTGCCAGTTCCAGTACATTCTCTGAACCTTTCACTTATTTTGACCTCTAATTGTTTATTCAACATACAGTATATATTTAGAGATGCTTTCCCTACCTAACTATGGTCTGACCTCCATTTTTTTTTGTTCTTTTTTGTTTTCTTTTTGCAGGAGCACTTCCACTGGGAGGCTGAAATCCAGAAAAAAATGCAATGTAAGCTGATTTGTTTTTCATCACGATCGAACGCCACATAATGTTGTCCCACATAGGAATTTAGCACGTAATTATTGCCACTGTTTGGAATTATAATTCAAACCGGATTATTATTGCCCCTTTAATTGGTATCTTGAACTCAACACCGGTCCAAAACCGATTACGCAAAGTCACAGGAGCCACAGGAGAAGATTTGGTCTGGCTATGACCAATGCCTGATGTAGAAGTAAATCTGAAAGTGAATCCACTCTGGAACACCATGTAAACATTATTTGATAAATCAACACACACACCGTCTCAAACAGCGTTTTCTTCGGCTTGATCTCACACAAAATGATCTAATTGCTGACTATATTTGAGTTCTTTGTGTGTTTGAACTTTGCTGCGTTTACAGGCTTGAATCTTCTACCTGCACCACACACACTTGATACACACTGTGTTCAGCCCAGATGCTGGAATTTATAAATACTCTGGCTGGACCTGTGAGTAAAAGCCAATTCTACTTCCCACAGGCTTCATTAAAGACCCCCTTCTCATCAGATTTAATTAAAAGAAAGTCTGTGCAGGATTATAACTCCTGGCAAACGCCGGAAGCTTTCGAGTACAGAAATACACAGCTGTAAGCAACGGAACTGGGAGATTTTAGCCAAAACATGTGCACGAGGTTTATTAATCTCACCCGGTCAACTAGAAATAATCAAAAGGAAAAGGTCAAAGACACGATCCACACACTATTTGGAACCAGCAGAGCGAAACCAAAGAGTAGGCCAAACTAGTTGTGGCTATATAACAGGGGTCTCCAATCTTCTATACACCACAGAAGTTATATTTGTGAAAATATTGGCTTGGAGCAGCTGTTGGGGGGGGGGGGGGGTATTTATGATATTTATACTCATTTATTTCATTTGTATACACATTTTCCCCAGAACGTTCTTGTGCCCCCAGGAGGCAACTCTTTGTGGTTCTCTGCTATAGACAAACTTGACAATGTTTAATTGAGCTTTCTATGGTCTGTAAACAGGAAATCACAAGATGTTCATATGTGCCATGTACATAGACAATTTCCCCAAAAAAGATTGTGATCCTCTAAAATGGACAATTCAACTTTTTAAGCTTTCTATTGTCTGTTAAGAGGAAAACACAACAGGTCCTGATAGTTGTAATGGGCCTCCTTGGGTGTATTGTTTGGTTATTGATTTATGCAAATTTGATCAAATAAACTGGTCATTCTAAACATAACACTAAACATGACCTGAAATGATGGATTATGAGTCAGTCCTGGCAGTGATGTGCACTGTAGCACGGCACCAGAGCGGAATACAGAATAAAGCGAAACAAACACACAAACCAATGAATCAGATTTTATTCAAATCTTAGTGAGCTATAATTTGACAAATGCATGTAAATCAAATTCTTGTCAGAAATTGAGGAATAGTTTCAAGATGAATTAACAGCTTTAAATCTGAAAAATTGTGGAAAGGTTGTGTAATGTATAAAAGCGCTGTTATTAATGTGTGGTAGGCGTTAATAGCGTTTTGTCGTAGCAATTGCAAATGTTGCACTACAAGCCTTTTGTTTTTATTTATTTATTATTATTATTATTTTTAAAATCAATGCTAAACAGAAAACCCTAAGTTGTATCAGCATTAGAGGGGAAGTAGATGCAATCAGCGTTTTCCAAAGATTTGAAGCAAAAATCGAAATCCATTTGCTGTTTGAATGTTTTGACAAAAAATGGCAAACGCATCATAAAAAACTTTACTTTTCGTAAAACAATTTAGTACACCGGAAAAATGTGAAAATACTGTTTCGAAATGTACCCACTATAAACTTAAAAAAGAAAAAAGGTCCTTTTGTACCAAAGCTTACCTCAGCAAATCCTCAGGCAGTTGTGTTGAGGTGGAATTTAGAGGCACAATCAACTTTTTTTGATCACGTTCAGCTGGGGGGTGGGTGTGGGGATGGTGGGGTAGGGGGGCAGACTGAGCAGTGCTGTAAACGGACCCAGTCTTCATTGCTTTATTTAATCCTGGGTTATAAACGTGCTGGTGTTCAGTGCTACAGCACCTTTGTAAAAGCCTGTGGTTTTCGGAATGTGGTATTAATCAAAATGATGTTCTATTAAACTGGTAGAAAACTCCGGTGGCCATTTAACTCCAGTGGCAGTTTTAAATGGGAGCTGATGAAACACTGTGCACATTCGAAAAAAGCTGCATAATTCTTCCTTCGTTTAGGGGTTTTTTTCTATAAAAGGCTGATTTGTGGAGATTCTTGAAATCGTGGAGGACTTGGCGTTTTACTTTATTCTCTTGACGTTGTCGTACACGGAGTAGATAAATAGATATTATATACAATTCGAGTTACCGGTTTCAACATGCAGAACTAAGGGGAATAGTTTGTGATTTAAAGAAAGTAAGTATAAAATCCCGGGTTTTATGCTGGAGGGGCAAAACTGCTGTCCCGAGGAGATCCATGAAGACGCAGTTTGCCGCTGATTGGATCGTAAATATGAATATGCTTCTATAAGCCTCCAGGAAAAAAAAGTCTTATGACTTGCTGAATAATATCACAGTCTCAATACAGTAACATGTATATATATTTTTTTAAATGGTACTTTTTTAATGTTTTTTTTTTAAATTGTACATTTTTAATGTTCTATTGTAAAATAGTAAATAAAAAAAATAGTAAAAAATAATTAAATAAATAAAATATGGGTTTGAGTTTTGTAATTTTACAATGTCCCAACTTTTTCGGAATTGGTTTTGTGCATAAATGGGGGGGTTCCAAAATGAAAACGAGTGGGAAAAAAAATAAGGTTAAGGTTGATTGTTGTGCGATGGACGAACAAAACCAGGGCATAGACAAGAATAAGTAACAAAAACAGAAGCAACTGTGAGAAATGAGAAAATGTGTAACGTGAAACTACTAAACGTGTTCCATCGTACCTTTTAAAACAGAACCAAACGGGCTGTAAATATACAGACATATTCATTGGTGTATCCACTTCCATGTATTAAGACAACAGGTGAACATGAGGACTAATGACAGGACAGAGGCGGAGTTATGACCTAAACATGGTGGTGTGAAGACACAAAGGAATTCTGCGCTTTGTGGTAGTCACTGTACTCAACTCAAAAATGACCACAGAATTACTAACTGCATCAGTACAGTGATGACCAAATGTATGTAGCGTGACACTAAAGAGTTCTTCAACAGATGACTTTTTGGGAGTCCCCACAGAGACTTTTGCAGTCATGTGCATATTTATGTATGTATTCCAGTTTGGGTTTAATTCTCTCTCACCTCAGCTATTGTGTGATGAAAATGACATAGGTTTGCGATGCGAGGACAAATTTGCAAGCTCGTGAATTGTATCATTTCCTCTGTCAATTCTCGGCGGGGACGGTGGACGCCAGGAGAGCAAAATCGCGGTCCAAATGTGACTATATCCATTTCAATCATCCGTTGCCTAAAGTGCTGTTTAATAAAAGAAAAATACTGCATTATTGTGGGGAATCACCTGCAATTCTACAGTAAACGGTTTAGAGTGTAGATAAAACTGAGCAATGATGCTGCGAGTGAAGTATCTGCTTCTGGAACACCATTAGCAATCTTGAGTTCTGCTCGCTGGCACAGTCATTACTTGCAAGATAAACCTGGATCAATTTGTCATATCTTGAATCAATAACCATTTGCTGGCAGGAGAGATGTAAAGCCTGGAATGCGCATCGGAACATGCCGTTTCATTTCTGCGCCCGATTGAATCGGCGGAATGCGAATCAGCGTTGTTCTGCAATCCATAATCTTATTAAGCAATTTGCTGCAGTGTGTCGGAATTTATTACAGCGGGCGTCGTGCTCGGCATTTTCCGGACGAGTTGAAGCGGTGCATGGGTAGTGATTTATTTGTACCACCTTGAAATTCTGACACTGGATCAATGTATCAATCAAACGCTGACTCAGTAGATCAGCCGGACATTTGATATGACCATTTGAATGGCGTTTGCGAATGAGAGGACCTGGTCTCGGGGTGAAAAACTGGGGCGACGTGGCTTCGGCTTTGTTCTTTACTCGCTTCTGAAAGCTTCTGTGCCCTAGCTTTCTTAACCCTTTGGTTGAAAGCCATACCCGATCTCCATGTTCATACACTGGTGTCCTATCACGATGTCGTTTTGCAAAGATGTACTACTTGCTCCAGTTATTGATGGGTCTGTTCCCACTTGTTTCACTCCTCAGACACCATTGTATATTATGTTATAAAATAAATTGAGGTATGTGCTACTGAGTAGAGACCAGCTCAGTGCAAGTGACCCAGTGTGTCAATATAAAGCATTGTGCAGAGAACATAGAAGAACAAATGTCTATCGACCAACAAGTGGTCGATATGTGGATGGAGTTCTCTTCAAGTGGGGACCCCTCTGTTAAGCATGAGAATGGTTCCACATCAACAGCCTGAAGATCAGTGAAATTCTGAGCAACTCAAAAACTTTGGACTGTGACATCAACGGTCTGCTACAATGGTTCAGCTTGCATGGAAAGTTCTGTACACCTCAACAACTGTAATGATTGGGCGTTTAGTGCCACCCAGATGAGGATGGGTTTCCATTTGAGTCTGGTTTTCTTTGAAGGTTTCTCTGAGATGGGGGTCATAATGGTTATGTATGCATCAGTGTATGCGTTCGGAGTTCAGAAGGCTGATGGAAGATGGGCAGGAACTGTTCTCGAGCATGCCACTGCGACAGCAGACGCTTTCCCAGATGGTAGAGGAGTAAACAGACCTTGTTTGAGTGCAGAGGTGTCTTTGATTGTTTCATGCCTTTGTCGGAAGCGTTTGCGATGGCAGTAATTAGGTGGGAGAAAGGTTCACCAAAAGTAGGACACCATTATATTGTTGGCAAAAAGTTGTTTGCTACCTGCTATATAGCCGTATTATATAGTCAATATTGTTCCTGTTTTGTTGGAATCCGGCATTTCTTCTGCTAATAATCTTGTGGATCACTTTAACAAGGTCTTGTGTAAAAATTTCATTTGAAGTCTTTAATAAATTACGCTTCAGAACATGAGGATGCTAATCTAGGACGAAGCTGTGTTGAACCACAGCGGTGTTTTTTTTTTTTTTTGTTCGTTTGTTTTTTTACATATAAAATATTTATCCTTCCCACATGTCAAAAAGGATCATTTTAATATAATAAATGAATTGAACTGAATTTTTTTGGGTGTTCGTAAAATCCAGCCATCCACAGCATGAACAATAATCATTTTCCCCTTCCATGAAATGAATTATACAGTTCGGAGCAGAGCGTTTTGCCTTAAGCTGTGCTCTGATCTGTGATATTAATGTCACAATGGGGAATTAAGTCGGCGTCATCAGAAAAGGGAAATGGAGCTGCCCGGGGCGTAAAACGCACGCATGGCTTATTTCCTGCTCTCTTACACTCTGACAACAGGGTGAAAAAGGAAAATAAGCGGGATTTCCTAGAAGGAAAATTGTTCTGCCATGTCACCATTTAGCTGAATTAATTTGTGGTTTTTTATTTTTTATTTTTTTGCCTTGGTGATTTACCTAAAATGAAAACAACCAAAAAAACATTTGGATGTTTGAACATTTTGCTGCGCTTTTTTTTTTTTTTTTTTTTTCTTCTAAATCCTGTGGTATAAATGAGATAAAACATACAAATCCAGAAAGAACACAAGATGTACCCGAAGCTCCGTTTTTATATATTCATATGCTGGAGGTTGTTGTGCAAACTCCATTATTACATTCACAGCCATTTTTTCGTAGTTCTGGTTCATTTAGCATGAATCTGACTCGGCTAGATCTCGGCTGTGGAAGAGATGACTACGCGCTTTGTTTTGGCTGCAGGTACTTTGCACTCGTTGAAGTTCCTCTTCTGAATCGGTGCGTGCGTTCGCGCGTTGAAGCTCCGTACCTGATTAACGACGCCGCATCTCCTCCGTTGTAGTTTACGAGCCTGATCAGGTCTAACCAGCGGCAGATTAAATAGAATCTCGCGCCTCGCTCGGGTATTGATCTTCGATACACGCTGTGAATCATAAGCTGCTCGTGTTCGCGCTCATAATATTGGATTAATGTCTTGCTGCCAAGATGCTTGTGGTTTTTGCAACCGTGGACCTCTGGCGTTGGGGTTGGAAAAACATAGTATGACATCACAACTTTTTTTTTGCCCTGAGATCGTCTGGATGAACCAAAGTATGAAACATTCACAAACCCAGATTTCCCATTGTTTACTGCACGATTTTAAAAAGCCTTACGGTACATAGTATCTAAATAACATCCACATTGGACGAAATTTGCAAACGCAAATGTCGATTTCTGCTGTGTAACTGCTTCCCATGTTGCTTTAGATTCACTGAGGTTTTTGTTCGAGTCTCCTGTGTGCGGACATCAGTGTTTGCAACACAAGAAGCCAATAAAGGAAAAAGGGTATTTTACAGGACGGTGATGACCGAATCAATAGAAACGATGTATGAGCCCATTTATTATTGCCGCTGCTGTTTTAACGGAGGGTTCAGACGACGGGTTTTGAGATTTTATCGTCGCCGCATTTCTTTCGCGAAGTCCAGCCGGAGTCAAATGGCGCCTGCGAAATGTTTTTCCGACGCGCCTAGTGGTTTTCATTCGATCGACTGATCGATCGTTTCTTTCGAGCAGTGCGTTATTTGCGTAAAATCGGATGTGCTGGGAGAGAAAAATGATAATGATTAAAAAAGTTTCCTGGTAGATGGTCAAAGGATAGAAATCGATTTGAATCAGTAGCTTGCTCATAAGCTTTATTCATCTAAAATCCAGTGAAATTGTCAAGTTTCCGTCCTTTGTTTTTCAGTCCCATTGAAGGAAACCTGACTTATGTGCCTCCATGTAGTAGCAGCAGGTACAGTATAAAATGGGCCTTGTTCTTTTTAGAGTAAGAAGCATTAGTTTGTACATTTCTCCTGGTTGCTGTGGGGCGTACAGCACAGAGACAGGTAAGATCCCATCTCGTATCAGAATGGTAAGCATTAAAACAAGACCTGACTACGTCTTGAGTAGAATTCCTCAGCTCAAAGTTTTCAGATGTCAGAAATCAGAGTTCGGAGATATCAGAGGTCCATTCTGCGATATTCTGATATTCAAATCCATGCTCACTTTCTGTTCACCATTCAGCTTCTGAGCACAAAGTCTGAGGCTCTTCTGAGTCTAGACGCAGGGTTCATTTCCCTTCTTAAGTACATTCCGATGAATATTCATAGTTCGAGGCACCTTATGAAGTATATTTCACATTCACACAGATGTACGCTGAGGTGTTTTCAGAGGTGCATTAATATTCTGGGGGATTTTTTATTTATTTTATTTTTTGATACATTGACATTCTGAGGTAAATTCACATTCTGAGGTGCTTTCAGAGCAACCTTGAAGAAATTTCTGGAACACATTGCAAAGTCTAAACTCATGCCAGATTTCGTCTTAACATTTGACTGCTCTAAAATATTGTTTCAACCAAGCAACCAAGAACGTTACTGAAAGTTATCCAAAAGGATGATCCATGGTATAGTTTCACTTGGAAAAGCTCAGAACCCCAGCTCGGTCACCTGAGTAATGGTGTCTGATGATTTAATGCCAGAAACACCATGAGTTCTCTACTGAGAATGAGTCCAACTTGCAACATCTGGTGTTTTAAATGTAAAAAACTATATATATTCACATTCTGGGGAAAGTAAGTTGTTATAGCAAGATTTTGCTCAAAGAAACATTCTCAAACACCAGCATGTACAGTTCAATACTACCATAAACTTCAATATATAGGCAACTTTTTGGATTTGAATTCGTTTATGACAACAGAATTTATAAAAACTTGAAATGTTCTTTTTGCCTACAACCAACAACTTAAACTGAAGAAGCAGCAGGCTGGTTATTCCCCGGTCGCTCCGCCTGTGGATTTTATGCAAAGTATGTTTTAATAAAAACAACACATGATGCCATTCATCTGTAAACAATGATTGTGTCCGTATCGACACTGACCATAAAAACAAAAGTCTCAGCCGTTGATGCTCTTATCAACACGTTTTATGCAAAGTGGTTGATGTTTCCTGTTGACCAGCACCAACAGTTTGTATGATGTTGCTGAGGGAAACCGTTGAAGGGATGGGAGGAGTTTATAAAAGAGAACAAGGGGGATATTAATGAGACGTCTGTCCAGTTAAGGGGCAGAAGGTGGGAAGAAAAAGAGCAGAAGCAACACACAAGCTGGGAGGATCTACAAAACTCGCTGCACCAGTAACGTCCACGAGAAGCATCACGGGTACGGACGTGTTCACGCGTTTTACAAATCGAAAACTTTTTTTTTTATATATTAAAAATTCGATAGTTAAATAGAATAAGTAGTGTGTTATAACTCTGATAATGGAAAAACAATGTGCAGTCATTTGTGTATAAAAGAGTTACATGTTTTTAAATTGTATTTTCCTGGAATGTCATAACGTGTGTGTGTGTGTGTGTGTGTGTGTGTGTGTGTGTGTGTGTGTGTGTGTGTGTGTGTGTGTGTGTGTGTGTGACGCATTTGCTCATAAGTAAGTGTAATAAAATGGTGTAATATGAGGCGTCTTTCCAAATTCACATACACAGGGCCTTGCTGTACTGTAGTTACCAGACTATCAAGAGCAGCGATGTTTGGGAGTTGTAGGCTATGGCGGCCATGTTTGTAGGCAAGTTATTAGTAATTCTAGTTATTATTAATTTTATCTCTTAATTAATTTTTGTTTTTTATTTAATTAGTTGAGTGTTAAAGAATTCTTTGATCAACGCATCATCCTGAAATCGTTTTTTTTTTTTTCAGTTTTTGACACCGTGTTGTAAAGATAAATATAGACTTGGATTAAAGGAAAGCAGATGCAAGAGATTGTGCTCGTTGTTATAAAACGGTAAACGGAAGGTAGTGGTTTCACGAGGAAGAGGTCGATGTGCAGCCGGGAAGAGAGAAGGTCATCTGAATAGACGTTGTAGCACTATATCCAGTAAAACTTGTAATAATGCGTTTATGAAAACTTCGCCCCCTTTTTTGGGATCATGTCCCTCTGGCTCATTACTGCCTCCTTCAATGGTGCACTTTTATAAACTTTATTACTTGTGTATAAAATAATGACAAACCAAAATGATAAAACTTCATATTGTTTGTTTGCAGGCATGTGCCAGAAATGGGTTTTGGTTTTCCTGTTCTTCTCAGGTCAGTATTTTGTGCAGTACAGCTTGTGTGTGTTTGTGTTTATTGGAGAATCACTACTGACCTACACAATCTTGACCTACATGCACGTTTATGTGGCTTATGGTTGTACGATTGATTAATGTAATACAGCTCTTATGATGTTTTATTTGAATTATGTTTCTCACTGTAGTATGTGGTGTAACGGCGATCATTCCTCATCGCTATCACTTTGTGAACGAGAATAAAACCTGGCGCGAAGCTCAGACTTACTGCCGTGACAAATACACTGATCTGGCAACCATCAGCAACATGGACGAGATGAAGAAGCTGAATAACACACTGCAGAATAAAACTGCAAAGCTAGCTTGGATCGGTCTAAAGAATGAGAGCGTTGGGGAATGGAAGTGGTCTCTGGCAGACCAAACTTTCTACAGAGACGGAGACGCTTACAGGAACTGGAGAAACGAAGAACCAAACAATGCTAAGAAAAAAGAGTTCTGTGTTATGATGTCAAGAAGCGATGGTTCCTGGTTAGATGAAACTTGTGACACAACATTACATTTTGTGTGTTATAATGGTAAGAATTTGCTAATATATGCTAAAGAAATAAAAAAAACTTTCCATTTATATAATATTTTCTGGATAATCTAAGTGTATTCATGTCTTTTGTTGGATGTATTTGACTGATCAGATTTCTTCCATTAAATTATAAATGCCCCCAAATGAATTATTCATGTAAAACAACTGTCTTTTAGAAAAAAGTATCAACAGATACGCATTCAAGGAATCTAATAAGACTTGGCGTGACGCTCAGACCCTCTGCAGAGAGAAGTACACTGACCTGGTCAGTGTGAGGAACCAATCGGAGAATCAGGAGATCCTGTACATAAGTAAAAAAGAGATCACCTCGAGCACAGATTATGTTGATTTATATGTTTGGATTGGTCTCTTTAATGACTCCTGGAAGTGGTCAGATCAGACTAAATCCTCATTCAGATACTGGAGCTCTGACAAACCCAAAGATGATTTGAAATGTGCAGCAGTGAGTGGGTCTGAGCAACACTACTGGAATAATGTGAGATGCACAAAACAACTTCCATTCATCTGCCATGAGAGTGAGTTCCATCACACTAATTCACCTTCATTTCATTTTTATAGTCATCTCAGTGTTTATATAGTCTGTCCCTGATATATATATATATATAACATTTGAACATATTTCCAGATAAACTGATCCTGATAAAGAAGAGTCTGACCTGGAAAGAAGCTCTGAGCTACTGCAGGAACCATCATCATGACCTGGTCTCAGTGCACTCTGAAGAGATGCAGCTCTTAGTGAAGGAAGTTGCTCGGAAAGCCTCCACCGAACACGTGTGGCTCGGCTTGCGTCACACCTGCGCTCTGGGCTTCTGGTACTGGGTGACTGGAGAGATGATCTGCTACCAGGACTGGGCTCCGGGGAACGGGACAGGAACAGAAGACTGCAGCAATGAAGAGAGAACCGGAGCGGTGCAGTCTGGAGGAACGCCGCAGCAGTGGGTCAGTCTGCCTCAGAGCAACACACTCAACTTCATCTGCTCCACCTATAAAGGTTAGTCAGTGTGGTGGTGTTCTGTAGATATTACACCAATACATTTACTCTACATTTCATCTAACGCATATAACACACTGTATACTTCAGCTAATCCACATCTATTTTAACAATCAGTTTAATCTCGATCTCTAATATTATATCTATAATAAAATAAGGGGTTTTAGCAGAATCGTGGTAAAAGGGTTGTTGTTTTGTTGTGTTTGATGTTTGTTTAATTATATTTTCAAGATAATCAGTGATCATTTTTATGCATATTTACATGAATAAGACTGAAATATTTTCAAGAAATCTATGCAATTTGTTAAAAACATTTATTTGAATAATTTTCTGTTGTTAATCAATCAGTAATAAAGGTGTGTAGTAGACGAATAAGCAAAAGTTGTTTGTCTTTGATTTTTAAATACTGAATATGGAGTGTAATGAACTTTTAAATGTATTTCTCAAATAAAATCACAAAAAAAAAAAAATCGATCCAGGGTTTTGTTTTGTACTTATTTTTTATATTGTTAATCAGCTGTAAATTGTGGAAAAATCCCTTGAAATGCAGTACACAGTTCTAAACCTGAGATTAGATTAAAGGAAATAAACGTCTTCAATTGTTTTTCTTTTGGACTCTTCGAATGCCATTGAAATCAGACGTCATAAACGGAGGGTGAAAAGTGTTCGTCTCAGTTCATTAAAAATCTCTAACGCTAAAATCTCCAGGTCTGCTCCTTTACCTTTTAGGAAAACACTATTTATAAAAAAGAGCTGAATAAACAAATGTTTAATCTACACTTGCATTAAGCTGCAGGTAAAAAGTAAAAACATTAATTAACCACAGTAACTATGGATACAGTCCAAACTACAACAAACACCAAAATCCTGAGTTATTCCCTGTAACCTGTCAAACGCATATTTAAATAGTCCCCCGAACCATTCGGATGAATTCCTCATGGCCCGAAATGCAAACACGGTGAACTTCCTGTTGCTTGGTTTGGAAACACGCAGGTCAGAAATGATGACACATGAGATCATGTACAGTATGTGGCTCTAGCGCTATATAACAAAATAAAAAAACCGTATGCAGTGTCATCATTAAAAACGTTCTGCATCATCAATCATCATCAATCAGCTTTCAAGTGACGAGTCGGAAAACGTTGCGATGCTCATTGGTCAGTTTGATTTTGGTTTTGTTTGACGAAATGTAAAGGCGTGAGACCCGCATGGATCGCACTTGTTTGTACGTTTTATTGTCGCTGTTCGAATAAAATTCTATGGGATTTATTTTCATGCGAACATTAAGAAACTTTTTTGTGAGGCAACAAACCACAGACTGACCCCAAGTAGCAGCATTCAGTTCTTTGCCTCTTTTTGTGTGGATTTTATGCAAATGTGTGTTTTTAATAAAGAACCGCGGCCCGTCCTGACGTTTACACGTCGCACGCATGCAGCTGACTTTATTCCCGACACCACACAAACCTTGTATTGTAGCGTTTCCCGAACTAAAGGCACATGCAAAGTGTTTGGTGTCGACCAGCTCATACGATGCTGCTGAGGGAAACCGGTAAAGGGATGGGAGGAGTTTAGAAACAAAGAGGACGAGGGGATATAAATGAGACGTCTGTCCGGTTCAGGAGCAGAAGGTGAGAAGAAGAAGAGCAGGAGGGCCCAAGACGCACCCTGGGAGGATTTACACGATCCGTGAGAAGAGTCGCAGGTACACACTTGTTCACGTGTTTCAAATGTAATACGTTTTATTGATATGAATAATTCTGCAAATGAGTGTGTTGTAACTCGGATGAGTAATAATGTGCAGGCTAGTGTTTATAACAGAGATGCATGACTTAGAATCAATTCAGAACATATACAAAGTGTGTGTGTGTGTGTGTGTGTGTGTGTGTGTTTATTTAGTGCTGTATCTTTATCCCAGAATAAGTTTAATTTCCCAAGTAATGTTGCTTTTTTTTTTTAATGAGTCCAATCCAATATCATATTTGTTCTACTCTCTTGTTCACAATGACGCATTTGCTCAGAACTAAGTGTAATAAAACGGTGTAATACAAGGCGTCTTTCCAAATTCACTCACACAGAGGCCTTGCTGTAGTTATCAGAATATTCAGGGCTGAATAAAACTCAAAATGTGATAAAACATGTCCGGAACAGAAATAACAAACACACAGCGCATTGCTGGGAGGTTTGGGGTCTACTGAGAGAACACTCTGTAAGGAACGACAGATCTAATGTTTTTGTTTATTGTGGGTGCGAGTAGTTTGGGGTTTAAGAGCAGTGACGTTTGGGAGTTGTAGGCTATGGCGGCCATGTTTGTAGGCAAGTTTGTAGATGATGGTTGTGAAATGATGGTTGTGAACATGACAATCAATGTCCAGTGCTGAAATTATTAATTTTATCTGTTATTGTTTTTTTTTTGTTTATTAATTAGTTGAGCGTTAAACAATTAATTGATCAATACATCATCCTGAAATCGAAACATTTGGCAACTTGACTGCGTGTATGTTGGAGTGTTGGTGTCAAATGAAATGTTTCCAAATGAATCTGTTTTTTTTCTCTCTGTTTTTGACACCGTGTTGTAAAGATAAATATAGACTTGGATTAAGGGAAAGCAGATGCAAGAGATTGTGCTCATTGTGATAAAACAGTAAACGGAAGGTAGCGGTGTTTTTTTTACGAGGAAGAGGTCGATGTGCAGCAGGGAAGTGAGGAGTTAATTTGAATAGACGTTGTAGCACTATATCCAGTAAAACGCCCCCTTTTTTGGGATCATGTCCCTCTGGCTTATTACTGCCTCCTTCAATGGTGCACTTTTATAAACTTTATTACTTGTGTATAAAATAATGACAAACCAAAATGATTTGAAAGCTTCATATTGTTTGTTTGCAGGCATGTGCCAGAAATGGGTTTTGGTTTTCCTGTTCTTCTCAGGTCAGTATTTTGTGCAGTACAGCTTGTGTGTGTTTGTGTTTATTGGAGAATCACTACTGACCTACACAATCTTGACCTACATGCACGTTTATGTGGCTTATGGTTGTGCGATTGATTAATGTAATACAGCTCTTATGATGTTTTATTTGAATTATGTTTCTCACTGTAGTATGTGGTGTAACGGCGATCATTCCTCATCGCTATCACTTTGTGAACGAGAATAAAACCTGGCGCGAAGCTCAGACTTACTGCCGTGACAAATACACTGATCTGGCAACCATCAGCAACATGGACGAGATGAAAAAGCTGAATAACACACTGCAGAATAAAACTGCAAAGCTAGCTTGGATCGGTCTAAAGAATGAGAGCGTTGGGGAATGGAAGTGGTCTCTGGCAGACCAAACTTTCTACAGAGACGGAGACGCTTACAGGAACTGGAGAAACGAAGAACCAAACAATGCTAAGAAAAAAGAGTTCTGTGTTATGATGTCAAGAAGCGATGGTTCCTGGTTAGATGAAACTTGTCACACAACATTACATTTTGTGTGTTATAATGGTAAGAATTTGCTAATATATGCTAAAGAAATAAAGAAAACTTTCCATTTATATAATATTTTCTGGATAATCTAAGTGTATTCATGTCTTTTGTTGGATGTATTTGACTGATCAGATTTCTTCCATTAAATTATAAATGCCCCCAAATGAATTATTCATGTAAAACAACTGTCTTTTAGAAAAAAGTATCAACAGATACGCATTCGAGGAATCTAATAAGACTTGGCGTGACGCTCAGACCCTCTGCAGAGAGAAGTACACTGACCTGGTCAGTGTGAGGAACCAATCGGAGAATCAGGAGATCCTGTACATAAGTAAAAAAGAGATCACCTCGAGCACAGATTATGTTGATTTATATGTTTGGATTGGTCTCTTTAATGACTCCTGGAAGTGGTCAGATCAGACTAAATCCTCATTCAGATACTGGAGCTCTGACAAACCCAAAGATGATTTGAAATGTGCAGCAGTGAGTGGGTCTAAGCAACACTACTGGAATAATGTGAGATGCACAAAACAACTTCCATTCATCTGCCATGAGAGTGAGTTCCATCACACTAATTCACCTTCATTTCATTTTTATAGTCATCTCAGTGTTTATATAGTCTGTCCCTGATATATATATATATATAACATTTGAACATATTTCCAGATAAACTGATCCTGATAAAGAAGAGTCTGACCTGGAAAGAAGCTCTGAGATACTGCAGGAACCATCATCATGACCTGGTCTCAGTGCACTCTGAAGAGATGCAGCTCTTAGTGAAGGAAGTTGCTCGGAACGCCTCCACCGAACACGTGTGGCTCGGCCTGCGTCACACCTGCGCTCTGGGCTTCTGGTACTGGGTGACTGGAGAGATGATCTGCTACCAGGACTGGGCTCCGGGGAACGGGACAGGAACAGAAGACTGCAGCAATGAAGAGAGAACCGGAGCGGTGCAGTCTGGAGGAACGCCGCAGCAGTGGGTCAGTCTGCCTCAGAGCAACACACTCAACTTCATCTGCTCCACCTATAAAGGTTAGTCAGTGTGGTGGTGTTCTGTAGATATTACACCAATACATTTACTCTACATTTCATCTAATGCATATAACACACTGTTGAACTTATTGAAGATAATCCATGGAGCTCATCATCTTTGTGCCACAGCAGCTAATACACATTTTTTTTTCCCCCATTATCATTTTATTATAATTAATAATCAAGAACTTTAAGCATTATGTTACTCTTACAGGTTTAACCCATTATGATGTTATCTGTAATAATACATTTTTTTATTTATTTTTTTATGGGAATCAGGGTAAAGAAATGTACTTGTATCTGTGTGTTTGGTGAATATTTGTTTATATATTTACACATTTATATTGCAAGATTTTCAATTTGTAAGCAGTTTATTAATATTTCAGCTAAAATTATTATCCATGAGCATAAATACAGGAGGTTTTTACAACCAAATACATTTAAGGAATATTCGCAATTTTATTTAGTACATGTTTTGGATGACTTTGTTTTTCATAATATATAAATAATCAGGGGTTGTTGGTCTTTTTAAAGCTGCCAGATTATTATTATTATTATTATTATTATTGGCTGTAATAGTTATTGGAACTAATTTCTGGAATAAAATGAATTCATTTCTCCCAAAAAACAAAAGTTTTCTGTTGATGTTTTTATTGTTTGGTTTTAGATTTTCTATTATTTAGAATTACCTGTGTAACTGTATGAATACTGTACATATGCTTTATTAGGGTTGGAGGTTATGGAAATGATACTAGCATCATTGTTTGTAATTGTTAAATTTTAAAGAATAAAGTTTAGTAAGTAAAAGTAATTCGTAATCCCTAAATTGAGAAAACCGATTAATCGTTCTTCAGTTCCAGAAGCATCCAGATACACACTGAAAGCTCCTATTTACTACCTGGATCCCCATCAGCACAGTTTAAAACCCCAATCCAGTCTCTGAACTACACTTCAGAGCTTCAAAAAAAAAAATCCTAATCCTAAATCACTTAAACAGAAACCAGTCCAAAATTTTCCACATACCAGAAATCCTTAATTTTTAATAACTACAATTCATAACTGTCGCCTTCTAAGTTCAAAGGAGCCCAATGACAAACTGATGACATGCCCCCGAGACCTTGTGTTCAAATGAAACACCTTTTTTTTTCTTTCAAGCATGTTTGAAACGCAGCAGGAGCCTGATTACATCTGACACCGCAAAGTGGGTAAGTCTGTGGGACGGAATGAAATCTTCCCAGCTGTTCAGTCACGCTGCCACAGAGAGACGATGATGGCTAAATTAAAAACCAGTGACAGTCCGGAACTGATATTATTATAGTTAGCATGGAATTGTCTGAAATTGGATAGTATTGACTATGACGTTTAGCTGGACTGTAAATAATAAATAAAATCAATTAGCACCGTCCTAGCTAGCATTTCAGCAGCAAAATATTTTACTTGAGCTAAATCAATGTTATGTATATTTTAAAGCTAAAACAATGAAGTTGGACAAACTTGATGGTTCCATACATTTTATATAATACAGAATACATTTTTTCTTTTCTTTTCCCTGCTGCTTTGTGCTTGAGTTAAGGTTAAACATGACATTGTGAGTCCAAAGGAACCCAGACTGCACTCGAGCTTAAATGCCTCAGGTGCTTCGTAACTTACGTTGGGATGCGAGAGGATATCTCAAGTGCTTTCCTTCCTCTCAATTTTATGGAACTCTCAGCCACATTACAAACCTCAGAGCATGACCTGGCTCATCTGTGCACTATTAAGGCCTCCGTGACCAAGTGTCCTTCAAACGAACGAGACTTGGTGACTGAGACTAAAGCCACTTCTCGGCTCTCGGGTGAAATTGTGTTTTCGGCTCGTTTGAGCGAGTTGCCTCGGGCGAGTGTTTGCCTCGGCGTAATTTATGAGCCTCTTCACGTTGTTTCCTGCCTTGGATTTTTAATATGGTTCAATGTCGGAGAGTTTTGAACTAATAAATCAGAAAGGAGAGGAACCATGCTCTGAACAGCTGGATTCTTTTTTTTTTTTTAAAACAAAATTCTATGTTTGCACATTAATATATCTGAATAATTTTTAGTGCCTACTGCAAAATGAGTATTATTTCCCCACTGGGGGTCTACTGGATATTGATGTGGGGTTTAGATTGCAATGAAATTTTTATGGAAACCTTCAGACGTACGTTAAATTCAACCTGAAGACAGAACCGATGAGGCAGCACTTTCGCCCAACTCCAATTAAAAATCATTTTTATTCAATTGATGCATTTAAAACCTGTCGGATGTCATTTCTGATTTGAAGGAATTTCTTAGTTTTCGCTACTGAAACCTTGGTACATAGACGTGCACGTTTCTTTTTACACTGATGGCTTTTTTGTTGATTAGCGATTCCTCCACATTTACTTTGAAATCAGAACATTTCAATAGGATGCTAGTTTCATTGAGGACATTTGGAGATTCAATAACGATATAATCAAATGAAAGAATAAAAATTGTTAGTTAACCCACTTGTACTTTGTTTGTATGTTAGCAGTTGTACATGCTAGCTCATTTTTACTATAAGAAAAAAAGCATACGTGATAAGTAGATCCTAATTTTATCCACAAAAAGAAATTTTACCCATCAAAAAGGTTGCCATTTACCTTACCCGCTCAAAAAACATTTTTTTTTTTGATCCAGCTTGTGGTATTAGGGTTGGCAACCCAAACTAAAGATTTGAATAAAAGAATATTGAAATAAAGGTGGAAAAAAAATATTGTGTAAGCTAGTCAGTTAGCTATTTTAATCAACTAGCTAGCTAATATTTGAAATATCTCAGTCAAATATTATGGGTTGGTCTAGCTGTTCACCCAAACAGGTTTTGCTTGCTAGTTTTAGAAAAAAAATTAAATCGAAGCAATGGACTATTACAGAATTTGCCACAGTTTGCTAGCTAGAAAATGTACAATGCTAGCTTTAAAATGCTAGCATAACTTAAGGAATTTTTTTTTTGATGAATGAATTGATAGCAAGTTTTCCCAATAACAAACATTTAGGAGAAATATTTAGATCTGTGTACCGCTCAAGGCTACATTGTTAGCGTTATTGTGTTGCGTGATCTTGTGCAGGACATGGATGTTATTCCCTGAATCAGGCATTTTCTTATTTTAATCATCGTCCTTATCGATCCCAAGACTGAACTCTAGGAGAAATTGATTTCAAATGCACTTTTAATAGTGCACAAAAAAGACTATTCTACTGTTTTATAATTCTTTTCTAAGAGAGTCAGAGATTCATGTAAGACCTGAGACAGAGCTTGACTTGGGGTTTTTCTGGGGGGGAAGAAAAAAAAAGGCTCCTGGGCATTTCCATTTCCTCTGAACAAAAATCCTTCTGAAGCCTGAGAAGAAAGTAAATGTGATTGACAATCTTTCTCATCCTTGCTCAATCATACAAAGGTATTGATTCGGTTGCTCAGGCCTCAGCAAAGGGAATTAAATACAGTAACTCATCAAAGTTGACTGTGACTATGGGAAACTCTCAATCCCCGCTCGGAAAGTCCTTCCTCCAGCCTAGAGGTCATCAGACTTGCATTTTTAATCCACTATTAACATAAAGCCATAAATCATTTCTAAAAAGAAGCCAACTTGGAATTACGATGACCTTAGAAACATGGTGACCTACACGGACTGAGCTGAAAGAAACATGACGGCAAGGCACGGGTGGAGATGGTAGGGGAAAAGAAAGGTTTGCAACCCTGCCCTGTCTGACACAGCACTTCCTGAATAGATGTGACAGAGTTTTACAATCATCTCTAATCAACTCTGTCAATTTTTGTACTTTTTTCTGCAAAGAAATTAAATTTGTAAATGAGAGAGCGTAAATAGCAGGACTGATATCAGGTATGATGTTCCGAAAGAACAAAGAATTGAAAAGTCGAAACAATGTTTGATTAAAGACGATTGTTGCCGTTTTTATTGTACCTCATTCAGTAGCTATTTTTTATTTATTTTTTTCAACTGGTTTGCTTATTCATTTATTTAATACATTTTTCTATTTTAATTTGACAAAGGCAAGCCCCGTAAATGGCACGTTTTGATGACACGCGATTGCTGGTTGTTTAGAAGTTAATGAGTGGAAGGCGTCTCCAGCGTGCCTGCAAGGTAAAACAGGGAATCGTTTACGACCAAGGGAAGTTATGCTTATTGCATTATTATTTCTCTTACAAATGACGAGCCGCATGCATTTTTGCCGATTAATGACTTGAGAGAATGGATGTTTCGCAACATTAAGTATAACTAAAAATGAATATAAAACTATGGCATTAAAATAAAAATAAAAACCTCTAATCCTTGACAAATTGCTGCCATGAAAAAGCTGCCTTAAAAATAACATCGGTATGATAGTGTGTTGTGAGAGAGACAGACAGACAGACAGACAGACAGACAGACAGACAGACAGACAGACAGACAGACAGACAGACAGACAGACAGACAGACAAATGTCCGTTCTAATTCTTTCATGTCCCACCATCCAGTGCACAGTTATTAAATCAATTGATCCTTACAGTCTTCCCTGTCAAAAAGTTAGAGCCAAATTTGCTGTGTAGGCCTGGTGGTGTGAGCTGTTTGTGAAATATTAATAGACATCGCATTTGGTTTGCTGGAATAATTGCTGCTCATTTAGATGAAGCGTTTGATCGGGAGCGTTGAGAGGAAATTGATTGCTGGGAAATAAGCAGCGAGAAGCATGCAGGCGCCTGCCAGAGACGGAGCGCTTCTTAAAGCGATGTTGTCACCAGTTCGGTAATTGAGGTTACCGCTTGACCCCCACCGGGTGTCGTCCAAATAGCGGACTTCCTCGGCGTGGGTTCTGTCGGGCTGCTTAACATGTGACGACGATTAACTTTCGGGTGATGTGATGATCAGGCTGCCATTTCCTCGAACCGCTGTTGGACATATCCAGCCTGTCGTCTTTGTGGTTAGGAAGTCGTGATTCCGCGCAGCGAATTTTAACGGAGGAATTATTTAGCGATTAAAAGGATATTCTGCTCGCTTATGCATGAAAAAGGTATCTTAGAACAGAGTCTGTTGACTTTGAATTGTCCTTTCTCCCTGTGAAATATTAAAACCATCTCCAATATTCTGAATAATAACCACCTCAGCTGAAATGTCGTTAAAGAAGTGAGTCAAAGACTGAAAAAGTACTAAAGGGCATAATGGGAAAGTTCATGTCTTCAAATTGAAGAACATAGAGGTTGGACATGCTGTTGGATGAGTAGGGAAGCAGGAGAAAAGCCCACATCTCCTTTACTCTACATTTAGCAAAATCAGTCGTTCCTTTTTTACTTATGAGGATAAAAACTTAACCGGTGAAACACGCAGCAAGTCACCAATCAGGGTCGAGCGCACGCTCTGTTTTACACTTGTTCTTATTGGCTCTTGGTGCATCTACTGATCACCAACATGCAGTTCAGCATCAGTTTAACAGCGAACAGAACATTTAGAGAGGAATAAACAATGGAGAAACCCCAGCCTTGAACTCGAAAAGATGATTTTTGGGTTCATGATCATTGTAATAAAAGTCAATCAGTGTTTTACTCTTCTTCTTCTTCTTCTTCTTCTTCTTTTGGCTGCTCCCATTAGGGGTCGCCACAGCGGATCATCCATCTCCATACCACCCTGTCCTCTACATCTGCCTCTTTCACACCAACTACCTGCATGTCTTCCCTCAGCTCATCCATGAACCTCCTCCTTGGACTTCCTCTTTTCCTCCTACCTGGTGGCTCCATCCCCAGCATTCTTCTACCAATATAATTCATGTCCCTCCTCTGCACATGTCCAAACCATCTCAATCTCGCCTCCCTCACCTTGTCACCAAAACATCCTACATGCGCTGTCCCTCTAATAAACTCATTTCTAATCTTATTCATCCTCGTCACTCCCAACGAAAACCTCAACATCTTCAGCTCTGCTACCTCCAGCTCCACCTCCTGTCTTTTACTCAATGCCACTGTCTCTAAACCATACAACATCGCAGGTCTCACCACAGTCCTATGAACTTTCCCTCTCATTCTTGCAGATACGCTACTATCACAAATCACTTCTGTTACTCTTCTCCACCCACTCCACCCTGCCTGCACTCTTTTCTTTACTTCCCTAACACACTCTCCATTACTTTGCACTGTTGACCCCAGGTACCTGAACTCCTCTACTTTCTCCACCTCTTTTCCCTGCAACCGCATCACTCCACTGCCCTCCCTCTCATTCACACACATGTACTCTGTCTTACGCCCACTGACTTTCATTCCACTTCTCTCCATCGTGTACCTCCACCTCTCCAGGATTTTCTCCACCTGCTCACTACTCTCACCACAATTCACAATATCATCTGCAAACATCATAGTCCAGGAAGACTCCTGTCTGACCTCGTCCGTCAACCTGTCCATCACCACTGCAAACAGGAAAGGGCTCAGGGCCGATCCTTGATGCAGTCCAACCTTCACCCTGAACCAGTCTGTCTTTCCTACTGCACACTTCACTGCCGTCACACTGCCACATACATGTCCTGCACCACCCTCACATACTTCTCTGACACACCTGACTTCCTCATACAATACCACAACTCCTCTCTTGGCACCCTGTCGTACGCTTTCTCTAAATCCACAAATACACAATGCAATACCTTCTGTCCTTCTCTATACTTCTCCATCAACATCCTCAAAGCAAATAATGCGTCTGTGGTGCTCTTCCTCGACATGAAACCATACTGTTGCTCACAGATGGTCACCTCTTGTCTCAGCCTGGCTTCCACTACTCTTTCCCATAACTTCATGGTGTGACTGATCAACTTAATTCCCCTGTAGTTACTGCAGGTCTGCACATCACCCTTATGCTTAAAGATCAGTACCAGCACACTCCTTCTCCATTCTTTAGGCATCTTCTCACATTCCAAAATCCTGTTAAACAATCTGGTTAGAAACTCCACTGCCATCTCTCCTAAACATCTCCACGCTTCTACCGGTATGTCATCTGGTCCAACCGACTTTCCATTCTTCATCTTCTTAATCGCTGTTCTCACTTCCTCCCTACTAATCCTATCTACATCCTGCTTCACCAACTCCACATTATCCAACCTTTTCTCTTTCTGATTTTCCTCATTCATCAGCTGCTCAAAATACTCCCTCCATCTTCTCAACACACTCTCCTCACTAGTCAACACATTTCCCTCTCCATCCTTTATTGCTCTAACTTGCAGTACATCCTTCCCAGCTCGGTCCCTCTGCCTGGCCAATCGGTACAAATCCTTTTCTCCTTCCTTAGTGTCCAACCTCTCATACAGCTCCTCATATGCCTTTTCCTTGGCTTTCGCCACATCCCTTTTTACCTGATGCCGCATCTCCTTGTACTCCTGCCTACTTTTCTCATCACTTTGTCGATCCCACTTCTGTTTTGCCAACCTCTTTCTCCTTATGCTCTCCTGCACTTCCTCATTCCACCACCACGTCTCCTTGTCTTGTAGTACTTTTCTAGCTGCCTCCCTCATCACTCCTGCAGTAGTTGCCCAATCATCCAGCACCTCTTCACCACCACCGAGCCCCTGTCTGACCTCTTCCCTGAACCTCACACTACATTCTTCCTCCTTCAGTTTCCACCATCTTATTCTTCTTTCAGTCCTCACTCTCATCCTCTTCTTCTTCACCTCCAAAACCATCCTACAGACCACCATCCGATGCTGTCTAGCTACACTGTCCACTGCCAACACCTTACAGTCTCCAATCTCCTTCAGGTTGCATCTCCTGCATAGCACATAGTCCACCTGTGTGCACCTTCCTCCACTCTTATACGTCACCCTATGATCCTCCTTCTTCTTAAAATGCGTGTTCACCACTGCCATTTCCATCCTTTTAGCAAAATCTACCACCATCTGCCCTTCCACATTCCTCTCCTTAAAACCATACCTACCCATCACCTCCTCATCACCTCTGTTCCCTTCACCTACATGTCCATTAAAGTCTGCCCCAATCACCAATCATTCTTTCCTAGGTACACCATCTACCACTTCATCTAATTCACTCCAGAATCTTTCCTTCTCCTCCATCTCACAGCCAACTTGTGGAGCATAGGCACTGATGACATTTATCATCATCCCTTCAACTTCTACCTTCAAGATCATCACCCTATCACAAACTCTCTTCACCTCCACTTCACTCTTACTGTACTCTTCCTTCAGAATCACCCCTACACCATTTCTCTTCCCATCCACACCATGATAAAACAGTTTAAATCCACCTCCAATGTTCCTGGCCTTACTCCCTTTCCACTTGGTCTCCTGAACACAAAACATATCTACCTTTCTCCTCTCCATCATGTCAGCTATCTCTCTCCCTTTACCCGTCATAGTACCAACATTTAAAGTACCAACCCGAACCTCCACTGTCCTCCACTTCTCTTTTCCCTGCCATCTCTGTAGACGTCTTTCTCCTCTCCTTCTCCTCCTTCGGCCAACAGTAGCCCAATTTCCACCGGTACCCTGTCGGCTAACGATACCTGTGGCGGTCGTTGTTAACCCGGGCCTCGACCGATCCGGTATGAAATTCTCATTTGTGATCCGCATATTTGATTTGGCACATGTTTTACGCTGGATGCCCTTCCTAACGCAACCCTCCCCATTTACCCGGGCTTGGGACCGGCACTAAGAGTGCACTGGCTTGTGCATCCATAATGGCTGGGTTCAGTGTTTTACTCTAATATCAGTCTATTAATAGATCAGTGTGCTGAGAGTCACATTCAAATCTTTTCACATAAAGTAAGGTGATTAAGTAAAGAGTCTTGTGATAAAAATGATATTCGGAACATTATAGTTATAATAAATCAGTACTTTGGATACTTGAAGGCGAAAACGTTTGTACTTTTACTCGAATGAAAGTTTAAAGGGACACTTACTGGAGTCACATTTTACCAAACGTATCTTTATTTTAACTCAACTACATGGTTTGTGTACTTCGTCCACCACTGGGCAATCGAAGCCAGGTTCTGAGGCAAACCTTCACTCTGAAAGCGTCGCCGAATACAATGCCTGGGAGGGCATCAAATGTGAAAACAGCTTTCAGAATTGTAATTGGCGGTGTGGCTGAAAAGAACCTGCTCCTCAAGAACCTGGGTTTCTTACCAAAATGAGAAGTAATACAGACGAAGCGAAATACGAAGCATTTTACAAAACTTTCCCTTTCAGCAGGATCGCGGCCCCGGAGCGCAAGGCAGGAATTTTCCGAAACTAAACGATGACTGTCCCACAGAGGTTCATCAGCTGTTCCTTACTATTTCGGCTAAATCTCTTTGATCGTGACGGCGTGTTCGTTAGGCTTTGGTTGTACAGAAATGCTGAAAGATTAAACGCAACATGTGTCGAGTAGGAGAATAAATCAATAGGCTGTGATCTTCTGTTTTCAAAATCTTGGCAGTAAAATTGTGTTTCTTTTTAACTTTAGTCTTTGAGACCTTTGAATCTCTAAAGTTACTGACACTGAGCCCTTGAGATCTGGACTCTGGATCATCGGAAGCCTGAAGTGAACTGTTTTATCATATTAATCTGAAGAATCTGTGCCCTTTCGACCCCTTCTCTTTTTTTCTTTTTTTTCTTTTTCAATTAAACTTGCATCTGTGGTGAAATACAGCTGAGACCAGACCACTTCAAGAGTGTTTGTTCATTTACAGGAAACTAATGGGTTTTTGCTGATGTTGTTGTTGTTGATGTCCTTAAATATTAATTAATAAGATTAAGATAGCTAATAATACATTTTTGTCTCCCTGTCAGTATGAATCCTGTGCGACACCCTACTGCTAGATGAACTTAAATAAACTTAGATAAACACTTAGCTGCAGTGGATCAGGGCTCCACCAATGCCCATCAGTGAACAGCTGATATCTTCAACAACGATGGATCTGTAATAAATCTACGTTTGGTGATGACTATGTCGATGGAGTCCCTTTTGAGTCTGGTTCTTCTGTAGGTTTCTTCCTTGCCACTGTTGCCATTGGCTCACAATGGTAACATTTCCATTTGTAATCTATTCAATTATTTTAAGCAGCTTTGGGACATTGGAAATTTCAATGTAATTAATGCAAGGCATTAATATTATCAGGAAAACATTATTAAAGATAATTGTTTAAATGTTTCCTAGACGTTTTTTTTATTTATTTGTTTTTGGAGCGATTGTGGCAAATGATAGCGAGGAATTTTCCTCTGATTGAATGCTGTCGTTATTAATATTCATGACCAAAAAAGTCTCATTTAGGATTGCTCATTTGCATAAAAAAAGAGAAATGTTTGCAACAATATGAATATGAGAAATTCTAATTTCACATGATGAATTTGATGTCTTTTTGTAGCATTTGATTATCACACCTCTAAAACCTGTGTTTACGGTCAACTTCCTGCCAATCGACCAATCAGAGATGAGGATATGGGCATGGTTATGAAACCAGGAGGTGGGTCCTGTGCAAGGTGGTCTAAGGTAAGGTTGTGTAAGTGCATGTAGTGTGTTACATACATATACATACACATCATGCGGATTGTTGCTGAATGGTTTAGGAATATTCCGAGGTTGAGCTTGTCGAAGGTGTTCCTGATTTCTTCTATTCCTGTCTCTATTTCTGTCCCTATTCCTGTCTCTGTTACTGCATCTAGTCCTCTCCCTGTTCCTGTCTCTCTTTCTGTTTCTATTACAAACTCTCTGAGACTGTGTTTATTCCTTTCCTTATTACAGCCTCTATTCCTAATTATATTCCAGTCTCTATTTCTGTCTCTATGTATCCCTACAGGAATAAAAACATAAAGATGGTCATAGAGACTGTACAAAGTACTATAACGAAGCTTTTGTGTAGATTTTGAATGTGATTAACATTGTGAAGACATGCCAGTATTATTTATTATGCTGAATTAATATTCTGGTCTGAGGTTCCTGAGCACATAAACGTCACTCATTCACTTTAATGTTTCTAAACGAGCCTGACAGGAAAGAGGAGCACGGCAGTGTCATATAATTAATGAAGACGCTTTTTGGGGGTCCCGTTGATCAGGGGCCTTGTGCCTCTACCCGCTGTAGATTTTATTCCCTGCCATGTTCTGATCTTCTGAGTCTTTCTCTTATTAATCCTTGTAAGCCTAAGTCTTCTTTTCTTTCGCCTCTTTGAGGCTTTCGGTTTGTTTAGATGTCCCAGGCGCTCATCTTATTCATATTTTATTTTGTTTATTGCTTCTTTTGCTCTCTCCATGTATTCTCGCCTCTTCTACGCTGCTGCTTTTGGGTCCTGTTCTGATCGGGTTCTGTGATATCGAGCCTATTCATTACCTTCTGTTTACTCGTGCTGTTCCATTAGTGACGGTCATGTCAGAGCGAGGTTACAGATGTTAAGGCAGGTGTGTTTGTGTGTGTGTGTGTGTGTATGTGGCTGTATAGTGAGTGTGTGTAAATGTAATAACTCACCTTGGATCTGCTGCATGTGTGGTGTGTATATACCCATCATTGCAAGTCATCACAGTGTATTGGTGAATAGTGCATAGGAGGTGTGTAATTGTAATAATTGACCTGTGATTTGCTGTGTGTGTGTGTGTGTGTGTGTGTGTGTGTGTGTGTGTGTGTGTGTGTGTGTGTGTGTGTGTGTGTGTGTGTGGTAATGGTGAAGGCCTCTCTCAAGCAAATGAAGTGTATTCTTATTGTGGAAAACAGTAATTCCATCTAGAAGTGGTAGTCAACACACACACACACACACACACACACACACACACACACACACACACACACACACACACACATAAACATAAACAGCTTGACCATCCACAGCATCTTCCTTTATAATCCTCACAGCATCTTTCTCCACACTCAAATTACCTCCAATCTGGTCGAGCTTTGAATGTGTGTTTGTGTGTGTGTGTGTGTGTGTGTGTGTGTGTGTGTGTGTGTGTGTGTGTGTGTGTGTGTGTGTGTGTGTTTGTGTGTGTGTTTGTGTGTGTGTGTGCTGTGTCTCACTTAGTATTTCCTATTACACTACCAAACCTCCACATCCAACCAAACAGACAGGTTCCCGGGAGCTTCATCTTTCTTTGTCTCTCTCACTCACACACACACACACACACACACACACACACACACACACACACACACACACACACACTATACTGATCTATACTGACAAGTTGACATGCCTCTCTTCTACATGTGTGACAGATTCTTTTAGTTTTTTGTGAATTTCGATCATCTTCAGCTCTGCTTGCTCCTCGCTTCGCTCTATTATGGATGAAGTGTGTTGTATTACGTTTTAAAGTGTAAAGAGCTCTAACGGCAAAAATAGGAGCCCAATTGGCAAAAAACGGGAGCCTGAAAGGAGCCCAAACGCCACCTGTGAATGTTTTATAGGCACCAAAGATTTTCCAGTGTGCATTCAGTGCAGGTAGACTGTCTACTCAAATCCATATTGTCACTGCCCAGGGAACGCTTTGTACTCGGAGGAGTATTGAAGCTGATTTTCTTGGTGATCTGATGAGATGAATCAATTTGACACTCGTCTTGAACATGCACACACAATAAAAAAAATAAAAAAATCTGAGATAGATAAACACATTTACGCATTCTGGCGGTCTAAGGGCCTTGCTCAGGGGCCCAGGAGTGGTATGGCTTTGGATTTGAACTCTCAACCTGAACTCACATCCTTCATATTCAACGTCCAATGCTTTAACCACTAACCGCCTCCCCAAACGAAAATGTACTCTGCAGTAAAACAATAATATGAAGAATTTGTAATAAATAATAAAAAAAAATACAGTAAAAGCAAGAAACAGTTTCGAGCTGAAGCTGGAAGAGTGGTGGGTTTTGGGGGTGTCTTTTAGGTTGCCAAGGAGGAAAAACTTTAGGGGCGCCTATGAACCAAACCGTGAAACCTCAGAAACCCATAGAATTGCTGGAATATCATCCACATCACAACAAGACAAATAAAAAGGCGTCGACGGTGCGTGTGTTCTTTCTGTCCTGACCCGCGGGTACCGGGTTCGTCGAGTAAACCGATCAGCGGCGTGTTTGCCGTGAGTGACAGCGTCACCTAGGGAGCGAGGTGCAAGCGGGCTTAATTGGGTGGCCTGGTATTGATTAAGGGAAAAGCCATCCAGGACGTCTGCAAGTAAAACCTAATTAAGTGCTCCTGTCATTGTGTCCCATTAGCCTGGCAGAATAAAGAGGTGTGGGGGTGTTTAGCGACGGCGCTCTCACATCCCGATGCCGTGTGCGCTCTCCTGATAAGCAGAGCTCCTCGTTTTAATGACGGTAAACAAGAGCTAGCTGACTTCACATGTTTTAATTAGAGGCAGGTTGAGCACAGAAGGCTGAATGAAGGCCCCGGCATTGCTTCCTCTTCATTACCACGCTTTTCTTTTTTTTTCTTTTTTTTCCCTTCCCTTTCCTCCCCCAGCCGTCACTATCGTGTCCGCGCACCTTCTCTGATAAATAGCCTCGTTCAGGGTGTGTCATAAACACGCGCTTCATTATTTTCGGAGGAAAGTAGTTGTCATCCTTTACTCTTTCGAATCTCCGAGTTAATAAACTGCGAGGACTGTCTTTCGTCCTTTTATTCAAATCGTGCTTTCTCTCAGGCCCTCTCAACCCTCGTCTCAGTCACTAGGAGGGTCCTGGAGGTTTGAACGCCGGCAATATCCATAAACAATTCGTTTGCTCTGAAGTTTACAATTTGGGCCGATGAACGAAATTGAAAAAAAATTTTGTCACAAGAGCTTGAAGGAGATTCGAATATTCCAAGAAGTTTATTATTTATATAAAAGTAATTGTTTTAGCTTAATTATTGCTTTCGGGGGATTTTTTCAAGCAGGGTGTGTGTGTGTGTGTGTGTGTGTGTGTGTGTGTGTGTGTGTGTGTGTGTGTGTGTGTGTGTTACAAACCATTAAATACTGCAGGCTTTAATTGATATATAATGTTGCTATACGTTACACATTTTCACATGTATACCTGTGGCAAGCCATTAGGGTCAGCAAGGCCTTCTCAGCTGTGAACTCTTCAGGCGAAAAACTTTTTTTTGTTCATTAGTATGTGTTACGTTTTTATTCATATACACAGACGCTCCCCACTTTACGAACATTCACTATACGGACTTTTTGCGGATATGAACAAAACGGTCCTCAAAGTGAAATCGAAAAAAATTCTAAATGCCGCGAGCTAGTCAACGACCGTAACGAGTCTGCATGATGCGCACTGGTCTCGGGCAAATAAATGTTTTTATATTATTAATTAAATGTTTTTTTTATGACTTACAAAATATTGTATACAGTATATTAATTTGTTTTTAGTATTTTATTGTTTATTCGATAGTATTTATCGCGCTTACATCATTAGGAGATATGCGCAGGCAATAACGAACACAGTAACAACTTCCGAACTAATTTATGCTACAAACGCTCGTTCGGACTGTAACTCTTTCGTAAGGTGGGTTCGTAAGCATCTATTATAGTCTATTCTCTTCATTTCATAGCGTATCTCTCAGGTACTGTTGCGCCCTTACAAGTTTCGGTCAGAGTTTCTCTCCGGTCGGATTTCGGGGGTCCCATCATGCTTTGCTGTAAATCCAGCAGAAATGAACAGCGTGGGCTCTCGGTAGATCCAAATCCACCTTGCTTAAAGCTGATCAGATTGCGATTTGCTTGCTAAAAGGCGTTTAAAACCTGATGTTTGCGAGTTGTGGCTACGGTGAAAGGAGACGTGTTGAATTGCTGTACAAGATTCCTGTCTGTGATGCGAAGCTCTGTTATGCTGAGATTCTCTATAAAGATGGTTTCTATAGTCGTGGCATCATATTTAAATTATTAAGAGATGGAATGATTTAGGTAGGACACCACTGAAGACCTGGGGGGGAAATGCACGGCCCCCGACTGATATCTAGTAATAGTGGTATGTCAATACAGTATAAAATGACGAAAGGGGACGGCTGTTTTTCGAAAAACGTGCATCTTTCATTGAGGCGACAATGACTGAACAATAACTTAACAGTGTAGTACCTGTCGTTTTTATTTCTGAATGCTTTTGGTGCTATGTAATGAAAATGTAACAGCACGTGTTCCCTTCACACTGCGTCCAGTATCTGCGACGGCTCGGAATTAAACCGCTGCGAGCAATCCGTCACGCGAGCAAAGAAACGAATGCCGGGACAGACGCAGATGTGCGACACGAATCGAAAGACACGCCTGAGAGAATGGAAAGAGGCCCGGCTCAGATTCAGGCTGCAAGGCAAAGCCACAGGTACGGATTAATGTGCTTGTTGAGAGGCGTCGCTTGTTCGTGCACCGTTTGTTCCTCGCTTAACGGCCCGCGTAAAGCTTTCCCGCCTGCCGGATTCATGGACGTTATGAGTAACACCTCATGCCGGAGAAATTTCAAATACTTTTCGACGCTAATAACTCCGATCGGACCGTGCTCCCTGCAAGGGTTCTGCTGGAGGAGAGGAAACGAAGCGGACCCGCCAATTTGTTCCCATATGATAGAGATCCTTTGATGATTAGCATAAAACCAGAATAATAACCAAGTCTTCTGTCGTTTGCTGACAATTCCAGGAAAATGTACTTTGTGGTGCAGAAACGCATCGGATGATAAAAAGGATGGGGGGGGGGGGGGGAAGGAAGAAAAGGAGCTTTTCATAAAGCTACGGCTAATTAGCGGAGCACACGCCTCAAGTTTCAAAGCAACTGCTCTTTACTGATGGTGAGTCAGCGTTCGGAGGATTATATCTAAAAGTCTAAGATGTGTGTGCATTCACGGCGCTGCTTTTTTTATTATTATTTTTTTTAAGGTTACTGATGTAGAGCTTCTTTGTACAGTCGTTAACAATATCACAGGACAACGTTGAGCGACTCATGAGCTGTTTATAGATTTCACACACACTCTAAGGCATAGTTTGAGCTGAATAGTGGAGGCTCTGGTTTACAAGAGAAGTAGGAACCGCAACCGCCGAGGTGCCACACTTGGGCCCTTGAGCAAGGCCCCTAATCCTCTCCTCCCCAAGGGGCTCTGTGTCTTTATTTTTTACCTAAACAAGCTGGTATCTGGAAAGAAAGAATTTTGTTGTGGAAGAAACAATTGTGCTGTAATGTACAAGTGACGTAAAATCTTTCTTTCCTTCCTTTCTTCTGATTCTTTCTTTCTTCCTGCTTTCCTTGCTTCCTTCTGTCTCTCCCTAATTTCTTGTTTCCCTCTTTGTTTCTTTTGTTTCTTCCATTTTAGTTTGTTTCTTTTCTTCTCCCTCCCTTCATTGCTTCTTTTTCTTCCTTCCTTGATTCCGTTCCTCCATCCTTGCTTTCTTCCTTCCTTTTTGTTCCTTCCTTACTTCCATCTTTCCTTCCTTTCTTGCTTCCTTCCTTTCTTTCTCCCTTCCTTGTTTGCTCTGTACGTGTCAAAACGCCCATCGGTCAGCAGTTCACTGAACAGCACACCTCAGCGATATTTCAACTACAATGAACGGGCATTTGGTGCCACCCAGATGAAGTCGGGTTTCTGTCAAGGTTTCTTCCTCATTCCATTTTAGGACGTTTTTTCCTTTCCACAGTCACCACTTGCTCACTTATTTATGCGTAAAGGTATATTTCTATGCCAGGGTTTTCTGGGCTCAGGGTGCTTGCTTCCGGGCCACAAAGGACAAATTTTCGACGCCAGATTACCTCACCGGCTTTGCGAGTCCCTCAGAGTATTCTTGACACCCTGTCCATTCTGGTTCCTGTTCCCAATCCTTGTCCCAGGTTCCTGTTTACCGGTTTTGGACTTTGTTTTGGTTTTTTTCCCTCTGCCCTATGTTGCTCTGTCTGCTGGCTTTTGTATTTTGGACTGTTTGAGATTCGGATTCTGCCTCTGTTCCTCATTGCCTGTTTGCTGGCATTTGGATTTCGGACTGTTATTCTGTTTTAGGATTTTCGTTCTTCCTGGATTGCCCTGTTTTTTTTCTTGTATTGGATTAGGACTGTTTTTGGACCATGATTTTGCTCTCCTCCTTTGCTCAGTTTGCCGGCTTTGTCTAAGAACTGTGTGTTTTCCCTCCTGACTGTTCTCTTATTAAAGACTGTATTTTTAAACTCTGCTTGCGTCCTGCATTTGGGTCCTTCCCGTTTCACCGCTTCAGACATTCTATCCTATTTGTGTAAACGTGCTTTGGGACAATGGTAAAAGCGCTCTACAAATAATATTAAATTGAAATCGCACTGAATCATCAACCTGCAGCCTCCAATGACGCAATGGAGCTGCCTTGTGTTAACGTATATCAGTGTAAACTAATTAAAGGGTTGAATTTATCTTTAATCTTGTTTTGTTCTTTTGGAACAGAACTGTTCAGAGCGCTCGTATCAGCACGGATCGCCGCCTAAACAACTGGGGGAAGAAAGCAGCAGCTTTGGCCAACAGCAGGAAGTCTTGTTTGTTCCTCAACCAACTCCACACCTGCTGGCACTAAATGTGTTCGCCCCGCTAATCGTTCCTTCTCCCTGAGATAACGGCGAGCGCAGGCAGGTTTGCTTACCCGCCGGGCAAAAACGGCAGCAGAGCGAGGATCAATCTGCATGCCCAGTTTTTCATATTCATGCCAAAAATTCACAGTTTAGCAAACAAAAAGAAAAAAAGGGAGAAAATAGACACTGAAGAACCATTGCATGAATTACCATTAAATGAACATTTTGGAGAATTTGAATAACAAAACACGTTTTCTCGTACACCTCGTGCATCCCTTAGCAGACATCCACTTCATTTCCGGTTCGGAAAACGCGTCAACAGTTTCCGCCCAATCAGATAAGGGAATTCTGCAAGGCTGTGATCATTCACATGGCCCCAGAAGAAAGCCTCAGATTTGACGGCGCATTTAAAGGCCGAAGACAGAAACAGACATGAAGACACGACCGCACAGAGTTCGCAAGATGAAAACGTGTACGTTTGCTGATACGTAATGTGAGTATAGTTTGGAACCTCCGTTCCTTTCCTTTTGCATCGTTCCAGTTCAACCCCCCCCCCCCACACCCCCCCCCCCCCCCCAATCCCCCCTTCATTTACTGCAACCAAATGCTCGGAGGAATACAAAGTTCCAGCACTATAATTACTCTGTCAAAAGGGTATTCATCTCTATTCTTTCCTGACAGGTTGTTCAAGAAAAGGGATTATAATCGAATAATCAGGAACAATAAGATCTTAAATAACCGAATCAGATTTTCCGATAGGTGCGTACCATTGCGCCAATTACACGCCATTCATCAAAACAAATCCCAAAATAACTTCCTGGGAATTGATCAGAGAATACGTGCGACAAGGGTTCATTCTTTTATTTGTACTGTATTTATTTATTTTTTTTTCCCCCAATAATGAAAAATTGTCAGAAGCAGAGTGTGTGTGTGGTTAATATAATTGAGCTAGTGTAAGTTCATTAACGCACCACTCTGGATAAGGTCCTCTGCCCAATGTAGGAAATGTAATGTTGAAAGCAGTCGATTTCATGAGAAAAGAACCCTCTTCAGTAATGAAAGCTGCCTTACGCTCAGTGACCCATAACCCTTTTGCAGAAACAAAGAACTCCTGCTGGCTACTTTAACCTAATGGTGTTTCTTAGGATACCGAGATAATAACATGGCAACTTTTATTATAGTAATGTTTGTCTGTGATTGTTTATTGAACCTGTATAGAAAAAAAATCTGTGGTGTAACTAGAGATAAAACATGTCTGGGAGGTGCAGTGAGAGAAAAACACGACTTCAGGGTGATACCCTGGTGGTACAAATCCGAACCATCAGCATGCGATTGTGTGGCTTTCGTTTTGAATAAACAAGGCTTCTCGGGTTTTTATCATCGCTTTCACGTGAACGAATTCGAAATGCCATTGATAAGTGTACGGCGAGAACAGGGCCAGAGAGGGCATCTGATCATTTAAAGTGCTTTCCTATTTACAGTCTGGCTTTTAAATACCATCAGAATCGAGCCGAAAGCTAAAGAACTTCAGTGTCTGATCTGGAGTTGCACTAAATCTTGTTTGGTGGCAGTCAGACCTCAAGAGTGGAGCTATTAGAGCTCGAGCAGAAGCCTGATAAATGGGATAAGCGTGTGCTGACAGCCTGCGTTTCCTCCCTCCAGTGGACGGCTGGAAATCCGTGGTGCTGCATGTTAAGCGGCTGCTGCACTCGGGAACAATAACGCAGGCGAAGATCCTCGCAAAGCAAAGAGCTTGAAATTGATTGAAAATGAGTGACTTGGATTCCATAATAGACTGTTTATAAAAATGAAAGATTATTCCTTTCTTCAGTACGCTTCTCGAAATGCTTGCGCTTCGAACTGAATAGATGTCTGTAAATGGGATTAATGCTTAGATATTTGCCTGATAATATAACGGGAAATGTTGAGATCAATACGGTTGTTTTAAGATCATTGGCTCATTCCAAAATGTTATTGCCGAATTTTTTTTCCAGGGAGGATCTGCCCATACAAGAAAGCTTGCACATATAGGGTTGGAGTGGAAGATCTTAAGGGGGGCTGCCACAGAGCTCTGACCTCACCCCATTGCGATGAATGTGAGCGCTGACTTCACCCCAGGCCTCCTCACCTTCTCAACATCAGTACCGGACTTTACCAACACCCTTGTAGCTGAATGAGCACAAATCTCCACAAAATCTAGTGGACTGTCTTCCCTGAAGAGTGGTCAGTGTGTGTTGGGAAATATATAGGAGCTGCTAATTGATTTGTTAGTTAGTTCCAGCGCCTTATCAACTGCCTCATTGTTTTTTACTGCTGGATCTGAAAAAGCAGTGATCGTCTCTGTCAGTACCGGGACCTTTGCATGTGAGACCAGGGTCAGAGCTAGCGGCAATTGTTCAGGGCCTCGGGCTTGGATGGCCCCTGTAACCGCTACAAACCTATACACTATTTCACCAGAGATGGGCAGCGTAAAAACTAGGCGTCCTCACCCTCTGAATGCATGTCTCTTTTCTACGTATTGACCTTTCGAGCGAAAAGTAATAATGAACATTGTTTGCAGCCGGTTTGACACATTGTTTAAATTCGTTTATGTATGACGCTTTGAATCAGCACTTCTGATTTATTCCGACAGGAAGGTGAACAGCGGGGCCTCCAAATGTCTAGAATCGGGTCCTAGATTGGTGAGGACGGGTATCTCCTCCGGGTTCCAACTAAGTATCTTAATATCTCAGAATTCGGAAGACATTTCCGCTCGTTTCCAGAACTTCGCTAACCTTCTTATGATGGATTTGTATTCGTCACTGATTGTGCACCAAAGCCCGGTGTTCGTCTGATTAAATAACCTCTCGTGCGCACACTAATCAGTCTTAATCAGAACTTCATCAGAACTTCATCCAGGATCATTTGCATCGCCTAATACCAGCAGATATAATTCTAATCAGTGAAAGACTCTGATATGTGAAGGGTGAACGCCCAAGCCTGTTTATGCTGGCTAACGTATTTAATAAGAGGAGCGAAGCCTGAGCATCTGTCTTTCTCGTCCCGTAGCCGTCAGACAGTTGTATGGTTTGAAGTATCCTCTCACAGATCTCACTAAAGGACTTGTTGGTGCGTGGAAATCTCACCGCACTTGTCAATGTTCCTTCTTGTGTACGTATTGTTAAATCGTCAAAGAACTCACAAATAGGAAAACGTGATTTTTGTTGCACAGATCTGTTGCTTTGCTCTGCACCGGAGTGTCATCTCATTCTCCACCCGCTGCACAGAGTGCGAAAAACGCACCGGAACGGACTGCATAAGTGACACAAAAACACAAAATAAAATGATTGAAAACAACACAAAACAGCCTTGATACAGAAGGTTTTTCAGGCGGCTATCGGCAGGACCGGGAGACGAGGATACCGAGAGAGAGAAATGGCCACAAATCAGCGAGGGGATGACAAGCAGGCAGGCAGGCGACGACAGTTTACAAATCAATTCCGCATGACAGTTTTCACCTCTATAGCATGCTAGGTGTCATCTACCTTATTGAACATAATGGACTGTGTGTGCGTGTGTGTGTGTGTGTGTGTGTGTGTGTGTGTGTGTGTGTGTGTGTGTGTGTGTGTGTGTGTGCGCACACCACTGGAACAGCTTCAGCGCTCTTTTACCATGAGTCTACACATTTCTTCCAAATGATATTTTTTCACACAATGTTTTGATGTCTTTTGAAGACTATAGAAAAAAACAAAACAAATGGGAGCTCTTTAGTCAACTAAAAGCAACCCTCTTAATCTTTTTGCACATTCTTGGTTTTCCTTTCTCTCTGAAACAAACCCCTTTTGACGTCGTCATTGCGGCGCGGCACAATTAGCCACGTTCTAATAAGCTAGACTCATTAGTCTCTAACGTAGCGGTGTTTTACGGCACTCCGAAGCACGTTTGAGACGGCTCCGACGCGTGGCCATATTTCAGTTCCAATTACGGCTAATTCGACATTCCCTTTTGCGCGTTCATTACGCTCTTTAAATAATAATCCCATTAACAGCTTTTGTGACTTTGGAGCCGGGAATGCTGGGACGTGAAACCCGTTTAACGTGTTCATTCTCACTGATTTATGAATATAGAATAAGATGAAAAACACATTCTTGAAGCAGTCCATAGATTTACCCGTTTAATTAAATTGTCTAAATACCGTCATTATGATGCAAGTCTTCCTCAGAAGCACCGACTTCCATTTGAATCTTTTTTGTCCATGCATATGTATAAAATTTTTCCCAACAGTCTATTCTCTTTGTTTCATAGCGTTTCTCTCGGTTCTGCTGCTGCAAGGAGCAGCGCCACGGAGCGTAATTATACGTTTCTATCCAATCAGATTTCAGCACTCACATAAAAAAGATGTGATCTGATGAATTGAAAATCGATGCTTCTGCTGGAGATGATGTATGTGGAGGTGCAGTTGCGGCTCCAGTGAAAGGAGACGTGATGAATCGTGTTCATTGGGTTTCTCGCTTTAGTAATGATGTTCATTCTCGCTGTTTGAGATCCTGAGTGTGATGCAGCGCTCTGTTCTACTGCACTTCTCTATAATACTGATTGTTTCAATAGACGTGGCGTCATAATGATCGTATTAAGATTTGGATTTGTAAGGGAAGGACATCTCTACAGGCCTGGGTGTAAAATGCATGGCCTGTCACAGATGAAACATCTATCATGTTCTAAAATCCAGGAAAGGCTCTGGAAACAGTACGTTCGGGATGGGCAGTTTTTCTCTTCCGAGAGCTCTGAGTGTTCCTACATGGAGTTTGAAGCACTTCAGAAAGACATTGAAGCAGCCATTGGCGTAAAAATATAAATATGGATCCTTTTTGTATGAATAAGGTAATGTCAAGGGTATAAATATATATAACTACACATGAAGTGTTTTTAGGTTCCAGCAATATGCCTGTTGAAGTGGTTTCCTTAAAAGTGTAGCGATGAAGTCTCAGATTCTCCTTATTAAAGACTATGAAAAAGCACTGAATCGAGTAGAAACACTTGGGAAAACTTCACCGCAGTTATTATGGACATACAGGACATTGGATGGACAAATATTTGACATTATAGTGATGGTGGCCATACATTATATGAGTGGAAGTTTTTGAAGAAGCCATTCCACATTGAGTCCCATTTTGCTGTAATAACCTACATTCTTCTGGGAAGATGTTCTGGAATTTGGAGTGTGGACATTGTTGCTCATTCATCCAAAAAGGGTTTTAGTAAAGGAAGGTCCTCATGTAGGTGAGGGTGAGGAGGCCTGGGGTACAGCAGGTTAGCATTCACGTTCTTTCCAAAGGTGTTTAATAGGGTTGGAGCTCTATAGTAGGAAATCTTCTACCCCAACCTATAAATTCTTGGAGCTGGCTTGGTGCACAGGGGAACATTAGTAGTCTGATAGTTCAAGTCAGGAAAATATGTCCTGCTACAGCACATATGGCTGGAAAAGTCAGGTTTCCCCAATACTTTTGTTCCATATAGTGGTGGATGTGTAGGATGTATTTTTGATTCGATAGCTGTCTTATAGAAGATTCCACATTAGGAGATACTTCCTTTAGGCACAGGATTGCAGCTCACCTCAGGTCAAGTGACACCATCGGATATGATCAAATCACGGTCTAAATCCTATAAAAGGTCGTGTAATGAAGCGCATTCTTCATGCCTGATTATATCACGAAAATCGTCTGATGAGACTTAACGCATGTGAGATATCCGAATCTAATATGTTAATACGTAGCGAAAACTTTATAGGAATGAATCAATGTCTGAAAAACTCCAGACGTGTCCGCATATCATTATCTGGGTTTTTATACGTGGCTGATTAACCGATTCGCTGCGAAAATTTGCAGTAAGAGGGGGCCTAGTTCAAACAGACGAGATCCCGAAATAAATGATGATGCAAGTTTTGCTACGCTTTGCATGAGGGAACATTTCCAGTCCAAATGCAGAAGGGGAAAAAAAAAAGAAATTAATAAATAAATGTATAAAAAATTCATTCTTATCCATTATAGAAATGAGGATTTTACTCAGGAATTTATTTATTTATTTATTTATTTATTTATTTATTTATTTAAAGAACAAATAGATCATTGAACAAAACAAAAAATTGAATTTCTTTTTCCTTTGTCTTTTTTTTTTTTTTAAGTGGGAAACAAAGACAGATTTAAGCTTCGCCCAGCTGCCAGCTTGAAACCGCATTTTCCCCAGTGAGCCTTGTTTTTGCAACGAATCTGTTCACCTGGAGCCGAGTGCCACGGAGGACACCAAGATTTGTCTCCATTAGAGGTCAAGCACCCATAAAATCCCAGGTAACGGTCTGTAATAGAATCATGATTAGGTTTTTTTTTTCTTCTAAATGCGGCGGCAACGTCTCAAAGCAGCTTAGTGCTACACGGAGGCTGTGGAAACTTTGTTTTTTATTAAATAAAGGTGTGTTTTTTTCTATGTCCACAAACGCTTTGCTATTTAAGTTATTCTCGTCGGGCTTATTGAGAATTGAGTTATGCATGTGAAGTGGTGGAGAGGGGATTTCACACCAGATTTACTCGCATTTGTATTCAGAGCTTAGTTGTAACTACAGGCTTACTGACTGACGCGTGTCTGGGTTATTCATGACTCTGTCCTTGAAAATTCCCTATGTGAGAGGAACCGTATGAGACTGGAAAAGGCGGGTGTCCCAATACTTTTGGCATCAAGTATAAATATGATATGTATATTTATATATATGTATATATTTTTTTGTAATAAATGATAAATACAATAGACTAATAAAAGTTATAGCACATTTTTATAAAGAAAAAATAAAATCAATTTCTATTGCACAATGGGGAGAGCATTTAGATGTTCATGAGAACAGTATTGGAAGACTTGCCTTTTTTTTTTTTTATGTTTCCCTTTACTTGACCTAGAAGACCCAAACCAAACAAAGCCAGCTCCATGAAGATATGCTTTGCATGGGTTTAACCAGAAGATCTTCTGCTATCAAAACCCTATTGAACACCTTTGGGATGAACGTGGACGCTGACTGCACCCCTCCGGGCCTACTCATCACCTACATCACTTTCCTAGCAGCCTCACTCTGAATGAATCTCCACAAAATTTAGTGGAACATCTTCCCAGAAGAGTGGAGCTTTTTATAACGGCAAATGGAAACTGAATGTGGGATGGTATCTTCAAAACATACATTTACGCCATTTGGCAGATGCCCTCCTCCAGAGCGACCTACATCTGAGCAGGGGAGGGTTAAGGGCCCTTGCTCAAGGGCCCAACAGTGGCAGCTTGATGGCGGTGTGATTTAAACTTTTGACCTAACGATCCAAAGTCCAATGCCTTAACCACTGAGCTCCATCTCCATACTAATCTTATACCGCGGTATCTACAAACTTTTATATGGTATCCCACAAACAAATACATTTAACCCAACAGGACTTCACATCCATTTCCTACAATAATTCCTATTGGTTTTCTGCTTGAGTTCCTCTAAACGATAATCCCAGTTATAAGACCACCATCGTTTGATGCGTGACATTTCTCATCAGCTTGAGAACAATAGGATCCGAGACAGCCAAAATGTGATCGGAGCTCTGAAACATGATTACAGCTTAGGAGGCGGAGGAAAGAAGAGCGGCTCCTCCGCAACCCTCCAGTTATACAGTATCAACTTATCCCTTCATCGTTCTCAGCAATCTCTCCACTCAAAAAACCTAAAGGAGGAACGTACGAGCATGCGTCCGTCCACGATTCATTGAATTTACCATTCATGAAGTGACTTTATAGTCAATATATTATCTGGAAAAAAAACAAAAAAAACAAGTGTGCACACAATGACAAAACGTCAACCTTACAGTTTGACCTTAATGTTATTTACGGGCGTGTGTGCCGTTCGTCTTCTGCCGCTCATGAGTTTTTATCCTCTGCGGAGTTGATTGAATTGTGTTTACAGGTGTAAAGTAGGGGTTTATAGTTCGGAGTGTTTATGCGAAAGAGCCCCTTTTTTTTTTTTCCACCGACTCATTACGAGTCTTTACCCTTCAATTGACTTTAACAGTCCGACGATTTTTCTCGTCTTTCACCCCGTACAGGCGTTTCCATTTTTCTCCAAGGACAAACCCATCTTTCATCTTCTATTTTGTTTAATGTGCTCACCGAGCTCATTGAAATGACAAGGAAGATTTATGGGATTTGAAGTCTGAGTGCTCACTCCATTTATATTTGTATTTTTTTCAATTCTCTGGCAAGATGACAAAAAAATAATTTACATGCAGGGAATTGAAATTTGTTAAGAACAGCGTAGATAAACATTCCTAGATATTACTCAAAATAACTCTTCGACTTCCGCGAATTTTGGCTGAACGTTTCCTTTTCTTATAAGACCACACGCTGGTGGGCTGTGCATTTCACCCCCAGGCCTTCAGTGCACCTCTCAATATCATCATTATGATGCCACGTCTAGAAACCATCAATATTATAGAAAAATGCGGAAGAACGGAACGCTGCATCACAGACAGGAATCTCATACAGTGAGAATGAATGTAATCACTAAAGCAAGTCTTTATAATTGTATCTGTGACCAAATCGATTTCTTCTCCTTTGTTGGATGTTGTGGGATGAAAAAAAACGCTATTAAATCCACACAAATACATTGGAGATTGTGCAGTTTGCTACAGATGCTGGTTGTGAGCTCTGACTAGTGCGCACTTTGACCATCCAATTAAAAGACAAGAAAATTCTGACGTTATTGGATGCCTTCTAGATGGCCCTGGTGTTTCCAACTTGAAATCTGATTGGTTAAAGCAACAGATTCATTCTAAAGGATTTTTTACGCTACCAGTGGCCCGCAGTGCTGATTTTCTTAAGCCATACCGCAGATACTTTTGACCCCAGCAACATCAGGGGTGTGTGAAAACTGATTGGATAGAAGCTTCAGCGTATACAGACACTCCTTACAGCAGCGCACCTGAAAGAAAAGCTATGAAATGAAGAGAATAAATGTTTCTGATAGAGTTTAGCCTTTTACCGATTTCTTTCTTATATTTTTTCTCTGAAATATACCAAGATTTTTTTAATTAATCCATCTCTGAGCTTGATTTCCCTGAAGTCCCTTCAAATTTGTGATTTTCTGCACTGGTTCCCAGGACCGTTTGGATATTTTAGTCGACCCCTTTGGGGGCTTCCTTAGCTGTTTGACAGTTTCTAACAGGCCGTCATTCAGTTAGATTGTCAGAACTCATTTAGTGTTTTCTTCCCACTGCAGTGTTGCTCTGAGACGTCATTAGTCCATTCTTCAATCTGGGAGGGTTTTTTTTTCCCTTCCCTCAATGTCTCAGCAGATCACTTATGCCTCCGAACTCTACTTTAACCCTCGCTCTGAAGAGCTCAACTACAGTATGTGCTTCCGACCCTGATGCTTCACTTCACTTTCTAACAGAGACGTGTGACCCGGTATCAGATCTCTGGACCCTGAGAGGCTTGGTGTGTTCCTCACTGTTAAAGAGATCAAAGGTGAGGAGCAGCTTTCAGTTAGAAACCATGTTACACACAATTTAATGCGCTCGGGGATCTAAGGTGTGTCAGGTGGAAGATTTTTTTTGAAGACTGTTATAGAAGTAACATTTACACCTGCTATACAGAGCAAAATATCTCTATTACTACTATTGTACTACTATTTCCAGAACTTTAAGGACATCCGACTTTTCCTGCTGTACATGGTTCTTCCCCAAACTGCAACATCTGAAATTTTCCCTTCATGTAAACTAGGACTCGACCCTTTTCCCAGCATGACAGTGCACAAAACCAGCTCCATTACGATATGCTTTACATGGTTTTGGTGTGAAAAATCTCCTGCTGAAGAGCCCAAACCCTATTTGAACACTTTATGATGATTGTGAACACTGATTGCACACCAGGCCTCCTCACCTAATGAAGCACAAATCTAGTGGAACATCTTCCCAGGAGAGTGGAGGGAATTAAAACTGCAAATAGAGAACTAAAGGCAGAATGGGATGTCAAAAATCACATTTTCAGAGTGTTCCTCAGACTCAGCACTGTCAGAGGAGCAACACTTTGGAGGGTGTAAGAATAGAATAAGGCTGTTCCAATGATTATGTACTTATTAATAGGAGTAGTAGTAGGTGGAGGAATAATAGAGGTAGCAGTAGTAGTTTTATTAGTAGTTATTGTTTAAGGGGAAGGAGGAAGAGGCAGGTACTGATGTAGGTGAGGAGGCCTGGGGTGCAGTCACCTTCACATTCATCCCAAAGGTGTTCAGTAGGGATGAGATCAGAGCTTTATAGCAGTCCACTCCAGATCTTCCTCTCCAAGGCATGTAAACCGGATCTTTAAGGAGCTCACTTTGTGCACAGTGGAATTGCCATGCTGGAACAGGTTTTGGGTTTCCAAGCTCAAGTAAATGCAAAATTTTACTGTCGCGCACCTGAAGACGTACAATTGAGCGCTTTCAGATTTGTAAGATAAGTTTGGAAAAGAACCACAATAAAGCAGGAAAGGTCAGGTGACCCAATACTTCTGGCAATATAGTGTCTGTTACAATTATCGTGAGCTCAAAACCTTCTTTTCAACTGCATTATTTGCGCAATTGTTTTAAAGCAGTTTTTTTTTATAAAATCGTAAATAAAAAGTAACGACTGATTTCGCAAAATGTGGTTGAGTAAAAAAAAATAATACAATTTTGCCTTCGAGATGTAGAAGTTCAAGTAAAAGTCTCCCAAAATGAAAATCCTTCAGTAAAGTACAGATACGCGAAAAAGCTACTTAAGTTTAGTAAAAAATTAAATTTACTTCCTGTCCACCACTGGTAAGAGGAGATAATGTAGCAAGTAGGTTGGTAGATTTCGTTCCTCATTGGTGTCTTTCTGCAGATCTTGACTCTTTAGTGTTCTTTTTTTATCCAAAAGTGGACATTTCTTGAACTAACACTCGGTGGCAGCTTTTTAATGGGGGTCAAATGAGGCTTTTTGCCATTTATATGTTTCGCTTGAAATAATATTTAGCTCTTTTGAGTGACCAACAATGAAAAACACCCACTTCCTCATTCTACTGCTATTATTACCTCTTATCCTAATAAGATTGGTCCCCATTTGCTGCGGTCCTCCACTCGTCTGGAAAAACGTTCCACCAGATTTTGGAGTGTGCATGTGGAGATTTGTGCTCGTTCAGGCTCTCACAAGGGTTGCGAGGTCAGAGCTCTAAAGCAGAAGATCTTCTCAGCAATTCATCCCGATACACAGAGAAGGACTGTATATTATGGGCTATTTTGTGATTCACGACATATAATCCTAATTAGTGCTTTTATCTTGTTCTTGTGTCCGAAACTACAAAATATGCCCAAAAAAACAATTTCACGGGAGGGGAATGTTTATGCGTTTGATTAAATGCCACAATTTAGCGAGCGTACAGCTTCCTGCGAGGCAGTAGAAAACCTCCGGCGCGCACGCCGAAAATTAACGCGGGCTTTAATAGAAAAGGCTTTAATTAAAAAATCCCAGGGAGTAAATTGGCCATTAGAGCTCGTGTGTTACTGTAAAGAGCCAAACTGAGAGACTGAACTCCCTGCTCCAGGTGCATTCTGGGTAAATGCCCTGTGCCTTGTATAGCAATAAATATTTGAAATTGTACAGGGATGTACACAGAATTGGCTTCACATACAGAGTAACTGGTACAGTGGGAACTACTTGCGTTTGATATCGGCGTGGTCTGTTTAGCAACTGATCCTGGTGGATGCTATTTCTTTGCGTACGCATCGAAAACAGGACGTGTTTGTCCAGGATGTGTTAACTTCCATGAACTTTCGTCTCCAAGAAAATTGTTGCGAGCCAAATGCACACAAATGTACTATAGAAAAGTGCATGAGTACGTCCTTTCAGAAACATGCTTCCCTCGCTGCCGTACCCACATGCGTACTGGAGATGACTACATGCAGCATGTTGCTCTCGCTAATTGGGGTCACCTCTTCTGAGAGGCGAGGGAACACTAAGCACACACGCTCTCATTATTTTTTTTCTCCCCCAGCACCCACCCACCCACCCCAGTCTCTTTCTTTTCACTCTTCACAGCTTCTTTCTGGGATTTGAAAGGATGGAAATGCATGCCCTTTATTCCTTTCTTTTTTTTGTTTTGTTTTTTTTTTCTTCGTTTTTTTTATAGGCTAGGGTTATTGTGCAGCCTTTTCTATCATTTCGAGTTGAAACAAAAAAAAAAAAAAAATTACAGCAGCTCATCCCCTGAAAAAAGATTTCTCAAAAGGCCATCAGGTGCTTGTTAGCGACCATGATGATGTTCTGCAAAGGACGACTCACTCTGCTCATCTCGTATTCACTGTACAAGGCTCTCAATTTGAAGGTCACGTCTCTGTCCATGTCCAGCAGGAGGCTCTGATGGTGTTCAGCATGGATCCCGCTTCCTGCTGTGTCTGATAGAGGTCTTTTTCTATCTCTGTTTGCTATATCGGCACCTATGAATGTCCAAGCCTCTGTTACTTTGAAGCGTCAAATAAACTCCCACGGCGTCCTTCGGCCAGTCTCTTTTAATTAAAGCCGAAATCACCAACAGGTTCAGATATTGTTTACCTGCTTTCCAATCTCACTCCCTACTAGCATCAAGGTCTGAGGGAGGCCCCATGCTTCACTTCTTCTTTTTACAGGATCCTGGTCCCCAAATTAGAGCACCCACTAGGCTTTTCTCTGCAAGGTCCTACTCTTCTTTCCTTACATACGATTTATCTTGAGCTGCCTTGGCACAGGGCCCAGAGATCACAGCCACTTATCATGCTTAGTTTGCTCCAAAAACTCGTACACAACCCTTAGAACAAAAGGTTATATTGATATAAAAAAAAAGGTTATATTGGTGCACTTACGAGGTGGTATCAAAAAGTTTCAAGACTAGCGCACCAGTGATCCGCTTGCTTTTGCAAAATGTCCTCTCTCGGACACCATAAAACATGCCAGTATAACTCGTTATTGACGCACAAGGTCGAAAAAAACGATGCAGAAAATGTCAAAGATTATGAGCATTTACTCAATGAAGCTGCAGACCTGACTTGCCTTTTCGGTCATGGAGCTGATTGGCTCTAGCACTTTGAAGACTGTTGCTTCGTCTCAGGGTCGTACCCGTACACAGAAGTTTTTGTCTCAGTAATGATCCTCAACATGAAGGACTGCTCATCCATGGCACACTGATGAAGTTCTTGGCAGACTTTAACGGGGGTTTTTTTCTTTCTGCTCCGGGGTCAGCAGCCTGGGGCCGAACTTGGCAGCAACACGGCCCGAGTGGTCAGAATAGCACCAGTTGCACAGCTTCCGATGTACACAGGACTTATGAAGATTGCTGCTCCCTGTGACTGTGCGTGCAGCCTTGTGCTGCCATCTGTTGGCGTGTTATAAAACTAGTCTGGAAACATTTTGATACCACCTCGTAAACTAGGTCAGATTCAAACCTTTCACACAGTCAAGTTCCAGGCAACAAATCACTTGTGACTGGTAGCACATTGGACCTTCACTTGCTAATTTGTCCCTTCCTGTCCTGCTAATGAGGTAGCTGGGTAATTTGTTGATGAATAATAAGATAATGAAATATTTATTTATAGGTGGATAAAAACAAGGGATGACTAATAGAAAGCAGGGTATCTTGGTGTCATCCCATGCTCTTGTGCCTGAGAACTTGGGGTTTCTTCTGGATTCTCTGTGCTCTGGTTTGTTCTGCCTCCTGGAGGTATCCACGGGGCTTCATCATGGCTATAGTGACCTTTGGGAAATAAGCTTTGGGTTTCATTTGTGTGTTAAACAATTCTGTGTATTAATTATATATCTTTTTGATGAGAAACCTCTACCCCATAGCCAGAACATGTCTTCAAAATGCGAGGTGGTTCTTATATGCAGGGATGGACCAAGCCAGACTGAAATTCTTGCAGTTGACCTTCTATTTATGTTTTGCTGTTGATTTCTTAAGGCAGAGTATTACATTTTACAGCTGTACACATGCTGTAAACTGTCATTCATTGTCTTTCTGTCATGTTTCAGTGTTCATAGGGTATGACTTTACTCAGCCATGTGCCACTGTCAAGTCACCTGTCCACTGTGAATTGATGACTTGTGTACACGAGACAGACACCGGCTCTTCATCACGAAGAGGTATCGGCCGCATCAATCCCCCCACACACCTGAGACATGTCCCTGTTGTCCGAGGTTGTTCCGGTCACACTGACAGTCGGGTTGGCAGCGGATCCTCATTTAGAGATGATGTCTGACACGAGGAGGAATAATAATGGATGAGTTTATGCTAATGGCGGTATGATGAATGTAAAAGAGATTAGCACCGAGGATTCTGTTGTACTCAAACAGACTCTCGTATAAAGCAGCAAGGTCAGGTAATGGAACATTGGATGTTCATTCCCGTTCAGTCGGGTGCCGGAATGGAATTGCGGAATGGATTATTGATGAACTAATTAGCTGTGGAAGTACATTTTGGTGAACAGATTGGCTATAACAGATCTCATTAGCACTTTCCGAGGCCAACTTGGCATCGATAAGAACATGCCGGAGAGAAAGGTGTGCACTTCCTGGATCTTCTCCAGGGTCTGTGTGCCTGGTACGTAAATTAAAGCACTCAATAAAGCTGTCGAGGAAACACTGGCATCCCAATCATTCTGCCAAAGTCTGGATTTTTATCGGGTAGGTTGAGAAAACACGTCGTTGTTTGGATGCATTTTTTGGGCACTTATTCCGTATATCAGAATATTGCGTTCCAGTCAGTAAATGACAAATCAAATTTAAAGAATTTTGATTGATCACAAGATGAGCCAATTTATCCAGAGTTTGCACTGGTGGAGAAGGGGGGGGGGGGGGGGGCTATTTTGGTGCAAAATGTCTGAGTTAATGGAAAATTAGGGGGAAAAAATACGGTTCAGTGTTCAGAAAAATAAACATAATAAAATTGGTGGAAATTGTTGCTATATTGGTCTAGATATGGCTCAGTTAGTAGGGAGGCAATTGGTTTAAATAGGATTTTCTTGTTGTAAATGGTGCCTCAGCTTTTGTAAAAGTGGCACAATTGGGGGGGGAAATGGTGGCACAAGTGGGAAAAGTTATATCAGTTTAAAAAGTGGCACAATTTGGAAAGCATGACATGACTGGTCGGAAAAAGAGGCGCAACTGAGCGAAGTGTGGCACTGTTGGTTAAATATGTGGCATAATTGGAACCAATATGGCATCATTGGTTGAAAAAGTAGCACAAATGTCAGAAAATATGACATCGTCGGTTAAAAATGTGCCATTTCTAATAGAAATATGATGCTGGTGGTTGCAAAAGTGGCACAATCGATAAATCGATGCTGTGGTAAAGCGAAATAAAGCAGTAGAACAAATATGTTTATATTTTTTTCTTTTTTTATAAAACAGGATATCTTAGCTCCATCGCACCACTCCGATTATTTCATCATATCGGCACAACACAAGAGTGTTTCGTTCCTTACATAATCTAAGGTTCGCATTAAAATTTAAAGGACACAAGGTTATCAGGTCGCCTGTGCTCCTGAGAATTTCCAACACATTATAGATAAAGGTGAATAGAGGTCACTTATCATTTTTCTTTCTCTCTCATCACCCCATTCCTTCTCGGTCTCTCTGCATGCCATCCACGTGCTTCTTTTTTTATTTTTTTATTTTTTTTATTTCCAGCCTAATGAGCCCCTCTGCATCCTGTAAGCACAAACTTTTCTTCTCCCCCCAGCCAGAGCAGCGCTATTATGAAATCAGTGCATGCAGGAAATGTCTCTTTATTGACACCAGTGAAAATTTAAACTCAGCTAATGTCCACATTGGAATCTTGCCTGTAGCAGATGCTCCGCCGTCATAAACGTGGCTGCGCATGCAAACGAGCCGGCTATGCTAATTAGCTTTAGCAATTATTTATTTCTTTATTCCTTTTTTAATTGAGCTGCTCATTTCCTTGTGCACTTCTCCACCAGAGTGTGTAATGATAGCTTAAGGCTAGTGGTGTGTTAGCGGAGCTACGAGCGGTTGTTGATACAGCTCGGCGTGGTTTAAGGCTAGCGGATACGCTTTGCAGTTCTCACATAATATTTAAGCTTTAAAAGTTTTTTTTTTTTTTTTTTATATCTATATTTCTAATGCTAATAGCGCTCACTAGCGCACTCTTTGTGTACATTTGAGCATTTCGCTATCTACTATTTTCCTCGCGGTGGTTGAGATAGGAGGAAGTGTCTTAGCGGCAGTAGATGGAGTGTGTGGGGTCTGTGTCAATTACCCTATCTTGAAAATATAACTGCTTACTCAGGATTTAATGAGTCTTTCCAAACACGGGAATGATCCAGCTGTGTTATAGTGATAAGAAGATTGGATTATTTTACTGACCCGGTTCTATGAATCTTATTCTTAAAAATTTAGTTTTTCATTCCTTTGGTCAGAAATAAATAAAAATGTTACCTCAGATCACCCAATATGTGTACATACACAAACTTTGTCGATAGTTCCAATAATTTTTATATGTATATAGAACTGCATAGCGTATTTGGAAGTCGCGTGACTCAAGAACAAAGGATGAGATGAAATGCACCATTCCGTTTCCTGTGTAATGCGCTGCAGAGCGTCTATGGGAGTCACGTGATAAAAGAACGAGGGAACTCTGACTAAAAGATTTAAACTACTCCATTCTGTTCCCTGTACACAACCTATGGAGATTTTGCGATCCTTCGCTAATGCATGTCCAGTACAACATGAACGATTCACTCTTTGTTACGACTCGTTAACTCATTTGCCAGTGTCCGTTTGTCTATAAGTGTCTATGAATAACTGACTAATTGATCTAAAGACAAAAAAGCATTCCAGAGACCTTGTTTTTATGATGTTCATCATATTTTTCAGGTTATTGGTACTAATCGACTGTTGCAGCATTCCTTCAAACACTTCTCTGGATCTGTAGAAACCTGTAGGACCAGTACACATGAACTCAATGGACTCCTGATAAGTATATCACACATCATATGTTCTCCTGCACAGATGTTGAAGTGATTGATTGTATTCACTACAAAACATTTCCCCACCAGATGGATATTTGGCTCAAATGTAAGCATGCATGGTTAAGTAATTATTTAAATTTTTTTTAAACTTATAGGTCTCGAAACTGGTAGCCAACTCCTTCTATCTGATCAGACTCCAGAAATACAGCACTTAGTTGTATCCACTTCTGCTTTTAGTTATTAATTGTATATTTTTTTGTTTCCCAGAGGTAACTGTGAACACGGTGATGGAGCTCCACAGAGCGAAGTGCTAAAAGAGGTTTGAGAGCAGCCGCTGTCTGCGCTACAGCATAGATCCTTTCATTAAAGAGAGAACACTAGGGACACGCGCTGATGAGGATGGATGTCTGGCCGGCAGGCAGGACGAGAGCTTCTCAAGTAACCTCCAAAACATGCCCGGAGTGTCAAGAGCAATCTCGTGTCGACTCGAGTAGGTATATTGATCAATAAATTGTGGGTTTCTGCACCCTGGCTTTTGGCAGTGAATAAGCATCTCTTTCTTAGTCTCCATCTTCCGAGACCTCGGAGCAAATCGTTCAAGCATGCCGATACCACTAGAGCATCAAAAATGCACTATGACATAAATATGCATTGTAATGCATTGCACTTTATTCATGTAGCTCCCGTTGTGTCTTTACGTCAATAATCCGTCATGAACACACCACAAACCCAGAAATGCGTACAATGGACAGCGCAGGTAACATTAGCCTCATCCTACTGAGATTGTTAGCATGCGGATGATGAGGGGGAACAAAATTCCCGACTGGAAAAAAAGGGAGAAAAACCATGTCGAAAAAAGTGTAATGTAATAAAGATGCAGAAATGTTGCTGACGTTTTTGATATATTTTCGTGCCCAGCTCGCGGGCCGTCCTGATTAACTCGAAGTAAATCATTTGCAATTCCCTTGAACGCGTTTTCTCCGCGCTCTTAGACTTTTCGCTCCGGTCATAAATAATACAAAACTGTTCGACGCTTGAATGCAATCTCTGTGAAGTTACCGCTATTAATACTAATCAGCCGACTTCTCTCTCGCCGCGTGTTCCTCGTCTTGTTTACGTGGCGATGCGTTTACTTGCTGCCTTTCGCACTTTTTCTTTTTTTTTTATCGTAAGCCCTTGAAAACTTCAAGAGGTTTAATGAGGTTTAAACTCTTAACTTGGAGGCCAGTATCCTCACTGGGGGGTTCTTTAGAAGTTCTTTATGTCCACACACAATTTAGGAGATCCTGAGCAGGAACCTAGTGTCATCTTTAATCAGTTAGAAAAAAAGTTACAAAAAGTTCTTCACTCATAGGCCCAGAGGAAGCCATTGGCCATTGTCAACTTTATGCGAACAAGTTATTAGAGCAACCCTGTTTCTGAACATCACCCTCCAGCCAGGACCAGATGAACCACCATTACAGTAAGCTTAAAAAAAAAAAAACCTCGAAAAAGTCCATGAGAACTTGATATATACTCTCTCTTCATAGACAATTATTACTAATTTTATTATCTTGTATATATTATTATGGTTATTCTCCTCATGACTAACAAACAATGTGTTTCCTCAGGAACATGAGTAAACCTGCGCTAATTTCCTGAAAGAAAAGAAGAAAAACAGGAAAAAAAAAGTGAAATGTTTTTGCATGTTTAAAAATGTTTTTCCACAAGTCAGAAAAAGGGGGAAGAATTCATCATAATTATAACAAACAAGAATATACAGTCTGTAAAATATCACTAAGGAAAGAAGCAAGCAAGCAAGCGAGGAAGGAAGGAAGGAAGGAAGGAAGGAAGGAAGGAAGGAAGGAAGGAAGGAAGGAAGGAAGGAAGGAAGGAAGGAAGGAAGGAAGGAAGGAAGGAAGGAAGGAAGGAGAATAAGAAGAAAGAAAGGAAAAGCAGGGAAGGAAGGAAGGAAGGAAGGAAGGAAGTGAGGGTTAAGGAAGAAAGGAAGGAAGTGATGGTTAAGGAAGAAAGGAAGGGGGAGTAAAACGAAGTGAGGAAACAGGAAAGGGACCAAGAAAAAAAAAAGAATACAGAGAAGGGAGGAAGAAAGAAAGGGATGAGTAAAAGGATAGAAAGAAGCACAGTCCTCACATTCTACCTTCCTTTCTTTGTTTCCTCCTGCCTTCCTTTCTTTGTACCAGGGAATGAAGGGAAGGAATGGAGTAAAAAAGGACAGCATGAAGATAGGTATTTAAGTGAGTAAGTACCAAATATCCCAGGATAGGAGGTGTGGCCTATGCATCAATCACCCTTAGTGAATGCTTTATTTCCTCCATATTTATCAGCCCCATTCGAGTAGGCGTGTCTCATGTGCGGGTCGGTGATAGTGGCGGATGCGTCCCCAATATGTTCCTCAGTCCCACTGAAAGATGCATGTCCTCCCAGACTTCACTATCGCAACAACCCTACATCAATTTACTTGGAATTATCACAAGGAGAAAGTGTGTGTACTCTCTAGAGAGGCTGACTGCGATACTTGCAGTTAAAATATCTCTCACACACACACACACAGGACACACACACACCGTCTCGCACCTCATCCCTCTGTGTCCCTGAGAGAGACCATAACAAGCTGTCCTCTTATGTTTACCTGTTCTCTCTCTCTGTCTGGTAACATCTCATCACATCCTGCCCTTCAGCCTTCTCTGACAGTCCCGGTGAGATTCGCTTCCAGAGATTAGCTGATGAAGCTGTGTGTGTGCGTGTGTGTGTGTGTGTGTGTGTGTGTTTAAGCATCAAGGCTCTATCCATTATAACAGACTGTGTATGCCGTCTCTGTACCAGCCACCGTTTGAAATTCCAAACGGCGTCTATACTAATGAATGGCCTCTGCTTTCCGGGGCTCTCGTGGCTGTCATGGAGAATAGCGCGGAGGTGAAGGGAGTGCAGGGACGGAGGGAACCTTACAGACACGGATACACATCTAAACACCAGCCTCATTCTTGCATCATCTCATCCATAAAGCAGGAGCAAGAATTGGCTTCGGCTTTCTTAAAGCTACAACGTGCTACATCTTGAAAATCTCTTGGAGCTTGGCCTCAGTTTTCTGTGTAAAGTCTATATTTGCTTATTGTGTTTTGGTGATCAGGAACGTGCAAAACAACTGTAAAGGAACAAGGGGAGATGTTGTACATTACATCATATGGATAAAAATAAATAAATAAATAAATAAATAAATAAAAAAAGAGTGAGACTCCTGACTTACTTCCACAGCCATGTGTGGTTCTTCTCCAAGCTGCTACCACACACTTGGAGGCATATGATTGGATAAAATGTCTTTTGGATGTGGAAGCCTGAGATTATCCCATTATTTGAACTTTTGTTCCAGCATGACAATGCACCTTTGCAAAAAACTAGCTCCGTGAAGATATGGGTTGGAGTGGAACTTCTCCTGCTATATAGCCTATCTCCATCAAATCTAGTGGAACATCTTCCCAGAAGAGTGAAGTTGTTTATTTCAGCAGTTGGAGACTAAATGTGGAATAGGATGTTCAAAATGAAGCACGTACCAATCTTATGGTCAGGCGTCCACAAGCTAGTCTACATAGTGTACACAGATCAGTCATAACATCGTAGCATTAGTGAATTGAATAACACTGATTATCTCGTCATCATGGCACCCGCTGGTGGGTGGATATAATAATTAGGCAGCAACATTTTGTCCTCAAAGTTGATGTGTTAGAAGCAGAAAGAAATGGGCAAGCGTTTCACAAGTGCCAAATTGTGACGTCTAGACGACTGGGTCAGAGCGTCTCCAAAACTTGCAGCTCTTGTGGGATGTTTCTGGTCTGCATTGGTCGGAATCTATTAGAAGTGTTCCAAGGAGGGAACAGTGGTAAACCGGTGACAGGGTCGTGGGCGGCCGAGGCTCATCGATGCACGTGGGGAGCGAAGGCGGGTTGTGTGGTCCGATCCAACAGACGAGCTCCTGTAGCTCAAACTGCTGAAGAGGTTCATGATGTTGATGCTTGACAGGTCACGACTGTTTTGATGGCAGAAAGGGACACAATATTAGGCAGATGGTCACAACGTTATTCCTAATCGGTGTACATTTGATTATAGGGTAATTTGCAATCTATGAGAATGCTTAAGGAATTTGCTTAAGGCACATTTATTATGGACTATGAAGTTAAAACGAGTATAATTTGCCTTTAAAATCCAGCAGAACAATTAATGTCATCTCGTCAACGTTTCTCACTATTGTCCGACAACAGGAGCCAGAAGCCTATTTAACTCGACAGTCTAATTGAAACGCCTTAATTCATTATGCGAGACGGCCGTCAACCGTGTCCGATGGAAGATTGCAATATCAAACGTCTCCCTTACTAAATCAAGCTTTTTGTCCGTTTCCAAACGAGTCAGGGGACGGCTGGGAGAAATGAGATCCCATATAACGGCCGTCAGAACCTGAACGTGTCCGTTCCTTTTTCAAAGCGGGTGCTTGGGATGACCTTCATTCTTTTCCACTCACTGTGACTTTACTATAGGGATCGGATTCACTGCTACTGATGGCCTTGACGGCCTCGCTTTTGTGATTTGGCATTTGAATTTTTCTCATAAAGACCGGATTTATTCACCTAATAAAGTATACACCCTTAAAGAAAAATCCCATCGAGTGAAATTTACACGTCCTCTTTTTTAGACACTTCCACACTTTTTCAGCGAGTATGTGGTTGGTGAGCTGAGCGACCATGAACTGTTCTGGGGACATTATTGTGAACTTTCACTTTTTTAAATGTTTATTTACCTCAATATACTCGTCATTTAACATCGTATCAAGCATTTATGGTTTTATAGAGACAAAACCATCGAAAAGAAGGCGCCAAAATGTAGCTAATCAGCCGAACTGGTCACGTTTCCTGTCTGAAGGGTTTCCTGTAAGTCTCTAAAGTAAGCATAGCATGTCCAAGCTGCTTGCCGAAAAATTATTACACGTTTGTCCTCAAAATACATTTGTCTCAGTACTACGATTTCTACATAACACATTCCAGGTCTTGCTCTGTCTCTGAGGCTTTTTCTTGCAAGATACTGGCAAAACAAGCAGCCTGTGGCACCTAGTGGGACTGAGGGGAAAAAAGAGAAGGATACCTAATTGTGTGAGTAGAGAAAGCATCTGGGATTTTGTTTTTACATGCACCAGACACATTGTGTTACCTGTGTTGCTGTAACTGTTATATTTGGGCCATATTTAGAGCAGAGCTAAACAGGTGTAATTGGGATTTTTATGCCACAAATCCTCAGATGTAATTAAGTGCTACTCCGGAGTTAAACAGGAGTTGGTCTGAAAGAGAAATCGTTTTTCATCTGCACCGCTTTCAGGCCTCAAGCATGTTGGCATGACATTGGCTCGAACCTATTTAGGATTTGAATTTATGGTGGATAAATAAAGCGGTTCGAAGTTCGAAGCAAACACTGTGCAAGAAATTATTCCAGCCACCAAGAACTGAAAACCTTTAATGACATTTGATTACTGAAGGGGACAATGTCACATTCATTGATATCATCTTTGCTGTCAGCTTTCACTCTACTGCGGCTTTTCGAATTTAAATTCAGAATATATTGGAGCTTCACACAAGTGGGTACGATGTTGGACTTACACCTTACGTCGCTCTGGATAGTCGCATCTACCAAATATCACAAATGTCACCATATCACCCCTAGGGTACTTTGAGATGGGTTGAGGTAAAACCAAAAAGCGGTCCTAGATCAAGTGCGATTTAATGGGTTTACCACACAAAAGGTATAACAAATATGAATATTTAAATAAATTTAAATATTCATATTTAAAGCATTGATTTGTGCCATATTTACAACTATTTTCACAGCTATACTTTTTTACTGTGCGATATTATCTGCATTTTTTGGGGGTCTAAACCAAGTGTTGAGTAAAGGCTATTTGTGATGTGCATGTGATTTTATTTTTTTATTATTATTTTTTTTTTTTTTCTTTCCCTTTTTTTTAAATTTGTAATCAATTTGGAAAAGATTTCAAACAAACTTATTTCACGTGGCAATTATTGGGTTTTGTTTGTAGAATTTTGAAGAATTTAATCATTTTAATCCATTTTGGAAGAAGGCAGTAGCATAGCAAAAATGTAGAAAAATTGAAGCGCTGTGAAAACTTTCCAGGTGCACTGTGTGTGTTGTCACGATACAGCTGGATATTTTATTGTTTATAAATAAAAAATAAAAAATAAACTATAAAATAAAATTCATTACATTTATTAGTTGCAACTTACTGTGGATAAAGGCATCTATAAGATAATAAGCCTTGTGGACTTTGAGGGACAGCTCAGCAATGCCGAACCTGAAGTGCGTTCTGCAGGGGCTTTTTTTTTTGTAACAACCTGATACCAGACCTGATTGCACCAGATGGGAGTGATGAGGCGAAATCAGGGTTGATGTTTTTGATGCGTGTCTGTGCAGCGGCGTTCCCCGGAGTGTTTGCAGTGCAACAGAGGCGGAGTGTGGAGGTTAGCTCCCAGGCTGGTCTGTCAGATTGATTCAATTCACTGTTACAGCAATCACCTAAAATGCATGCTGGCAAATTTACTTCTGTGTACCTGCACTTCTGTGATTATATTTGTATATCTGTCAGGATAATGAATTTGGGCCATGCGGTGTACAGATATTACTGCAATTGCACACATCGAGAGTCGGACCTCAGACATCGGTACGGACTTCAGTGCTAGCATAAAATGACTTCAGTGCTAGCATCACATGCTAAATACATTTAGTTTATTGCATAGCAAGATTCTGAACAACGAACCTAGAGGAGCTAAACAAATGAAAATGAGACAGGTGAACACAATCAGGTAACAACAAAGCGATAACTCTCGAGCCGTGACGGAGACGTGAGTAGAGGAAAACTAAGGGAATTTGACAGAAGAGTATAAAGAACGTGAAACAAACGGACTAACTACACTAATGATGCACAAATGGGGCGTTTTGAATAATCAGAAAGTGCATGACACGAGCCTAAATATACGAAAACATTGTTTTTCGAGTGTAAATCCTAATGTAACTTCTGGCACAGTTTATTTGTTCCTATTCCCAGTAGCGTTTTTAATACCTGTGTCAAATACATGTACAAATTTTCAATTATCATTTAAATCCTTTTTTTTTTTTTTTTCGCGGTACAAAAAGTCACAAAGATGCCGTTTGACAGCAGTTGACTGAGAGCAAAACTTTAGAGCAAAATGTGCTGACAAATAAAAGCGCTAAACACTTCAACCGCACACACACCCTTACACACAGAGCGCTACACCAGCTGCAGTAATAAACAGCCTCATATATATTTTTTATTGATTCTGTCATTGTGCTCTTGTAAAAGAACCCACTTTTCTTTATTGAATTCTTGTTGTGCAACGCTTTTGACTGCGCACTAGAGACCTCGAACAATTACTGCCCAACCTCCACTGTATAAAAAAAACCCAAAACACATAAATATACTGAATAGAATATCATTCAAAAGTTTGGAATCGGCGTTTGAACCAGTGTATGAGCGACGCTTATAAAAATGATTGTCGATTGCAATCATTTCTGCTGTGAAATGATTGAAGATTTGATCATGAGATTTGTCAAATGAATGTCACACACATTTGGAGAGAGAATTTATTCGTTTTTCCCTTGCGCATCGAATGTTGCCTTTTTGGCTGAAATTTTGTTCGATGATTTTGTTGAGGTGGGAGCTCGGTGGTTATGGACTTAGACTTTGGTTCGGGAGGTTGCGAGTTAAATTCCACTGCAAGGTCCTGATATCTCAACAGTTTAGTTGTGTAACTGGAAATAATGTGTACCTGATCTTTTTAAGTCGCTCTGGATAAGGGCGTCTGGCAGATACTAAAAATATATACGGGTAGTCCCCGAAATAAGATGTACAGTAACCCCCCGCTTTACCGTGGTTCGAATCTCGAAATTGCATTTGCCACATAAATAATTAGTTTGGCTGATTTTCCCAGTCTCTCGTGGAGAGCACGTGGGAATAAATTACTTTGATCTTTATGATCCTCATGTAAAATGTTTACACTTATTGGAACGTGTATTTGGAATGTGGAATGTGTATGTAGAATAGAACCCCTAGTGCATTATATCTAGTTTACAACATATTGGAACCTGGAATATCTTGGAATAAGTGTAAACATCTTACATCATATGCATCAAAGTAATTTATTAGAATCTTTTGTTTTTAATTCCCACAGACACACTGTATATTAAAACAATACACAGTCAACAAAGAAACAGCAAATCGACAGGAAAGTTCTGAAAAAATGTTAATGTTGAATTAATGAAGCTCTTGTGACCTGCTTTTAAACAGATAATGAAACCCCTAGCAAGTTTCACTGATTGTGTGTGTATGTGTGTCTGATCTATGAGCCTGAGGTCGACATGAGATCCTCGATATGCTTATGACGCCTTCCAGCTGGAAAATAATTCAAATATGTCTTTTTTTTTTTTATTTTTATAAGAGTCCCCACAGGCCGTACACCATACATGAACTCATTCAGGCTTAAAAAATACCACTTCAGCTGATTTTTTCCTGTTGCCCTTTGGGTAATGACTGATCGGATTTCCTTAGCGTGTGTGTGTGTAAGGTATAATGGTGTAAAAACTACACTCTGGAAGAAATATACATTAAAGCAGTATATATTGAATTATAATATATGTATGTGTACTATATTACAAAGTTATTGCTTTTTTAACTTACAATTTGGACATCTGTTTATATATATATATATATATATATATATATATATATATACACACACACACACACATATATACATATACACACATATATACATATACATACATACATACATATATACACACACACACACACACACACACACACCCAGGCACTGGCTTTAGAAGGATTAACACTGAAGCGTGTTGAATTTTCCCATGGCTCGTTAATGGAGTTCATTGTATCCTTTTGTTTTTCCTGGTCTAACACAGGGGATTTGGCTCATGAAGGCCTCGCTAATCCACCGGCGTGTGTTCATTTGCAAGCAGGGAGTTCTAAATTGCAAACTAAAAAATGGCATGTTATTTCAGTGACGTCCAGTCGAGTGGCTTTAATTGTCATTCCAGCCATATTCACGACAGTACACAATAAAACCTTCAGAAGGTTCTCTGTGAAACGACAATTAACACAAGATAAAATATGTGCAACAGCACAACACGAACATTGGAACAATGCAGCAAAAAAATGTCTATATTGTGCTTTTAACAATGGACATTGTCTCAAAGCAGAACTTAACTTCCCTAGATGTTATGAGTAAGAAACCTTGCCAACATTGGTAGATGTGAGGTGCTGCGATTTTAAACTCATGACCTTCAATTCCAACAACTTCTGAGCTTCCACTGACTATTTACTTCCCAATGTCGTTTTGAAAAGAATAAACTACAGTACAAAAAGGTATCATCGTTGTCTATCAAGTGTAGGCTAATATTGTGCAGGAGCAAATATGTTTAGCTAGCTTACATAAAATCTCTTCCCCTTACGCGATAAACCAAACTTTTCAGAATAAATTTAATTGCTCAGAGGAATAACACTAAATTCAAGATCCCATTTGCTAAATTGTAACTCCAGCATATATCAGGACATGTACAAGGTGTTATCAAAACATTTCAAGATTGCTATTCCACGTCTGTTACCATGGCTGCGATTTCAACACGGACAGCAAATTAGAACAAAGAGCAACTGTGAAATTCTGTGTGAAACCGGGCAAATCTGCCATTGTCACATTTGACATGACCTCCGTGTGACATACGGCGATGCCACAACCAGTCATTCGATGTGTTTCGAGAGATTGGGAAAATCTTCAAAGAACTCAACCACCAATAATGTCGAAACCATTCAGCAACTCGCGCATGATGATTGTCGGAGAATGATCCACGTGATCTCATTTACACACCCACCCTAATCACCAGATTTGGCTCTGGCAGATTTTGCCCTCTTCCTGAAGATTAAGATCAAACTTGAAGGTTGCCGTTTTGACACATTTGCGGCGTTCCAACGCAAACCGCAGAAGGTGCTTGACACATTTTGAAAAGATGACGTCCAGGACACGTTCCAGAAGTGGCAGGAACGCTGGGAGGCTCTGTATTGCTGTGCAGGGGGACTATTTTGAAGGCGATAGTGTGCAAACATAGATAAATAAAGTACTTTCTTATAAACAGAGCGAGTCTCGAAACTTTCTGATACCACCTCGTTTTTAATTAATGATATATTATTTGTAGCTTGCTAGATGACAAGCAAATGTTGCGTAGGTGCATGTCTTTAATGTCCAATAGGGATTTGTCTTAAGCCTACACCGATTATAATATTGTTATTGGATAGGTATTTGTACACACTAGCTTGCCACCCCAGTGGGCTTATTGTAAAAGGTCTGGCTACACCCGTTCTGATAACTCTGATATTTACTCCAATATCGACTCTCTTTAATTTCTTATAAGATACACTTTTATTCTGATGTTCCAAAACAAAAGGATCGATTAGTTAAACCCTCACAACAGTATATAACTAACAACCTGCTACAGGACAGGCCTGGAAGGCGTTTTCTGTTTTATAAAACCTACCGGCAAAACGTAAAAAAAATTTTACATGGCAAATCATCCTGAGCGAACAGGAAAAAACGGCTTGAGATTTACAGCGTGTCTGGCAGATCAATACTGAACTCCGAGCGAGGTGGTAGATTCTATTCAATCTGCCACCGGTTACAGCTGATCCGCCTCGTAAAACACAACAGCGGTGTTGTGCTGTCGTTACTTGAGCCTGGCGTTTCTAAACACCACAGCAGACTTCAATTCATGATTCTGGTTGGTCGGAAGGCATCAAATCGTTTTCTGGAACTTTGTCTAAAATGTGAGAAAATGTTGGGTTCCGAAGTTTTGGTGCTTATCAAAAGCCAAAATGGAACAATTTTAATTATATGCACTACAGACTGAAATTCTTAGCATAAAGACCAGTTCTGATAGATTATTAAGAATAATGAGTAAAAAATGAACATATACATTGCTATGTCATTGTTAGCAATAGTGACAGCCAAGGTGTTGTGCTAAGAGCACATTGAGGCTTTTTATCTTTGCCTCTCTCAGATCATTGTCCTTCCTGTCTCGTTCACATTCCTGCTGGTCAGGATTACAGGCAGGATTATAAACCATGACAGAATCAGCAAGTAGTGAAAGGAAGCAGTGGTAGCGCTTAGCTTTCACAGCATGCTAGCATTCATAACAGCCCTCTGTGCTTTTAATAAAGCTTCACTGAGTGCTTCTGACACGTGAAACTGCCGCGGTGAGATGGGAAATAATGGGTGTCTGCTTCCATGACCGCGTCAAAAGATTCAAAAACTTAGCACGGAGATTGGGCAGCGACGGGAAAATGGAGGGCTTGTTGTGAGGCCTAACTGGGATTCCTGTTCACCCGAGTCAACATGGTTGCCTTGCGAGTTTATTAATAGAGTTTGGACACGTGCCTGCCGTGAATGGAACGAATAGTTTAATACAAGCTTTTATTACTTTCGAGGAGTTTAAATATCATCTCGTGTTTACCTCTAGATTTTGTAAAAGGTCTGCCGCAGCTTTGCTAAGTCCCCTGTGGAATCTCACGACTGAAGTCTGAGGAAACGAAGCCTCTTTTCTAATTAACCCCTGATTCATTTGCATTCCCTTCCATGCAGGAGAAAGAGTGTGTCTGCATTTTCTTAATAAAGAGTCACGGAGGTTTTTTTCTGAAGGAGTAAAAAAAAAAAAAAACTATCTTTTACTTCTCCATATTTATTCTTTCTTATTTTTTTCTTCTGCAGGTTCCTATTCAGGTGCGCTTATGGTTTGGATCAGTGGCTCCGGAGTGATTAGGAAGCCTCCTGTGAGAGGTTCAGCCCCAATGCAATTAAATCGTGCTGTTGGCTTATAAATGAGGAAATCGTCAGAGTCTGGTGAGAGACGTGCTGTTAGTAAAACACTTGTTGTGTGGTTGATGGGATTATTCACATTCCATAGTGTTACATGAAACGATTACTAATATGACTTTTGAAATAATCACGTTTGAGGGTTTCATTACTTAGTCATACCAATGGTCTTGTGTTTTATTTTACTTTTCAAACACATCACTGTGCAATTCATTGCTGTCCCCTTCTAGCAAAGTGAAACACTGCTAAATAAAATCCATCCTGTCGCTGTGAGTCTCACCGTATCAGTCCCTTAACATCATCCACCGCCTCAGGAATTCTGATGATGTGATTATTAAAATTCTTTCTCCAACCATCTGGTAATGCATCTCTTGCGTACTTAATTAGACCGGGTCCTCCGGGTGTTTAAAGATCAAGTCTCCAGCAAACAGACCGATGAAGGACGTCGTACTATCAATAGTGTTTTACAGAGAATCTGAACTCTGAAGTTTAAACTGAAAGGACACAAAGGAATGGACAGCAAATGATTTCCCATCAGCCTGCTCTTATTGCTTCCTGTGGACTTCAATAGGACCAGCATGAAAAGGTCTTCTCAAACACTACCGGTTTATGTAAATTTTCCCACAAAAGGGGACCAGACTTTAGATCACTATGATTCAAGACTAAAGAACAACTACAACCTTGACCCCCCCACCCTGCTTTTGGAGTGCAATGGAGACCATATTAGCATATTGCTGCTCACACATGGAGTAAATATGCCATCTCCAGACTCCACGACTGCTTTAAATCCCCACACTGACAAATATCTTAGAAAGCAACAAGGGACAGCATAAATGAATGCACGGTCTACAGCAGATCCACATTTGTGAATGTTGTCCCAGCAATCAATGTAATTTCCCAACCAGAAATCATAGGTAAAAGGAAAGACTGAGCATGCAAACCACAGCCTCAGGACCTGACTGCCTACAAGAAATCCAGATGTAACCTTCAAATGGCTAGCAGATATTGCAAAGCAGACTTCAATGACAGTGTAGACAGACAATCCCAGCTCCAAGTAGTGTGTGCACCAAACCCAGGAAGAACACTAAGCCTGGGTTTGCTCCTTAAGCTCAAAATATTCTAAACTTGCTTCAAGACAGGCAATACCATTGCATTTGATCAGAGCCTCATAAAACAGCAGGACCTGAAGGCATCCATGGACATGTCCTAACAGTTTGTGCTAGCCATTTAGCAGCTGTTTTTACTCTCTTTGAATCAGACCATAATCCCCACTTGCTTCAAGCTGACCATGCTCACCACTGTCCCTAAGAAAACTGCAGTCTCCTGTCTGAACACCTACCACTCTTGTCCAATACCATATCGGCTCCTCTGTACCAGAGACTTTGGACCCCTTCCAGTTTGCTTACTGCGTTAATGGTTCTGATCACGTCATTGCAAAAGCATTGTAGGCATATACAGAGAAAAGAGATTCTTATGAGGAACTGCTGTTAATTGATTAGAGTTTTGCATTCAACATCATCCCTAACAAACTCATAGTTCATCTGAATGATCTGAGATAAACAGTCACCTGCATAACTGGACTCTGTACTTCCTGACTGGGCGGTCATATTTGATCAGGATCCATGCTGCCCCTCAACACTGGTGCACCACATATGGGTGTGGGATTTAGACCTCTCTAGTAGTCCTTGTTCACCTGCACCAAACAGCATAGCTTCATCATTCTCTTCAAATTGGTTGAAAATACAACCATCCTGGGATTCTACAGATCTGACATATTGCAGAGATGAGGTTAGAGAACTTTAAACATTGGTGATGAAACAGCCTTTGTTCGAATGTCAGCAAGACCTAGGAGATGATCATGGATTACAGTAAATCGCATTGACGGGATCACGCTCTTATCCAGATCAGTGGGGTGGAGTTCGAGAGGGTGAAATACAAGTTAGATTTAGCTTTAAATCTTATTGTTTCTAAAACCTTGCATCTTACTATAGTTGGATGTTATAGACCTCCATCAGCTAGTAATGATGCTATTTCCTCCTTAATGCATACATTGGTCTCTTTGAATTATAAGGAGTTAGTACTTATGGGTGATTTCAATGTGAACTGGTTACAGCCAGCATCTGATAGTTTCAAAACAATCTGTGATACTTTGAATCTCTTTCAGTTAGTAGAGACTCAACCAGACCAAATTTGAAGGATCCTAAAAAGTCCACATTAATTGATCTAATTTTTAGCAACACTCCCCATAAGTACTCTTCAGCCTCAGTATTTGCTAATGATGTTAGTGACCATTGCGTCATTGCTACAGTTAGGGATACTAAGTTACCGAAGTATAAGCCTCGTATTATTACAAGGCGATGTTTGCGGCATTTTACTGAGCAAGGTTTTCTCTTTGATATAGCACTGTATGACTGGGACAGGATTTTCCTTATTCCCGATGTTGAGTCTGCTTGGAATTTTTTTTCTGAAGGTTTAATATCGTTTATCAATAAGCACGCCCCGTTTAAAAAATTTAGAGTTAAAGGTAGAAATAACCCTTGGTTTTCTGAAACTCTATCTGCTCTTATTCGTGAGCGTGATGTTGCGTGGGCAATAGCTAGACAATTCAGCTCATGCTCAGATTGGATCTGTTTCAAGCAGCTTCGAAATCGATGTACAGCTGCTATTAGAAAAGCTAAGGCTGATTATTTTATTGGAAATACTGCTAACTTAAATAATCCGAAGAAATTTTGGCAGAATATAAAACAACTAAGAGGAAGTAAGATTAGCTCTAGTTTTCCTTCATGTATAAATATGGATTCCTCTAGTATTTCAGATAAAGAGCAGATGCTCAATTGTTTTAACAATCATTTTGTTGCATCTGGCACTTTGTTTGACACTCAAAATAATACATGTCTGGATTGTAACTCAGACTTTATGAATGCAGAAAGTTTTTTAAAAAAAGGAGGAGTTTAGGTTTAAACAAATCAAGAACTCAGATGTTTATAAAGCACTCAGATCATTGGACACAAATAAGTCACCAGGCCCTGATCATGTGGATTCCTTATATCTGAAATTAGCTGCAGATATTATTACTTCCCCATTAACTTACATTTTTAATCTCTCACTAAATACTGGTGTTGTTCCGGGAATATGGAAATCAGCTTTTGTATTACCTCTGTTAAAAGGGGGAGATCCTGCGGAGTTAGATAACTACAGACCAATTTCAAAGCTTTGTGTTTTAACTAAGATTTTAGAACGTTTTGTTAGTGAACAGCTTACTTGTTATTTGAATACAAACAAAGTGTTGTCTATAAATCAATCTGGATTCTGCAAAAATCACAGTACCACTACAGCTGTTTTGAAAGTTTTAAATGACATAGTGGGATCAATTGATAAAGGTAATTTTTGTGCCTCTCTTTTTATTGATTTATCTAAGGCTTTTGACACAGTGGACCATGACATACTGTTGCATAGATTGAAAAGTGTTGGTTTATCAAGTTACGTAATTTCTTGTTTTAAAAATTATTTAAGTGGAAGAACTCAATTTGTCCAAATTGAAAGATGTTTATCTGGTTCATTAGTTACTGCTAAAGGTGTTCCCCAAGGATCCGTGTTGGGGCCCCTTTTATTCACTATTTATGTTAACAGTCTTGATCATGCAATACAAGATGTTAATCTCCATTTTTATGCAGACAACACTGTCCTGTACTGTAGTGCTTCCTCTGTGCAGCAAGCTCTGTGTAAACTTCAGTTAGCTTTTAATGTCATTCAGTCACGGCTTTCTAATTTAAAGCTTGTTTTGAATAGTGATAAAACTAAATATATGGTGTTCTCGGGTTCAAAGAAACTCGAAGGTAATTTGATTTCTCTTCAGACACTACAAGGTTCAATGATTAAATTAGTCAAAGAGTACAAATACCTTGGCATCATTGTCGACGATGCTTTATCATTTGGCTCTCATATTACTCAACTGAAGAAAAAACTGAAAATTAGGCTTGGGTTTTATTTTAGGAACAAGTTTTGTTTGTCATTTAATGCACGAAAGAAATTGATTTCTGCTACTTTTTTATCTGTACTTGATTATGGTGACGTAGTATATCAGTTTGCTCCAATCTCTATTCTTTCTACCTTAGATGCTGTTTATCATGGTGCCCTAAGGTTTATACTAAATTGTAAATCTTCTGTGCATAATTGTACCTTGTATAAAAGCGTGGGCTGGCCCTCTCTGTTCAGTAGGAGAAAAATTCACTGGTACATAATTATTTATAAAGCTATCAAGTCAAGTCAAGTCAAGTTTATTTGTATAGCGCTTTTCACAACAGACATTGTCTCAAAGCAGCTTTACACAAATCAACAGTTAAGGTGAATGGTGTAATTTTGCTATCTTGGGGATGTTACCTTCGTACCTTTGCAGTTTAACGCAACAGAAATCTGTCACGAAATACTCTTTACGCTCTTAAAACTGCTATACGCTGTCAGTTCCTTTTGCTAGAACTGAACTGGGTAAGATATCTTTTGCGTATGCAGCACCGTTTGACTGGAATCTTATCCAATCGAAATTGAAGTTGCAAAATCTTCTCTCTATGGACCAGTTCAAAGTAGCTATTTGGCAACTGGAAGACGACTCTGTGAAATGTAACTGTTTTTAAACTTTGTTTGTGAAACGTAATTGCTTTAACTGTGTTTGTGATGTGTAAGTCTGTAACTGAATGTATTGCTGCTCATCTTGGCCAGGTCACTCCTGTGAATGAGATTTTTAATCTCAGTGAGTTTCTACCTGGTTAAATAAAGGTAATAATAAGTTCCTTGGTGTCCTCATCTCTAGGTATCTGGCGGCGCTATATTGTGTTTTGTGTATTTGTTCTACACAGTCTTGTGTTGTCTTGCACGCAAATGACAAATAAATGACTCTTGACTCTTGAACCATTAAGTATCATTGCACGGCGATAATTAAGAGCTGAAGTGGCTGCATTTTGTTTTACACCAGCATTTGTTATTGCCACTTGGGTCTCACGCCATTGATTCATACAAAAGAGAATACAGAGACTATATTTTCTTAGCAATCATAGTTGGCTGTATTTCCAATACACAGATAACACACTCGGAATTCAACCTGGAGGGGCCCAAGGGTGAGTAATGTTAATAGAACCAGCTGCCTATCTAGTCTATTTTAGTCTATTTCTAGTCTATGCTGTTTAAACTATAATACACCAGTCAGACCTTTCCAACATCATTTTGTAGTGGTGGGCATCTCCTTTTCCCCAGTGTTGCCTGAGCTGCTCAGCAGAACTGATCGATTCCAGCACATGTAAAGGAATTCCTAACACTACAATGTAAACTTGGTAGTTTAAAGAAAGAATAAACATCCTGAAGAAGGATGAATGTGCACATGAATGTGAAAAACGAGTGAAAATCCCTGCAGAACCCATAATCTTCAAATCTGGCTTCTTGTAATGAACTACATACTTGATTTTTTTGTTTTGTGCTCTAGATTCTGCTAGAAGAGTTTTTCATTCTTTTTCTCCTTTCTCATTTCTTCTTCTTTCATTGGTCAGTTTTTTTTGTATTTTTCAAGTCTTTGACCAGTGAAAATCTTTGCTTGATCCTCAAAGCGACCGCAATCATCCAGTTACTGAACTCAGCTCTAAAACATAGCTGACTACTTAATCTCCACAGGTTCTCCTCGATACGTTACATAAAGACCCGGGTAGAGAGTGTCTTTCCAAAATATGAACGCAAGCTCCTGAAATCATGAACAGACAAATATAGTGTTAGACCAGAAAGACTTCTAAGAACGCTACATAGAAATACGCAGCCAAACGAGGAGCAAAAGCTGTCAGTGCGGCGTGAGGAAGAGATTCAGCTGATCCGCTGAAGTGAACAGAATAGAAGACGGATGCTGTAATATGCTGTCTGCTGTTGCAGTCCACCAGGAGCTTCTTTATCTGATGTTCCAGCCTCAGGCTGAAAGGAATGTGTGTCATCAAACTTCAAAACAGCTGTAAGATTGATTATATCAGCACAACCTCTGTGTGTGGCAGTGTGTTTAAGCTTAATGTATGAAGCATGTGGTTGCAGCATTTTTATTTATTTTTGTTTGTTTCTGTCCATCTTAGGTTTTAAAAAAAAAGAGTCAGGAATTTGCCTTGGGCACTTTTCACATGGTTCATTACTTCTCTACCATGTGCCGTGAGTGGGGAATGAAAGCTCATATAGGCTTTACTACTTGAAGGATAAAGGAAATGCTGGTGCATCAGTCAAAACAAAAACAAGGCAAGATTTAAAAAGTCATGGCTGCATCAGACATATGAGGTATTAAATTAAACACCATATTTGCCTCCATGATGTTACATATATACTGATATATATATATATATATATATATATATATATATATATATATATATATATATATATATATATATATATATATATATATATATACTGATATATATATATATATATATATATATATATACTCCCAGAGCAGTTCAATAGGATTCAGGTGCAGTGACTGGGCAGGCCATTCAATGAGCCAGATGCCACCAATGTGAATAAAAGATTAGCTTTTCACAAACACTGTATATGTAAATTTGTAATATAGAAACATTTACTACTTAAGATCTACTGTGCATCATCAACAATATGTTATGCAACATCTTGCTGATCCTGACAAATGCGCAATAATAGCTGTGAAGTAAACGCGTGTTGATTAAGGAGCCTGCTTTCCGCACTTTCTCTGGTGGCTTTGGAAAGCTTGGGGCGCACCTTCAAGCTGCATGATTTAACCTGCTGCTGTAGCACCGGTGCAATTTGGGTCGAACAGATGCTGGGTTTAATGGAGCGCCCTGGCCAGTCGTCTCCTTCCCAAAAGTCTTCAAATGAGCTCTGCAGGTAATGTAGCATGGACGGAAATGCTTCTGCTTCCTGCTTCTGAAAGGAAATATGTTGTTAGGCAAAACAAATGCTCCTATGCACGTGCCCTTGCCATGAAAAACCCTCGTCATTGCACTTCCAAATGGATCAGAAAGAAACTCGACAGAATTCAACGCTACCAATTTTATCGTGTGGAATTGTAGAGTATATGATGCATAGTTTTGCACTCAAATACATAATGATTCAACTTGCATTAAAGTTACACACTGTGCCTTTCCCTCGAACATTTCTATATATAAATTACAGTTTATTCTACTAGTTTTGGTACTACTGGTTGTTCCAGGGCTGATTAAGGGGAGTCACAGCAGTACTTATGCAACCAGGAAATTTCTTATTTGTGAGATTTTTGCAGCCCCATTTCATTATTAAAGATCTACTTTGTGTAAATGTGTCACATATAATCCCAATTAAAACCATTTCAGTTTTCACAGTAAATGAAGTTCAAGGAGGTAAATACTTCTGCAAGGCACTGCATGGATAAAATAAGAATTAAGACGTCAGATTTGTGTATGGTGATAATTTTTGAGTCATTTATAGTGCAAAAATAATTGCCTTTGAAAGACTTCTGATTTTTGTAACTCAGATTTTGCTAGAAGCTGGAACAGGAGATGTGTAGATTAACGTTCAGCCCAGTCCACCACGCCAATGTTTCTCTATGCCTTAAGAAGAGAGCAGGTAGGTACTGTCAGCACATGCTCAGTACCCTGAACGGCCCATTTATCATTCAAGGGCTGGTATGATACTATTATTTATAATGAGTTCTCCAGGACACAGTGATCTTCAGGATAGAGCACTGTGCACATTCTGGTTTCTCAGTAATAATATAACATGTTGAATTGTTGTCTAATTAGTTTCAATAAAGTAGGAAAGAGGGAGAGGAAAGACTTTTAATAGCTGCTACTCCATAAGCAGCTTCATTGCCAAATTATGCGAAAGGAGAACAATCAAGGAGTCAAATAAATAAGAAAGGCCTTAATCATTGCAGATTCACCACCATGCTTTTATCACTGGTAAAAAAAAATGTGTTTGTTGAAGAAGATGTGCCAGCGGTGAGCGGGTGGAGGGCGGAGCCGGTCGGAATGAGCGGTAAGAAACACCTGCAGCTGATAAAACTAATAAGTGCATTCGGTTTCAGTCCAGCGACGCCAATAAAGATGAGTGAGACACCAGTCTCAGGAAGAGACACCAAGCAGAGACAAGCGGGAGAGTGGCCGAATGGTGACTGAGCATGGGCAGGCGCCTCAGAAAGACTGCTGGCTGGCGAGTGCACTTAGGCGGACGCTAGTAAAAGGTGTGCCAGTCTGCATGGAAAATCGGGCGAGCACTGAGGAGAAAAAGAGCGAAGATCCGGTGAGACGGGCGGACGTCAAAGAGAAAAGGCGCCCCGAACCGCGAGTGTGTGGGTAAGCCCCGGCGTGTGTTCTGGATAGGAAAGCACTGGGTGAAAATGAAAGTAAATAAAGAAAGCTCTGCTTGGTGAACTTGGTTTGTCTCTTTTTCTTCCAGCACAGAACCAGTGAGTGTGTTACAGTGGTGCTGAAAGAGAAGTATGTCACCAGAGGGACTTTGCCGCGAAGGGAGCAGGAGCAGGCCAAGAAGGAGTGCTGCAGCCGACGCTGTGGACCGTTCAGCAAGATGGGACCAGTGGCGAAAACGGCCACTACACTATCTGCCACACCTTTCCTGGAAAGTCCAGATGGTGCTGTACCCACGGACAGGCAGCTTCTCTACCTCTCTCTCATACTTCTCCTCTCCTTCTCCACTGACCTTCCCCACCCGCTCACCAGCTCCTCTGAATCTGGGAGCACTTTCCACCACCTTCTGCCTCTTATGCTGTTGGGCATTGTGGGGGTGTGAGCCAGCGGTGTGCGAGTGGAGGGCGAGCCGTACGGAACGAGCGGTAAGGAACACCTGCGGCAGATGAGACTAATCGGTGCAATCTGTTTTTGTTTGGTGACGCCAATAAAGAGGAGAGAGATGCCAACCTCCGGAGAGAGCCACCAAGCAGAGATGAGAGGAAATGCAGCCGAATGGCAACTGAGCGCAAACAGGCACCGGTGAAAGAAGGTAAATAGACTCGTGTGGACGCCCTGTTTGTTTATATACACCAAACCTAAAAAAAAGGCAAAAACACAGAAGAAGGAAATTCTCTAAAAGAACAGGAGAGATGTTAGCAGACTGCCACACCTTCAACATGGGAGGGTAATTGTTTTGGGTTTGTTTTTCAAGCTTGGAGACTTATTCTGGGTGAAAGGAATACTGACCACCAAATGGTTAGCATTCTATACTTCAACACCATGCAATTCTGGCTGGACTGACGCTCACTGAAACCGACCTCATCATCCAACAAAACAATGAGCCGAATCGTACATCTAAGCTCTGCAAGTGTTATTTAGAAATCAGTCATCTGGAGTGTTATTTTTCATGAAATTACCTGCTCAGTCACCACACCTAAATCCTATTAAACTGATCTGAGAAATCTTCAACTAGTGAAGAACACAATTGGCAAGTTTTTAAAGAGGCGCTGTATTTCAGCTAAATGTTTGGAGAAACAACCTGTCCGAATGCCAAGAGTGTGTAAAGCTGTTTTTCATGCTAGGGGAGGATTTTTTCAATGGAAATAAAGTAGAACATCCGGACATTTATATAGTTGTTTAGTTGCATTATCGAGGTTGTTGCATAGAAACAAAAGTAACATTAAAAAACCATAAATAACCTTTTCCACCCTGTCCTTCAGTGCTTCTAGAAATCCCTTTATGGCTCCAAAATTACCTAAAGGTTATCGACATTTGAAATTAGCCTTTAAAATAAAGAAAAAACAAAGTCAGTTTAATTGGCTTTCTCGCGTCATGTCATGCATATTTCAAACACCTTTCACTCACCAGTTGTGAAGCCTGAAGCTGTAACCATAGCTTTCATCTGGAGATCAAGGCGAAGAAAAGTGACCTTCATGTCAGTATTGAATCAATGATTAAATGAATGAATAAATGAATGAATGAATGAATAATTTGGAGCAATGAGCAGTTGCATGGCCTGTTGTGAGAAACAGCACGGTTAAATCGACTGATATCAGGGGAAAGAGAAGGATCTCCAAGTTGTAAACAGGACGTGCTGGTTAAGTGCTAGACATTCTTTCCTGGTAACTGAAATGTTGCATTATTACATCTGTGGACATTTAAAAAGTGATTGTTTTAAGCCATTTACAAGTCAAATAACCTTCTACTGCTAGGACTGAGTTCACCTTGAGATGTATTCAGTCTCAACGTCTGTGTCGGATATACATCTGGGTAGTATAACATCCTGAAAGTTTAGCATGACCAAGGCAGAGTATGTTTACTGACACTACCTACATTGACTGGCTCGCCTACTATATACAATATATCACATATCGATCACCACAAAATGCTGCTAAAACTTAAATACCATGGAATAAAGGAATACCAGTATGTGGGATTCCAAGAAGGAATAATTGACAAGTATTTAGTTTGACTGTATTTGGCTAGGCTTACATTTATATTCAAGCTTACCTCAAGATCGCTTAGCAAAATTGGCATCCCAAATTGACCTCCTTTACCTAGTCATGACTGGATCCATTCTCCTCCACCCCTACCATGCCTCCTCTTTTTTTTAGTACACATAGAAATTCCTAACTGCCATTCAGCTTGCTCTATTTATTTCCCTCTAGTGCATTCTGAAGACCTTCCATACTAACAGCACAGCCTGATGATGGGGGAGGTTGTAGCTCATTGGTTAACATTTTATTCTTCTATTCTAACTGTACATTATACACTCTACACATATGCCATAATTAGGTTTATTAGATCCATTAAGCACATTGTGATTTGTATAGCTCTTTTAAGATTGCTGAAATCGTACAGCCGTTAGAAGTCATATTGGCTTGAAATTAATTATTTACCGTTTCTAAGAAAGATTGTTTGCAAGTGGACAAATAAGCAAATGTTTCATACAGTATACAGAATCTTTACAGGACGCAGCTGCACCACTTGGTTTCACCCTTTCCAGAGTGTCCCGCATGCTCACTCCGCTGACTTCCTGTAGCTTCCTGTGTCGGATTTAAAACGCTCGCCAACAAAGGCAAAAAAACAGACCAGCATCCCTTTACCCCTTAGCACTTCTCACCTCGGAGTGTACCACACTCCTTTCAATCCTGAACCACTGCTGGACTGGTCCCAGAAGGAAGGTATGCTTTCAGACTCTTCTCTCTTGTAGCACCAAGGTGGTGAAATAAAATTCACTTGATGTCTGAATAGCTGAGTCACTAGCTGCAGCCTTCAAACGATGTCAGAAGTTATATCATCATGGCTATGCTGACCGACAAGTCTCCATGTACAGAGTGTTCACATGTGGTTACAGGGGAAAGGTGAGTCTTTTTACACACATATGCCAGTGCATTGGACCTTGTATGGGAAAGACCCTCGTTTGCATCTGTTTCTCACCCCTATCCAGAAGGCTAAAGACAAATATGTCCTTTTCATCCATAGATGAGTCTAGATGATGAAATCTCACTGCAAGAAGCAATAGCAAGTAAAGATCTAGAAAGAAAAGCGAATGCCATGTAATCTTTCTCTTTGCTATTTAGCAACAATATTGAAGTGTAAGCATATAATAGAACAAAGACAGACAAACAGACAAAAGCGTGTTCGACGGATTTTCTGTGCGGCTGCTGAGACCTAAATCGACAAAAGATGGAAGCAAAAAATTTTTGCATTCTCACAACCTCCATCTGGCTGCAGATACGAACGGCATAACCAGGGACGAGCTGATCAGTGTGGATTTATTGCCGTGGTTCGGTGCTATGCTTCTTTGAAAAGTTTTACAGATGCCCTGATTTTATTTTAGATCGCTTACCCAGCAGTACCTTTGGAGCTAGAAAGCTGACATTCTCCTATATTCTAAAATAGTATAGATGGATTTCTATGCATTATTGCTATATATTGTATGCTACAATCTCTGACAGCTTGTAAATATCCTGTCTAATCGATCTCAAGCAGCTCGTCAGAAATCTACTCCGCTTAAAACACAGCCATCCATGGCCGGGAGCCAAGGGGAGCAAATTTGGATTGAAGGGATGGGATATTTTCTCTCCCATGTCATTCGAATCATTCTCTGCAATTTTTCATAGCACAGAAGACATAGTGCTTTGTCATGTCACCCTGTTACTTACCATTATGAGGCACAGTATGTGTTAATCCTCACTCTTTAAAGTTGGTATTTGTTGTATGATGGGAAAAGTGGATGGCTTGTGGATAGAACTAGGCAAGTGACCAAATTGTGAACCAAATAATTCTTTCTAATCAAGTAGTTTTACTAGTGCTCATGAGAAATGGGAAAGTTCAGCAAAGATAGTTATGAGTTGTTTGCTGTTGAATATCGACCAATTGTATGATTAGCCATAAATTGTCCCAGCACAATAGAGAGAGTGCTGAGCTGTGTCGTTTTTTTGTTGGTCATGTAATGAGCTAAGAAAGCACATGGATAGTGGACATTTGGAAGTTCCTAGCAAAAAAGCTGACTGACTTATACCAGTTTTCTGTGGTACTGCCTAATGCAAAAGTTGGGGGAAAAAAGTGTTTTTAAGACTTTTGTTCATCCTACACCTCATGAACTATTAATTTCCTCAAGTGCTGGATAAAATATTTGTTATATTTTTAGAAAGATTGCAAATGCACAGCTCATAATTACAAAGTTCTCCGTTTTGAAAAATTACGGTCAGGTGTCGGATTGATTGTTTCGTTCTGCCGACTTTGTTGTTGAAATAAATAATCTATGCATATAAACACTCATGCCTATGCCTCAGGAGTTACGAAAGGTCACTGTGAATAAGTCATGAGAACTCTTTCCTCAAGACTAATGACAAATCCCACAAACTGTCTGTCCCAAACCTTAAAGACCTTCTCTCCTCAGAGGTCACCATAATTGAATTTCAATCCAGCATTAACATAAAGCTATAAATCATAGCAATGTAGCAGCACAAACACTAAAGATGGGACCTGCTTAAAATTAAAACATACAGGGGTGGCCAGGAAGAATCATGACTGAGAGAGGTGCTGAGGAAAGGTCCATAACCCTCCTATGTCTGGCAGAGATGAGGAAAACCCCAAAATTGAACCCTGAGGTACTCGAACAAAATGGTAACAAAAAAAAATCAATTGTTTACTTTGGGCAAAGTTGGCCTCTTCCTCCACTTTGCAAATTAGCTGTGAGGGCACACATTTGAATCAAACTCAAGATTATGTCCCAAACTGCATAATGTACATGGGGTAAATACTTTTGAGAGCAAGTCTAAACTTTGTGTGGTATGGCATCCTTTAAACTTAGGAAGGTGGCATTTCTTATAACAACCTTGCAGTCTTGGGGGAGTGGTGGCTCCAGCGGTTAAGGCGCTGGGTTGCAGATCGGAAGATCTGGGGTTCAAGCCCCGGTATCGCCAAGCTGCCACTCTTGGGCCCTTGAGCAAGGCCCTTAACCCTCTATGCTCCGGGGGTCCCTTACGAGGGAAATATCAAGGTCCGTGACGTCAGAGTGACGTGGGGCCGCCTTCCCGTGGGCTCACCACCTGCAGGAGGGACCGTAAGGGACGGTGCTGTGAGGATTGGGCAGCAGTCGAAGGCGGGGGCCTGCTTAGACTGCTGCCCCCGCGACCCGAATTACGGATAAGCGGAAGAAAATGAATGAATGAATGAATGAATGAACCTTGCAGTCTTAGGACAGGCTTGGGTAATCGTTCAGAGCTGGCTGGAGAGATCACTCAGGTTCTACCATATACCATATTCTACCATGAAGTCTTATAGTTGGAGATTAGATCTTCTGACAGTACTGAAACACTGCACTGCACTGATCTGGTAAAATTGTAAATTACCAGTGGTGGATGAAGTGCACAAACCCTGTACTTGAGTTAGGGAGTAGAGATAGAAGTAGAGATACACTCAGTAAAATAGTTCTTCAGTAAAAGTGCTCCCTTTAAACTTGAGTAAAAGTACAAAGGTATTTGCCTTCAAATGCATTTAAGTATCCAAACAACTCTGATCAACAAAGTTGCTTAATCAACTTTGTTAATGTGAAAAGACTTTAATGTGACTTTCATCACACTGATCTATTAATAGAATAATATAAATGATTTCAACACTGATTGATTTTCGATTCAAATTATCATGAGCCCAAAACCTCCTTTTCAACTTCTTCAAATAAATTGTGCAAATGAGGCCACGTGTTGTTGTGGTGAGTTCGAGTCTGGAGTTTCTTCATCATTTATTCCTTTCTAAATGTTCTGCCTGCTGCTAAACTGTATGTTGGTGATAAGTACGTAGACACCACCGAGCGGCGATCAAAACAAGTTTCAAACGGAGCCCTGATTGGTGGCTTGCTGTGTGATTGACCAGTTACGTTTTTATCCACTCAAATAAAAAGGGACGACAGATTTTGCTCCAATGTAAGATATTTGACTTTGAAATGTAGTGACGTTAAAGTAAAAGTCTCACCAAATGGAAACACTTCAGAAAAGTAAAGATACGTGAAAAAACTACTTAAGTACAAAACGAATCACGTTTACTTCCTTACTGTCCACCAGGGTGGTGTCTCTCGATATTTTGCTTTAGGTAACCACTTTTCTCTCTGACAGGCAGATACAAAGGTAAATTTAGTGGTCCACAAGTCTCTGCTCTGAGACCATTATTCTCATATGTATCTATACAGAACCTACATAAAAACATAACTGGATGTAATAAATGTAATGATGATGTAATATATGTAATAAATTGTTGTGTAGAATGTAATATTTTTAACTTTAATATCAAACAGTGTATCTAACTGTTTTTGTCTGGACGGAATAATGTCTGATAGTATCGAGTGTGACGGGAGTACACCAAGTCATGTTGTATTCCTCAATGTTCTTCTTCCCATTAATCCTCCTCCTGGTGACCATCTTTCGCCTGCTCTGCGTTTCATCTGTCGTCTTGTCGCGGCGTCTGGAAATGGATAAATATGTTGGGATATCGAGAGTGACTGAACAAGAAGTGCATATTGCCAAAGGAACCATATTTCTTGTACTTCCCTTTGAACCCAAACGGTATTTCAGGGTCTGCAAAACAGAAATCTGTGGTGTGCGTATAGCTGGTATTACCTGAGTGATGACAATAACTTGTGGAAACTTCCAGAATGACAGTTGATGGGGGTGAAAAAAGGGAGAAAAAAAAAGCCAATGCTTAAACCATACAAATCATTCCCTAAAGGAAAGAAAATGCAGGTATGTGTGGGTGGACAATTGGTTTCAAGAGAGTAAAATGTATCCCTGACAGTGTAGGAGTGGGTAGAAAACTCAGTTCTGTACTGTATGTGTGACCTTCATGTACACTTATTATCCTGCTTGAGGTTACAGAAAGTGTGTGTTGCTTCTACACGAGACTTCCTGACCTTCAAGGAGAAAGAAAAGGTGGCCACAGGCTGCACGCTGGATTTGTAGCGGATAAGCGTGTACACAGACCCTGGAACAATGTTTGCGTGTGTGCGTTTGTGTGTATATATGTTTGCCCTTGTGTAGCTGTACAGCTGCAAAACTCCTGTGGCTTTAGGAGGATCAACACTGCAGCGTGTTTGGTCTTCTCTCTGCCTACTAATGTGTTCTGTCTTTGATCAGTATTGTGGAGAACAGGGTAAGGTGTATGCTTATGATGGCCATACTAGCACAGAATTGAGATTAGCATAACTAGCCATCAGCCAGCAGGGAGGACGATTGCGTGTCATGCTTGGGGGTTTCCCAGGCACAGACATTAGCGTCAACGCTAACATTTCAGGAATCAAAGACGCAGGATCACTGATGAAAATAAAGTGAATAAAATGTGTGTGAGCACCTGCTTATTGGTTACATTCAATGTATTTTTACTCAAGAGATACTCAAATATTCCAGTCATTTTAAATAGGACATCAGGCGATCAATGGAGACCCTGGAATGGAAATCTGTCTATTACACTTAAACCATATTATTAGAGCTCAATCAAGTTTGGTAGTTCCAGTACCCTTGAACCGAATACCCTAACCCTATTTTTCTATACAGTAAGAGAAGAGCCCAAGTATGTGTAGTGTATATACAAGTACAATTAGGCACCTTTGGTGCGCTCATCAAGGCACTTTTCAGTGTAGTCAGCATTGCTATAATAGCAGAAAAAAACATGTTTTAAATGCTTTGGCCAAATAAAATAGCTTCCTGATCCATATCTGAACTTTTTCAATAGGACTGTCATCATTTGGACCAGGCTAAAGAACTGCTGAGGAGATGTAGTGTCCACATCTAGTCAAATTTTTTTTTTAGAGAGAATTTAAGTCATACATGGACTAAAAAGGAATCAATTTCAATCAATAATCAGTTAGAAAATAATCAATTTCAGTTAGAAAATAAAACTAAAAAGCCCTATGAGAACTTGGGGGGATTGGGGGGGGCTTCGTAATGCTCCAAAATGCTCCAAAGTTAATAAGCACTGCAAACCAGTTTTAAAAATCAGACCTTCTGCTCTGGTGACTTTGTGGTCTGTGTTTGGTCGCTTGGGATCCCAGTCACTCTGTTCTAACCTGTTCTTTAATCACATTACTCGACTTTAAACAATGTAACACCTGATAAAATATTCAACCGACTGTAAGATTAACCAGTTTAGATGTGATTTCATAAATCATGCACTTGAAGATCTGACTGGAATTGCAAAAATAAAAAATAAAAAGGAAACATCGGTCATTTGTGATCCCACTCTGCCCCCTGGTGGCAAGAATTTGAACATTGCATATTTAGGGGGTCAATAATAGTGTTTAAACCCCTAAGTTTATGTATTGATGTTTTTATATATATATATATATATATATATATATATATATATATATATATATATATATATATATATATATATATATATATGTGTGTGTGTGTGTGTGTGTGTGTGTGTGTGTGTGTGTGTGTGTGTGTGTGTGTGTGTTTGAGAGGAGTATTTTACCCACGCATTTAGTGTTTTGTACGTTTTTGTAACAGATGTGGATTGGATGAACTAAAACACTTTCAAATGCTCGCCGCTGCTTTCAGCAAAGCGAGAATAGACGAATCAGCACAATATGAACAACTACAACCCAGAAGGTCCAGGGGTTTGTCTTCAATTCAGGACCTGTATCTCAATCACATACATTATCATGAAGCCCAACATTGCAAGATGATCAAGAGGGAAACAGGCTGCTGGTGAATTGCAGATCAGCATTGTCCTGAGTGATGTATGGGATTAAATTTCTGTCTGTCACTGGTTTGAACTGAGCAATCTAGCTAAGACACTATAATGCCTACAATCCAGAGTTGTGCTTGAAATCACGCAGCGCTTGCAAATGGGAAGGTAACGCAGTGCAAAGTACCTGCAGCCAAAACAAATGATGTAAACATCTCCCACTGGCGCAGGTGCAAGGAACCAGAGCCGAGCTGGATTTATGGCAAATGTACCAGAAATATGGAGATGCACGGTAGCAGTAAATTGAATTTGAGGTGTATTAGTGAAAAGGACAAAAAGAATCTTGGGAGGAAAACAAGGCTGTAATTTACAATATTTACAACCTGAAACCTTTTATGGTCTTTTATTACTTTTATCATGAGTCGGCTTTTGCAAATGCCTATATGACTAAAAATTATACTAGTTTGATATTTAAGGCAATAAATGCATCCAAGCTCATCTTATCTCATTTTTCTTTTACAGATCTTCCCCAGCCACAGTAGCTAAGAGTGTGGCATTTTACTGCGTGGCTCCCTTCTTGCACCAAAAAGAATAGAGAATAAAACATGGCAGAACTGGCAGGTCACACCGATAAGGTAGTGCTTAGTGTTCACTGTACGCTATCACTTATCGCTCTCCATGCTTCTTTTTTAAACCTGCCCCAAGTGCTTGTGACATGTTCAACTGCAAAGTTGTGATGAGAAATACCTGGTATTGAGCTCGATCAAGCCTTCCAGATATCAGATATTACGAGATCCTGATTTGTCTCCAGGTCAGGATCTTTGAATAACTTTTCATAACTCTCTGCTCTCCCCTTCAGCCACTGCTCGCAACCTTGGGGTAACTACAGACCCCTTCTCCTTACATGTTGCTAATGTGGCTTTTTCTTGTCAATTTCTTCTCTACAAAATCCGAAGAATTTGACTGTTTCTGTCCACACAGTCTGCTCAGATGCTTGTTCAGTCTCTTGTAATTTCAAGACTGGACTACTGCAGCTCTCTGCTGGCAGGTCTGAACGCTATTCGTCCACTGCAAATAATCCAAAAACGCAGTTGCGTGACCTGTGTTCAATCTGCCCAAGTTCTCCCACACCACCCCACTGCTGCTCCTCCACTGGCTTCCAGTAGCTGCACGTATCTGATTCAAAACACTGATGTTTGCCTACAAGGCCAAAAATGGACCAGCACCATCTTACCTCAGTGACCTCATCACATCTCGCACTGCACCACGCTGTCTGAGATCCTCCAGCACTGCTCGACTGGTACCACCTTCTCTCAGAATGAGAGGTGCATACACTTCAAGGCTCTTCTCTGTTCTGTCTGGTGTTTTTAATGCCTGTCCAACACTGGATATCGAACCTGATCCAGTTCCAGCATTGTCAATTTATCAGATGTAATCTTGTGCCTCCTCCAGCTGCTTAAAGACGTGATCAAGAGACGATGCTTCACATATCGCCGGGGCCCTTGAATGTAATTGAACTTATTATCTGTTGCGCAGCCTAGCTTACTCGATTCATATTCTTTACACAAGCAGTCATTGTTCTGTATTAAAAAAATGACTACCAAGAAAAAAACACTGTCTGTCTAAAATAAAATCACACACACTAATATTCTTTTGGACCGCCTTGAGCTTTGATTACGGCATGCATTCGCAGTGGCATCGTTTCGATAAGCTTCTGCAATGTCAAATCTTTTATTCCCATGCAGAGTTGCAGTAATTGTTGTATTGATGGTGGAAGTTGGACTACTGCGCAAAGTCTTCTCCTGCACATCCTAAGGATTCTCGATGGGGTTAAGGTCTGGACTTCATTGGTGGGAAAAATCCATTGATAAATAACCTGGTCATTCAATATATTCAGGTAGTCATAATGTTGCTGATAGGCGCATCCGTTCATCCGCCTCTCTTCTTACCCTGATGCACCCATAACTCTGGAACGGGGTTAATCTAGACTCATTAGACCACACAACCTTCTTCCATTGCTCCAGAGTCCAATCTTTATTCTCCCTAGCAAATGTAAGCCTTTTTTTCCCCTAAGATTAGCCTCACTGCTAAGTCATTTTTCTTTTTACACAGCAGTTTAGTCCTGTTGTTGTTTTTACAATCACCAAACGTTTACGTGATTGCCGATCACGATCACTCAGAAGATGATGGTTCCCCACTATTCTTCCAGTTTTTATTAATGCGTTGGGCAGTTTTTAACCCAAATTTAGCAGTTATAGCGATCTCCTCAGATGTTTTCTTTGCTTGATGCATGTCAATAATTTGACCCTTCTGAAACAGATGAACAATTTTTCATGACCACAGGGCATGTGTTCCGACATGGTTGTTTGAGAAATGAGAAGTTGCACTTTGGGGTTCAATAACTTGTTGCCAGCTGAAACATAATCATCCATGCAGAAATTATCCAATGGGAGGCTCTTACCTCTTTGCTTAGTTAAATCCAGGTGGTGACTTTTTTTTGGACTGGCAGTGTATCTTTGCTATATATCTTAGCTAATAATGTTTCCCACCATAGTTCTTGTCAAGTAAGAGTTTACTTTAATCAATGCACTTATCTTGTAGGACTAAGTGTCTGGGTTTATCGCTTAGAACCTCTTCGAGGGTGATGTGGCATTCAGCTAAGCATCTAGATGAAATCTGCCAACACAATTCATACAAAAATTAATTGCAGGATCATGGCACTTACACAGCTGGAGGTTGAGGGCTTTTGACCCCAGAATGCAGAATATCTGAATGTACATTAGTATTCATGCCAACATTTTATGACTCCTCAATTTTTTATAACTTGATCTGGCATGTGTCCTTGCATGATAGACAGCAAGATAAAGGCCTTTTATGACTTTTACTTCCTTAACAGGATTAAAATGAAATTCTTATGGTTTTGTTAAGGCCAGTGGGCTACCCCAGCTGGACCAAACAAGGAATTTACAAAACCATGTTATCATGCCAGTCTGACACACAAAAAATTGCAGGGCCACTGGATTTTAGGAAGGTACCCCATTCCAAACCACAGCAGAGTTTTTTTCTGTTACAGCAGGGTGTGCATTGCCCCAGCACAAGGCAGATCCTAGTTTACCCATGTTTGGGCCTCCAGGGCACCTGCCTGCAGGAAAAGCTTGTCTTGCAAGTGCTACCAGAGTCCGGGATAAACTCTGACTTTCAAATGAAAACACAATGCTGTAAAAGTACATAGATTTGCAGACTAATATTGGAACACTTTCTTTGATCTGATGAAATATTTGAGAAAAATGTGTGATGAAAAAAAACCCTACAAAAGTTATCAGCTTAGTAGGGGGGTGCAGGTTTCTAATCATGAAGAAGGCATTGCCAAAGGGACCATTCCTGTGGAGCCTTTAAAAAATTACACTGTGTTTTGACTTTCCCTACTGGGGACACACCTACTGTGCTTTGGGGAACCATTTAAATTCCTCTTATCTACCTAAACAGTCCCTACCCCAAATATTCTTAAACAAAGCACACCTCAATAGAGCAGAAAATAGAATGAAATGTTTGACAAAAAAATAAAAGAGCTTGTTGGTAGAAAGGTAACTGTGTCACAAGCAGTTTGTTTAGTATTTGAGATAGGTGGGATATAAAGTTTTAAAGCAAAACAAATTGTCAGAATATGTTTTTGGAGCGTTATTAATGGATATGTTTGTATCCTCAGGACTGGTTCCTGTCCGATAGACTTGTCCAATGTTACCATTGATCGAGAGTGCACTTTCGATCAATCGGAGAGGCATTCCTCTCTCATATCACCACTTTTAGTCATCAAGGTTACTTTGATTTTTGTAAGAGTTGGTTAATGGTGGGTTGGCAGGATGACAATGTAAAAAAAGTTGCCTCATGCGTGCCACTTCCACTTTCTAACACTTTTCCTGCTGTGGTTCCTCTTGCGCTCTTTACTCTCCAACTGATCCAGCTGCTCTACTTTTGTTCATCCTGTATCTTGCTTGTCAAACTATCAATTCTTATGTGTATCCTCTTGTTGCAGTGATAAAAAGAAATTGACAGACACCGCAGAAACGTATCTACAAAAGAAGAAAAAAGTGCACACAAAGCCTTGAAATTCCATGTCCATGGTCCATCACCAATAGCACAATAATACAGAAATAAGGTTTCATTAATTTGAAGAAAAAGAGTGTAAGTGTTGCTTATGAAGTTCTAGGGTAAGGTCCAATCTAGAGTCTGGTCCTTTTTTATTTTATTTTTTATTTAAATAATAAACATCATATATAATGCCATTCAGGTTAGTATTAAAATAAAGGGACAAGATTTAATTCTGATACAAGATACATGATTTAAAGCTGGAACTACCATTTCATGAAACGTGACTTGCTAATCGAATGTTCTGTGTGGATTTCATCAACAATTTACACCACTAATTTAGCTTATAAACAAACATACTGAATGAATGCAATATAAACATTCAAATCATGCGTTCAACAAGAATACAATAATATTTGCTACATAGCATGCAAAACAATTTAATTTCGTCTCCTTCTTCGTTGACAGCTTTATCCTGGACCAGGGGCCTACTCCAAGAACACACTGATCAAGATGGGAATACACCATAAATGTAACACCAGTCTGACACAGGGCATCATATGCTCTTGTACATATTTTTACCTAGGGTGAATTTGAGCAGCGGTCCCCAACCTTTTTGCGCCACGGACCTGACAGTTTAATGTCAGACAACATTTTCACGGACCGGCCTTTAATGTGTGGCGGATAAATACATCAAAATAAAATGATACGACCATAAAAATTGGTATTTTCTAAATCTAATAATGCACGTGAAGCCACTGTGTTGTTTTTTGTTCATTTTGCTCGCTTGGGGGTTTGAATTTAGCGGTAATGTATTATGTGTGAGCTCCTTTAAGGAGGTAGCGGATGGTGGTAAGACATGTGACCGAGGCATCATGACATGCATCAAGAGTGAGTCATAGACAGATGTGGCGGAAAGAATCCAATAATTTTACAAAATAAAACATCGTTCAGAATCAGATAATAAATAAAACGGAAATAGTTATGTATTCTTTCTGTGCGGCCCGGTACCAATTAACCCACGGACTGGTGCCGGTCGAGACCCGGGGGTTGGGGACCACTGATTTACAGTATCCGTCTACTGCCATGTATTTGGTAGATGGGAGGACAGGGAGAACAGTGAGAACACACTACACGATTCTTACCCTGGAGCTGAGGTACCAACACCACCGTCTGTCACCATGCTACCTGACTATGAAGCAAGGTAAGCTGAAATCTGTAATCTTTATCAAAGCTCAGTTTTATCAGTTTCTTTCTGTGGTATATTAAGGTGTCGGCTCCACTGTGTGGCTTCCCTCTTTTGTGTGAATGCGCTGGTGTTGTCGGAGGTTAGACCTGCAGGTAAAACTTTTTCCACACTGTGTGCACTGGTAGGGCTTCTCTCCTGTATGAATGCGCTGGTGTTGTCGGAGATTCGACTTGCAAGTGAAACTCTTCCCGCACTGCGGGCATTGATACGGCTTCTCTCCCGTGTGAATTCGCTGATGAATTTGGAAACCTTCCAGGTAATTAAAACTCTTGCCACACTGTGAGCAGGAATACAGCTTCTCTCCTGTGTGGACACTCTGGTGTCGTTGCAAGGTACTCTGATAAGCAAAACTCATCCCGCATTCCGAGCAACTGTATGGCTTCTCTCCGGTGTGAATGCGCTGGTGTCTTTGGAAACCTCCCAGTTGAGCAAACTTTTTACCGCACTCTGAACACTGATAAGGCTTCTCTCCTGTGTGGATGCGCTGGTGTTTTTGGAAATTTCCCATTTCGGTAAAACTCTTTCCACACTGAGAGCAGCAATACGGTTTCTGCCCTGTGTGAACGCGCTGGTGTCGTCGGAAAGTGCGCTGGTAAGAAAAACTCTTGCCACACTGCGAGCAGTGGTAGAGCTTCTCCCCTGTGTGAAAGCTCTGGTGCTGTTGGAGGAGACTCAGGTGAGTAAAACTCTTCTGGCATTCAGAACACTTGTACGGCTTGTCTCTTGTGTGAACGTGCTGGTGTATGTGGAGAGTGCTCTGCTGAGAAAACCTCTTCCCACACTGTAAACACTGAAACGGCTTCTCTCCGGTGTGAATGCGCTGGTGGTCATGGAGAGACGTCGGGTGAGTAAAACCCCGGCCACACTCGGTGCAGTGGTATGGCTTCTCTCCTGTGTGAATGCGCTGGTGAATTTGGAGATTGATCTTTTGAATAAAAGTTTTCCCACACTCTGAGCACTGATATGGTCTTTCTCCAGTGTGAATGCGCTGGTGGAGCTGGAGAGCGTTTTGGCGAGTAAAACCCCTACCGCACTCTGAGCAGTGATAAGGCTTCTCTCCTGTGTGAATGCGCAGATGTGTTCGGAAGTTGCCCTGCTGAGCAAAACTCTTCCCACAGTGCGAGCAATGGTACGGCCTTTCGCCGGTGTGCATACGCTGGTGTCGTCGGAGATAACTTGCTTGAGTAAAACTCTTCCCGCAGTACGAGCAGTGAAACAACTTCAGTTTCTTTCCCGCATGAATGAGCTGGTGCAGTTTAAAATCACTCAGGTGGACAAAACTCTCTCCACAATCTGAACATCGGTACGTTTCTATCTGCGATTTACTGTTAGAGGCAGTAATGCACAAAGGACCAGAGGAGTCGGCTTCGATTGGATGACTACTGGAGCTGTTGGTAGGCATTAGATTTAATATCTCGTATGTAACCGCCCCTGAATTCATCAGTCGCGCATATTCCTCAGAGTGGCATCTCTTGGCGTGTTTTTGGAAGTGAAATAGGGATGTATATGAAAGTGCACACATGGAGCAGCAGAAGGGTTGCGACAGGATCCCATTCATTTCTGGAGCAAGACAAAAAAACAAAACAAAAAAAACAACAAAAAAAAACAGAACTTCAAATTCAGTGCAAGAAATAATGTAAGATGTAAAATGTAAATTTCATTTAATAATACCAAAATTTAAAAGTATTCACTCTCACTACCAGACTGACAACCAGGCTTTGAGACAGGTATGTTGCATCCAAGCCACTGTTATCTCTTTCTAGTATTTGAATTGCACTTTGCAGTCTTTTCACCATTTATCCCGTTACTTAATTTCTGAACACAAATAGTATGAACCTGTGCTCATGACTGTATTCTGTCAGACTTTTAAAAGATGCACGGTTACCAAGTTGGCTTGGTACAACAGTTTATGAACCGTAGACAATGCTCTTCACTTGGGCAATTCATCTAGACAAACTTCCTGACCAAAGAACAACTCGGCCTCCATTCTATTCTTGACAACATCTAAAATCATATTTAGCAAGCCCCAGAACAGTACAAAAAAATCCTCATATAAAGCTCTCAATAAAAAAAGCATCAGTCTTGTCTAATTAAAGGTCTACTGTGGGTCGGCCAACAGGTTACTCAAGGTCCAATCCAATCCAGTGAAAAGTGCAATAACCCAACAAATGCCTGAACAATATTATACAATTTCACTGTACACACATTTCATAGTTTTCATAACCTGTACAGTAGTCAAGACACCTTCAAATTCCTCTTGCAACATTGATCACTGACCAGAAACGTAATCAATATGATGTTTTTGGATTTTATATAAAAAGACTGTGGTGCACTGCTTTGCTTTACCTCCAGACTGAGATAATCACTTTTCTGTTTATATATCCTCCTAATAATGCTGTTGTGCTTGGTTGATCCTTGCTCAACATTCTCAAATCCACTATTGTGCAAAAATTGCAATGTTGTGGTTTTTTTTTGGTTTTTTTGTCTATAACTCTTTGTTCAGAACTGTACAAACCGAGCAGATAGCTCTCAGCTTTTCACTACCTAAAGAGAAACTGCCATTACTTGTATTTCATGAGCATACCACATAGGACCCTTTAATGCCAAGATGGCTATGGGTGCAAGCATGGCCCTGCTCACATAGAGCCTTTACAAGGTTAAAGAAACCTTTTAGGATCCTGAAAGATGGAATGGTAGTACACCATGTGGCCAGTCTGATTAGTGGTTTTGTGATTCTGAATGCTGTGCTCTCCTTTCCAGGGATTCTTTGGCAGAAGGTCCAAAGAGCAACCCTTCCACACAGCTTAGATTCAGGGTTAATATAATTATACCCTGCAATGTTCAAAGGGGAAGCTGGAGTTTTAAGAGGAAAATACAGTAAAACTAACTTTACCCCATTATGCTTCAAATAGGAGGCTCAAGGCAAATGTGTGCAAGAAGACTGGTGCCCCCACTACCCTTGTGACCCACTGGACAGCCAAATGATGAAGGATGTGAAATGCTCAGGGAAATTGAAATCTCGAGGGATTAACCAAACCCAACGGGAAGGTAAGAGATGTAAGTGCCACAACTGAACAATGGCACAAAGCAGTATGTAAAACTTGACAAGAGAACTTCGCAGTGAGTGAGTCTAATAAGGCTAGTGACAATAATAAAGGAAACCAGTTAAAAGCTAGAGAAAGAAAGAAAAAAAACTGGAAATATATGAAATATACACTCACTGCGGCAGAGGAGAAGATAGGAGATGGTAAGTCACCAGCTTTGGAGGACTGGATACCTGTAGCTCCATCCATGGTCCCAAGCTGCTAAGCGGACAGGTCCACATGATGCACATGTAGTCTGATGTATGCAAGGTAACAAAAGGGCAGAAAGACTGCTGTATGACAGCCATATTTATTGCATACACTGTCATACGTCACCAGGCACACAAGAAGGTTTCTAGGTGATCACCACCTCTGGCAGTTAGGAGGGGTTGACATACTGCTTACGTGACTTTTTTTTAAACTATCAATTGTCAGCATAACCCTTTACTATTATTATTATTATTATTGCACCTCATAAAAATGATGGCAAAGAAAAAAACTATTTTCTCATGATTACTGGACAGTTTAGATTTTTCAGATTAGGGTTTTCCCCCACTGCTTTCATATTTTATAGGGTTTATTTCGTTTATTTGAGCTTTTCATTTATTTTCATTATTTTACGAGTGTTACACTGCTATGAATTATTATCACTCAGACTGAATATGATGTAGCTGATGTAGATGACCAACATTTATCTAAATAAAGTTTGGCTTCAAGTTTAGCCCCACTGTGTACAATTAGCGCTATAGCTTGGTGCTCTACTCCTGCAGACCAACTATCTGTATCAGTGAGTAACTCATGCCATGCCTTAAGAGTATCTGCTGCTAGGCCTTTGCTAAGAAACCAATTTTTGACCCTTTTCGATCTCCAACAGATGTTTTTTTTTCTGGAAGCATCCTGATACAGAGTCAGTGCTGGCTAATGGTGTAAATTACCAACCGCATGTCTTGGCTTGTAAGTGTATGTGTTGGTACTAGTGGACTTGAGTACAGCATTCGACACCGTTTTAATCATGATATTTTAATAGACAGGCTTGAAAACATGCTCGGGTTAGACAACCAATGTTTTAATCAATTGGAACTATTTAGTGCCTCAAGAAGTTCAATATGGTGCCCCGAAAAGTTAGACCTGCTACACGTCCTTTGTTTTCTTGCAATTTGCAGACACAGCTACAGAAGATATATCTAAGAACAACGGAATAGTAGTGTAATAGTAATAGTCCTCAGTAAGAATGTTTTGACTCTAGAGCTTGATTGCAATTTTTGATTCAATTATAAACATTATATATAACGCATTTTATCTGAGTATTAAAATAAGCAGATACGGTACAGAATGTTGGCGAAAAAAAGTCCATTTGATGGAACATGATTTACAATAAAAATGTTCTTAATATATTTAGCACACTATTCAAGCTACTATCTAAGAAAGAAAACATATGAATGCGACACAACATTCAACACATGCGCTCGACAAAGATACAAGACCATCAGCTACATAATATGCAGAACATTTTCATTCAGTCCTATAGAACATCTATTTTCTCATCGGGGTGTATCCTATCCCAGGAACACTGGAAATAGACCCTCCACCGGATACTGCACAACAAAGGAAGTCACAACACTCATGCATTTCTTCTGGCATTTTTTGACTATCCGTCTAGTGGTATGTCTGAAAAGTGGAATGCAGTCCTTGCAGAAATAGGGATGTCAAACTCTATCTACTGGACCCTGGAGCTTTGAGGTACCAACTCAACCTGTCGCCATTCTACCCGACTAGGAAAAAAGTTAACCTGAACTCTGTAATATGGACAATCAGGTTTCTTGCTCTTGTGTCTTGGCTGTACAGCTTCGCTCTTTTGTGTGAACGCGTTGGTGCTGCCGGAGATTAGACTTGCAAGTAAAACTCTTGGCACACTTCGAACAGTCGTACGGCTTCTCTCCTGTGTGAATGCGCTGGTGTTGTCGGAGGTTAGTCCGGCAAGTGAAACTCTTCCCGCACTGCGAGCAATGATACGGCTTTTCTCCTGTGTGAATACGCTGGTGTATCTTGAGACTACTGGCACTAGTAAAATTCTTCCCACACTGTGAACAGGAATATGGCTTCTCTCCTGTGTGAACGCGCTGGTGCACTTGCAACTTGTGCTGGGAGGAAAAACTCTTCCCACACTGTAAGCACTGATACGGCCTCTCCCCGGTGTGAATGCGAAGATGCCGCTGCAATCTGTGCTGGAAAGAAAAGCTTTTCCCACACTGCGAACAGTGGTACAGCTTCTCTTTCGTATGGATGAGCTCGTGCTGATGCAAATTACGCTGGTGAGAAAAACTCTTCCCGCACTGTGCACAGTGATACGGCCTCTCCCCAATGTGAATGCGCTCATGCTCTTGAAGATGAGTCCGATGAGTGAAACTTATTCCGCACTGTAAGCAGTGATAAGGCCTCTCTCTTTTGTGAATAGACTGGTGTTTCTGCAAGCCTGCCAGCTGAACAAACCGCTTTCCGCACTCGGCGCAGCGGTACGGCTTCTCTCCGGTGTGAACGCGCTGGTGTAGACGGAGAGCGCTCTGTTGCGCAAAGGTCTTTCCACACAGCAAACAGTGAAACGGTCTCTCTCCTGTGTGAATGCGCTGGTGTGTGTTAAGGTTACTCTGATGAGTAAAACCCCGCCCACACTCCGAGCAGCAATATGGCTTCTCTCCCGTGTGGATGCGCAGGTGTGTTCTGAGGTTACTCCTTTGAATAAAACTCTTTCCGCACTCTGAACAGCGATATGGCCTCTCGCCTGTGTGAATGCGCTTGTGGGCTCGGAGGTGACTCACTTGAGTAAAACTCCTCCCACAGTGCGAGCACTCGTATGACTTTATCTTCTTTCCCGCGTGAATTTGCTGGTGCAGTTCAAGATCGCTCTCTTGAAGAAAACTTTTACCGCAATCGGAGCAGTGGTGCGTTTTTATTCGCATGCGACCGTCGGAGGTTGTAACGCACAAAGTACCGGAGGAGTCAGCTCCAATTTGGTGACTACTGGAGCTGTTGGTGGGCATCACATTGAATTTTTCACAGTTTATCTCTCCTGAATTCGTCAGTCTCACATACTCCTCATAGTGGCATCTCTTGATATGTTTGTGGAAGTGAAATAAGGATGTATAGGAAAGTGCACACAACGAGCAGGAGAGGGCTTGCAACAGGATGCCATTCATTTCTGGAGCAGGACAAAAAGAAACAGAGAACTTCAAATGCAATGCAATTTTTTTAGGTTTGAAAATTTTTAGGAAACTATATATATGAACTGCTTTATAAGCTACAATAATGTTTATTGCTAATATCAGTAGTAGCCAACCACACCATGACGTTTAGCACAACCAATATCCAAAAACCTTCACATAACCACTAACTAACTAACATTTAGACACCATTAGAAGCAGCATGACACTTGGTAAAAAAATTAAAAAAGAGTACAAACTTAGCTCTAAAGCAGAAGTGAGGTGGCAGCCTCTGTTCAGATTTAGACCAGATTTAAATGTAGAAATGCTCCAGCTAGAGTGACAAGACAGACACCTGATATCCTGTAGTTCTCATCTCATTTCAACAGCGAAGGCCTAAAATCAAGTCAAATCATGAACCACCAAACCACTAAATGCCACTTAGACGTATTTACGGAAAAAAACCTGAATGACAAAATGGCAGTAAAAGAAGCATGACCCAGAACAGCTACATTCTAAGACAAAACGTGCAGACTTCAACCATCAAACTGACTACAGAAATTACTGAGAAAGTCTTTGGTGATGTCTGATGAGGGCTCAAAAGATGGAACAATGAATAGGTAACACATTAATCTGATCTGTAAAGTGATCTGTCCATCTGTTCACCAATCCAGCTAGATCCAGGTGGAACTGATTGAGAACACCACAGATGGCAGTTTGTCAAGACAAATGCCTGACTTACCAATTAGTGCAGTTGCTCTATATTAAGAAAAAACCCACGATGACAGCGCACGTCTCACCTGACTGCTTGACCCTGAATGCAAGTTATTCAATAAACAGGCTAATACCAACACAAAATGATGGATGGCTCTTTAATGCTGTAGAGGCATTTTGCTGGCTCGGTTTAGGTCCACTTCAATACAAAATTCTTTTGACTGTTCTTTTGATTGCTCATGATAGGATTGATCTCTTCCAGGGTGACCCAACACCTTCCCCAAGGCATGTGAGCTCACTGTTGTGATGGTTATCACAATGTTGGCAGATCTCAACCAAGTTGATTGCTTGAGTGTTAGACAGTTCCCCCACCCCACTATCAAGGCACTAAATGAGAGCCAGTACAGTGTACCAACTTTTCGTATCATTGCTGTAACAGTACAAAGACAGGTGTACAGGTAACTCATGATGGCCAAACCTTACAATTTGCAGAATGCTTTTCCTTTAGTATGTCACGAATGCGTGTCTCTATGTGAAAAAGATAAAAGTTTCCTACCTTCTTTCCACAATTTCTGACACCTTACCTTATTAGATTGACATTTTTCCAATAGCCTCGACCATTTTTGCTTCTGCCATAGTAGTTTCAAACTTTTAAGTAGTATTTTGGGGTAGTTTTGTCAAGCAAAACTAAATTTGGACTTTGTGAGTGGACCAATGAAGGTATTTAAAAAGGTAAATTTTTCATTACAGTAGATTGATGACTGAAGATTTGACATTAATTGAGCCTGCTCACTACTAAGATTGAAGTAGACCTTTTAGAATTGATTTACAATCTATCATAACCCTAGACTTCTACTCCAGATTTAAGTATTAGGTAATTTTATTTGCCCTTAACCACCTGCTACTTTTAAAAGACTAGTGGAACAATTGAATTACATATGTAGCCATGCACTATGAACTCTAGATAACCTCCGGTGGTGTTTTTACACCATGATACCATGTAGTGCACCTGTGCACACAAGGCAGGATCTTTAATACAAAGTCACGTGGTTGCCATGCAACACTATAAAATGCTGTCAGTAGTGGTCACCATTCCCTATGGAACTTTTTCCCTGGGTTCTAATTGACTGGAAACCCTTATTATCTGGAGTTCTTAGAACATTGTAATATACATAACCTAACATTCCTCTTAAACCCTCCTGACACTGCTGGGGCAGTGTTTTAAAAGCAGGATAACCCATATATCATGAGGAAATTACTCACCTTCTGAGTAGGAGGGTGTTTGCTGTACTCATGACACTCAGGCATAATGTTCTTAGAATATCTGCAGCAATGCACAAGTAGCTGCAGCACAAACCTCCTGGAATTGCATGTTTGTCGGAGTTCTTAAAGATGAAATGCACCTTGTGGAGTTGCCCATTTTCTGCCACAAATGTACCATGCTTTTAATAGGTATAGTAGGGAACACTCTGAACGGACTGACCCTTGTTGTACACCACAAAATCAATCCCAGGGTACTTGAGGCACATAAACTAAAATAAGATCCATGAGTTTGGTCATGAGATCACTCTGAAACTGGTTGTCAGAGCATGTGGGACAGGCTTATTGCCAAGGCATGCAGTCATCTTAGCCCTCTGCAGAGGTGACTGTCAGCTAAAAAAAAAAAAATGCTGTCTATAATAATGCTCCATAGAGCATCCTGTCTGGGTCAAAATGGTGTGGGAATAAAGGTACACAAAACAAAAGTGAGATCCCACATCTGACTCCTTGGGGAGGGGTAGCTTATAAACCCAAATTTAGGATTGTGTTGTTTGACTGTACTGTTTGTACTGTTTGCACTGGGTTGCATTCGATGCACTTTATGTAGCTTTACGGTGTACCACTGTGTATAGTATAAATGACAATAAAAGCCTCTTGACTTGAGGTATAAGTGCCCAGATTAAAATTCACTTATGTGTTGTAAGCTGCCCCACTGTGCTGACCAAGTGGGTAAAGCACTCTCTAGAAGCTTACCATTGGTGGGCCAGGTCCAACATGTTTCAACATGTGGAACATATTTAGGATCCCACCAATACCACACCCACACATGGCCTGGAGTCTAGCGAGCAAAACTTGTCTTGTTATTTACATGGGAGGACTGGCGCTCCTCCACCCTGTCAAACCTATCAATCACAATGAAACTATCTGTCTAGTAAGTGTTTTTTGATCTTTACAGTCAATGGCATGGTTAGGAAGGACTTGAGGACCTCTCTTGCTTTCTGAGATTTGGACTTATTGCCCCTCTCACTGGGACAAGGAACTGTTCTTGTCCGTGGTCCCTGGGGTTTGCTTCAGAACCTGCTGACTTACAAAAGGTCTTTAATTCAATTCACGTTTTCAGGGCATTCTGCTGTACGTGTAGTTCACAGTCCATCATTGTATAATTAGCACAAAAAATCCTCCAACTGAAGACCAAGACCATTTTTCTGACTTACACGTGCTGGTGTCCACCCGGCATCTCCAGAAACCTTGACTGCCTTTACTTGACTCCTACAGCAAGGTTGGTAAGCACTCACAACAGAATCTGTGCATTTTACTTTTGCTATAATATGCATTTGACCAACAGGCACTAGCTCTTTCCATAGGTGCGCTGTACAGCAAGTGGATTCTGCACCTGAAAACAGAAACCTCTCAACAGGAACTTAATCTCCAACTCTGATTACCGCTGAAGATCTTTTCAAGACTTGAATTAGCTTCTTGTGATGGTAGCACCAGGGGGCTTTGGTTAGAGACACCAAGGCTAACTATGCTCAGTGTTGATGCAAAAAAGTTTGTCAACAGCAAAATCACCCACCGCGGTTCTGACTCAGTGTTATAATCATGTAACTAGGACGACAAAACCACTCCATCACAGTCATAGACATGGTACCCCAAGGGACCAGTATACCAATATACACTGGTAACCAACTAAAAACTTGAGAAACCTACATCACCTACAAATCTGATATTTAACAGTCTTTGAAAAAGATGTTTAGCTGACCGGTTAAAACCCTTGTTCAAAAATCATTCTCCCTGTCCCACAAAAATCCCATTTTCCATTGTCCTATCATAATCCCTGCATGAATACCAATCATACCAAGCCTGCAAAAAGAGGTTAATTTGGTAGGTAAAAAAGGCCATGGGGAAATCAACTCCATCTTAACAGTAGATGTCACTTCCAGCCAGGGATAGGCTGAAAAGAAAGCTAGCTCAAAAAAATAGCCATGAATAGGATCAGGGTTATGCTCATATAGTCCACTAGGTCTGACCAAATAATGAATAGCTTGTAGTTCGACCAACAAGGAAAAACCCAGGATTAACCATTGAAATAGTTCTACTTGAGTAGTTCATAACTAAGCAACTTAAAATATTAGTAAGCTGGAAACTCTTACGCAAGTGAGGTGCCCCAGAATGGACAAGAAAATCACTGCTGACCAAGTTTTAACAGGCATTTGGATTACGACTTATGTCACAACTGGCCAAGTCTTAATACCTTAATCTGTAAAGTATGTTATAGTCTCTATCTTGTATGCTTATAAATAAAGCATTGTCTAAAAAACCATAATGAAATTGAAATATTGGTACGTAACCATTTAGGGAACACTTTTTGTTCCAGAGGTATTCGAAAGCAAGACTGAGATCTTTGGCGTATTCCTCTTCGTAGCCCACTAGAAGCTCCTGTCCTGGTTTGATGGGTCGGCAGCAACGATAGAAAATCCCTCCTTGATACTGAAAGGCCATGAGATTCTGATCTTCATCGGCACAAGCGCAATTCACATACCTAAATTAGTGGCAAAGGTAAAAACAAGGTTGTATTTTTATTAAGCATTCTATATGAATAACTCGAAATAAATCCTCAATATAATATTCCTCACCTCATCCAGTTAGCATGTATCTCGTTCGTAGCATCGACGTATTCCTCACGCTGTCTGTCTTTGTATATCTGCCAAATAATAATAAACTTACATTCTATGCACAATTGTGTAACAAGTATTCATTCATTTACCAATTCTGTTGACCAAAATGTGATTTAATCAATTCATGTGTGAGTTTTGTGATTATATTACTTACCACCCATGAATAACCACTGTTCATTGCCTCCTCTCGGTCTACCGGATCTCCCTGGTAGGGCCCGAAGTGTGCTCCAACTGGAACGGTGTCTCCATTATTAAACACTCCCAAGCCTGCGTCGGGAACGTCGGACTTCCGAATCTCTAGCCCTGATGGAAGGGTTCGTCTGGCACGGTCGGCGACCCCCATGGGAACAGGAGTGTCGGGTATGAACAGAGCTGGACCGTGAACTTCACACTTGTTCACGAAAAAGCACCTGCATTCCTCGCAGTCTGGAAAAATGAAAAAAAGACGCTAACTTGTTCGGGTTTATGGCTAATTTTCGTGATCAGAAACGTAATTTTTTCGAGGTAGCTGGAGTAGTGTGCACATGGGTCATTAATTAAACAGGATATTGGCTTTTAAGTACATCATACAAATCATCGGTATGAGTCGGCATCAGCTGAAGTATCATTTAAATAGTTTTTTGATGTTTGTGTAGGCATCAGTTCGTGTGTTGAGCTGTTTGTTTCAGTAATATTTTTTATCTGGGTGTTCACCCGTGTTCGTTTGTGTTCAGGTAGTTCATCATTTGTCAGAATGGTTTATTGGTGTTCAGCAGTTTATCTGTGTATAGATTTATATCAGTAACTGATGATCATGATGTGCATCTGTGTTCACACACTTTCTTCATGTTTACTTGGTTCTCATGAAACAATGCCCAAGACGAAACACTACAGAGTGGCCATGCGAATCATTTCAGATTTTTGGATCAATGGCATCCACAGCATCTTGTTTCTTATGCTGTTGAGAGAAACAAAAAATGGATTTGAATGAAAAGCGTGTTCACTGCTACGTTTCAATATAGTGCAGGTGGTAGCTTTGTGGTTATGGGATTGGACTTTGACACCAAGCTGCCACTCCTGGGCCCCTGAGCAAGGCCCTCAACCCCATAGCTGCTCAGTTGTATGAATAAGATAAGGGTGTCTGCCATATGCCGTAAATGTAAGCGCATGCCATTGTAATTTCCTTTATAAAACTCGACGCATGATACATGACGTGCATAAAATCATACATTAAATCAAGCACACAGACACAAGACTCAAATCCAGATGTTGATCAATGACAGGAGCTGAAAAATGGCAGAAGCAAAAAAAGGACATTTCTGTAAACAGTGTAACAAACACATCCGTAAATGCCATCGTCCAAAAATCTCACGTGATCCGAAAGCGCACACGTTTATTGAACTGAAACCTTGTTTGCAGACACAAATATATTTTCAGAATTTTTTTTTTTAGTATCTAAAGACCATCTAGGGCTCTGCGTAGGGCGTGTCACTGAGCGGACTCCATTGTGTCTTGCAGCTGGCTTACAGAGGTAGTCGTCATCCTCGGGATCTTCCTCCTTGATGCAGATGATATTCAGCCTGTCGAAATCGCTCCCTTGATCATCGCTGTTCAGCTCCACAGGCTCCTCCTTCAAGCAGTGTCCTAACACGCACAGGATCAAACACACACACACGCATTGTCAGGAACACACTGACTTAAGTTCATCGACATGTTCACATAAAGCGAGGCACCAACCGGACTCCTCCAATCCAAACTCTTCTTCTGGAAGCTCATCCCGGTCATCCCCCGGTTCGACGTGACGCCGGTGTGAGGTCTCTCCGCTGGTACACGCCTCCTTCGGCACGTCTTCAACCTGATGGGCGTGGACAAAAGTTAGACCCAAATTAGAAGAGGCTTTGTACATGTCACATGTTATTTCACTGTACAGTGGATTTTTACATTTTGCAGCTTGTTAGGACACTTGGGCCAGCAATGATACAGTGCCCCTGAAGCACAGAAGATTGAGGGCCTTTCTCAGGGGCCCAATGGTGGGAGCTTAAACCTCTGACTTTCTGATCAGAGACTTAACCATTAAGCTGCCACTCTCACCCCTCTGTTAGGCCGTGTGAATGAAACCCTGGGGTGCTTTGGCTGTACAGACGTCCTCACAACCATCAGATAGCAGATAAGAGGACCAAAAAAACGAGTAGTCTGAGACCGGTTTCACAAACAACAGATCGGATGTGATTTCCAGGGAAGGACGGAGTTTCACAAACCAGCATTTGCAGATCATCTCAAGGCCTTGGGTTCGTTTTGTTTCATTTCATGATCCTCTGTGAGAAACGTAAGCAAAATAGGAATCTCCCTCTGACTCAGACAAGCATGAGCAGGACTTACAGGTGCAAACAAAACAGGAGAAACCATTCCTCCGAAACCTGGCAAATGGAGAAGTGGCAGCTCAGTGGTTAAGGTGTTGGCCTTCTAATTGGAAGGTTGTGAGATCAAATCCCAGGACCACCAAGGACTGGGCTCAGAGCCGTTCAGAGTGTTTGATGTAGATGTTCACAGTGTTTGATGTGGATGTTCATAGTGTTTGATGTAGATGTTCACAGTGTTTGATGTGGATGTTCAAAGTGTTTGATGTGGATGTTCAGAGTGTTTAATGATTGAGTATTTTGAAGATGAATTAAGTGTTTCTGGTAGCTGTGCTTTACCTCTGAGTGAGCAGGATCAGGTTCCTGCGTCCGAGGCATCGCAAGAGCCCACCGTCTGTATCAACAAATATATATTATAATTTTTTTTTATAATTTTTTTTTTTAAAGCACCATTATTAAAAAAAAAAAAAAAAAAAAAAAAAAACATTAAATCAGCATCAACTGTTAAACCTGGTCACAAAAGGTACATGAGTACAGTGAAGGACTTTCCCCAGAGCTGACTAGCTTCAGCCCTCAGAAATTAGCTGACATGCTATTAACTAGCTGAATGCTAAGGGGCTTTGCGGTGAATGTAACGGTCCTCAGGAGACAGATCACAGCTGGATGGGGTTCTTCTGGTCCTAATCCAGCTGTTACACGTGACATCAGTTTGGGATTTAGTTTTTTGTCACACCGTTCCTGAGAAAGGGGTCTAAAAATGCAGCTGAAACACGAACCCAAAATCATCTAAATATCCAAATCAGAAGCTAACTGGTGGGGTTCAGTCTCCATCCATCCCTTATTTATAAATGAAGAAAGTTCATGATCATTCCTGAGCCATCAGTGACTCCGGACCTCCATTCACATAAACAATGAAACTAGCTGAACCAGCAGCTTCACCATGGCTGAATCCCAAATAACCTCCTCTTGAATACAAAGTGCACTGCAAAGGGCGTAGGCGCCATTGTTTTCGCGGCCTATGTAGTGTGCCTACACAGGAAGTGGAACTCGATTTGGGATTCAGCCACTCACCGTTAGCCGAGCAGCTCAGCCAGCGAAAGTCGGTTTATTTTTATTATCTGAAAAAAAACAGCGAGGTTTTGATTTTTATTGTTTTAAAACTCGAACACGGTCATATTCGAATGTAAAACTCAATTCTTAAAAGGAAAGAATAAGATGATGAGGCAGGCTGAGGAGAAAAGGGGAAAGTGCGCTCAGCTTCCCGAGCAGAAAAAATGCAGCGCGTCACCGTCAATGGAAAAATGTTTTTTTTTTTTTTTTTTTTTTTTTTTTTTTTTTTCATCATCTTCTTCGCTAAAGTTATTCATTGAAAAAATCGTCATCGCCACCAAGCGGCCTGGCGGTATTGTTTAGGTTTTGTTTGCTTTCTTTTAGTTTTTTCCTTTTTGTTTATTTTTCCATTTCTTTCGTTCTTTTTCATTCTTTATTTATTCATTAATTTGTCTGTTTTGTGACTGGGTGGATGTGGGTTTCCTTATGCTTTACTACCCATGTTTGTGGATACGGCTGGAAGTTGCAAATTAATTCATTATGTAATTAATTATGCACGAACTTATAATTTCTTTTTTCACGTGATAAATCTGTGAGGATAATAAGCTAATAAATTTCAATAACAACAACTGGTTGATCGTGATCTTGATTTTATTTTCGTTTTCTGGTGCAGCCTTAGCCCATTCTAAAACCAACCAGTGCATAGATAATAATGCGTGTTGTTGCGCTATTTGTCCACAAGGCGGCAAAACAACACTCATTTTCTAAACCAATCAATGCAGTGAATATTGAAGCAGTGTTGTTGCGCTATTTGTCCACAAGGCGGCGAAAAACACCCATTTTCTAAACCAATCAATGCAGTGAATACTAAAGCAGTGTTGTTGCGCTATTTGTCCACAAGGCGGCGAAACAACACCCATTTTCTAAACCAATCAATGCAGTGAATATTGAAGCAGTGTTGTTGCGCTATTTGTCCACAAGGCGGCGAAACAACACCCGTTCTAATACCAGTCAGTGCGGTGAATGCGTGTTGTTGCGCTATTTGTCCACAAGGCGGCAAAACAACACCCATTTTCTAAACCAATCAATGCAGTGAATATTGAAGCAGTGTTGTTGCGCTATTTGTCCACAAGGCGGCGAAAAAACACCCATTTTCTAAACCAATCAATGCAGTGAATATTGAAGCAGTGTTGTTGCGCCTTTTGTCCACCAAATGGCGCCAAACCCCGAATTTGTTATGCTGCGCCCCAAAATATTGTAACACGAAGAAGAATCAACACTCTGGCACGTTTCCCAAACCGACACTCATCCTACGTGATAGTGCACTTGAGAGTCGGTAGGGCGCGTTATCTCGTACCCTACGTAGTGTGCATCCGTATTGAGGGTAGCGCTATTTGGAATTCAGCCTCAGCCTGCACGGTATGTTTTTGCTGCAGCGTAGTTGTGGTTAAATTCTCGACGTTTTGCGTTGAAAATGTTCTTTTAAAACCCGAAACGATTTCTGGTGAATTTCTTTAGTTTGCACGAACATATTGTGTATAATTATATAAGATGCGTCCTGGACAGACGCCATGGGCGTGTGTGTAGCGCGTACATGTAATATTTGCTCGTGTCTGTAATAATAATAATTTTTATTATTTATATAGCATTATTTCGCTTAACATCCTGTTTCGCGCGCGCGCGTGTGTTTTTTTTTTACTTCTCACGTTAGAGATGTAAATAAAATGTAAATAAATTTATTTGCCGTTACACAGGGCCCAAATGGCACGTTGTACACGTCACAACTCTGTCCGTATGATGTCAGATTGCTGCCGAATAACGTTCGCAAGTCATCGTTTCCATAGTAACGGTTCTTTCACACGGAAGTGAAACTGGAGAAATCGTGTGACGTTGTATCGCTCTTTCCGTTATGAAACGTTTGTAAACATTTCTGGGAAGAGTCTCCTGTGTCCCGGAGTCAGAATCGAGCCGAAATGTTTTCATTACAGCAAAAATGTCGAATAATCGACATTGCATTTGTTTTGTATATCGGGGGTCATTCAGGGTCATTTTATTAATTTTTTTGTTATTTGCAATTAAAGAACAAAACATGTATTTTCTCTATTTGTTTAATCACACAGAGTTGTATTCCTCATTCTAATCTCAAAATACCAAATCTGATCAATGGCCTGTAGTGCTCAATATTTCCAATCTAACATCTGGAATTTGTTTACTGGTCTGAATATGATGCAAAATCAGAGCAACATATTCAGAAATCCAGTAGACCATGGTGCAGGACATGTGTGAGACTCCCGTGCTTAGATGACGCTCCTGATAGTTTATCAGTTCTTCAACATCTGTATTGTTTGGTGGAACCCCACCCACATTACTCAAAGCAAAAACAATGAGATGGAAGAAACTGGGGTGTATTTTACATATTTTACATTTAGAGCAAAAAATTTGTTTAAACATAATTGGATATTTTTTTCTCATTTTCAAAACAAAAAACCAATGAGCGCGGTCGTTTCCGGCTCCTTTGCAGCGTTCCCACCAGAAAAAGTAGGACGTGTCCTTTAATAAATCTATGCCTGATTGATTTCTAGAGCAGCTGCACCACAGAGGGTTGATTTCAGCAGTGCTTTGGGATTTGCTCTGTGGCTTTGAATAGTTCTAATTCCATAACATGGTTATTGTTCTTTTTTTTTCTGTGTTATATCAGACGAGTAAAATTGCCAGTAAATGAGTTTCATGTTACTAAGCTAGATTCAGTTTGAAAATTAACCTACAATCTTGTCTTCTACTTGTCCACTACTTCAGTCCTGTTCAGCGAGGTGTAAAGATGGTGGACCAGCGAGCTCTGAAGAATCCCTACTTGGATTTTAATGGACTTGAGAACTCACAGGATCTGTTCGACTCTCACGGCAAAGTGAGTTTAACACGAGTCTGTAAATGACGGGATGAATATTGAACATAAAATTCTAAGTGGTGTATTTTTTCCATTCGTAGCTCACGCCCACTTTTGCCGGTCGTATTACCGGTAAAATTAAAGAGCTGCTGGCCGTGATGGAGAACGGACTGAAGACGGCCGATCCGAACGACTGCACAGGATACACGGGCTGGGCAGGTTCGAGATGCTCAAATATCTCATCGATTTATCACATTTAGACTGTGTTAAAAACATTCAAAAGACTTGAAATAATATATATCATTAAAAATGTTATTGTATAATTTGAATCAAAAACATTTTTGGAATTTAACTTTTATTATTAAAATATAATGTTGCTATGAGAATCAATTGGAATGAAGTTATAATTATTATTAAAATAATTCAAGCTAATTAGATAAAGATTTCACCATACAATTTTCACCAATTTTTTTACCAAGGGCACCAATTTTTCTAGATTCATCTGCACATTTATACGACTTAAAGCAGCCGTTATGCCGTTATTTACTATTCTAGGCATCGCCGTGCTCTACCTGCATCTTCACTCAGTCTTCGGTGACCGTGCGTTCCTCCAGAGGGCGCTAGAGTACGTGGACCGCAGCCTCAGAAGTTTAAACCAGAGATGGGTGACTTTCCTGTGCGGAGACGCCGGGCCGCTCGCCGTGGCAGCCGTTATTTATCACCGCTTGCAGAGGACCCAGGAATCAGAAAACTGCATCGACAGGTTTACGATCATGTTCTTTTCGATTGTCCCAGAAGGTTTCATAGGGGGTTTGGCTTCACGTTTGTGATGTTGTGTTTGCACATCTGCGTCCCAGGTTGATGGAGTCACACAGATCAGTAGTGAAAGGGTCAGGTGGCCTCCCGAACGAGCTGCTGTACGGTCGTGTGGGCTACCTCTTCTCCCTCATCTTCATCAACCAGCAGTTCCAGCAGGAGAAGATCCCTGCACAGTACATTCAGCAGGTCAGTATGAGGTCTAGTCAGATTTGACCTTACTACTAAAAATAAACATGTGCAATGACACAGTTCATGTAGTTTTTGAACATGAACTTAAGGTACGCATAATTGGTGGTGTTGGTGTGTTAATTTTATTTGTGCGAGCAGTGGTATTAAGGATACCTGCCAGGTATCCTTAATACTACTATATAGGATTAAGGAAATCTGCCAGACCTTCACTTTCCCCAACAACGTCTACACAACACAGCCAGGAATCCACTACTCCTTTGTTGTCAAGCTTTACAACCTTAACAGAAGATAAGACACTGCAAGTCATCCAATCTTGCAATCCCACCACCTGTCCTCTGGATCCAATCCCTTCAACTATGCTTCAGACCATCACACAAGATCTCCTGCCCTTCATCTCCACAATCATCAATGGGTCCTTAACATCTGGCTAACTACCTTCAAGCAAGCAAAGGTCATTCCCATCTTAAAGAAACCTGCTCTGGAACCATCAGACATCAACAACTATAGACCGGTATCACTTCTCTCCTTTGTTTGCTAAATCTCTTGAACGCACTGTTTTTAACCAACTGTCTGTCTGTCTCTCACAGAACAACCTTCATGATCCGAACCAGTCTGGGTTCAAAGCGGCACATTCCACAGAGACGGCCCTTTTGGCTGTTTCTGAGAAACTGCATGCTGCTCGATCAGCCAAGCTTCATCTGTTCTTATCTTCCTGGACCTTTTAGCAGTATTTGACACAGTCAACAACAAGACTCTCTTGTCTACCCTCAGGAGCCTCAGTATCTATTTGCTTCCTACCTGGAAGGTCGCTTATACCAGGTAACATGGAGGGGATCCACATCTGCCCCGTGCAGACTCACCACTGGTGACTCACCACAAGGCTCGGTACTTGGTCCCCTCCTTTTCTCCCTCTATCTATCTATCGTCCACTGCAAATGATCCAAAACACAGCTGCACGACTTGTGTTCAATCTGCCCAAGTTCTCCCACACCACCCCACTGTTGCGCTCCCTTCACTGGCTTCCAGTAGCTGCACGTATCAGATTCAAAACACTGATGTTTGCCTACAAGGCCAAAATGGACCAGCGCCATCTTACCTCAGAGACCTCATCACATCTCGCACTGCACCACGCTGTCTGAGATCCTCCAGCACTGCTCGACTGGTACCACCTTCTCTCAGAATGAGAGGTAAGTATACTTCAAGGCTCTTCTCTGGTCTGGCACCGAGGTGGTGGAATGAACTTCCCCTAGATGTCCGTACAGCAGAGTCCCCGACTATCTTCAAGCGACGGTTGAGGACCTACCTCTTCCTGAAACACTTAAATTAGCACTTTCCAAGTTTGCTTTGTAGAATTAAAGAGTTATATTTATATTAAGTTTGTAATCTGGTGTACCAGTGTAGATTAATTCATTAATAGAGACTCTAAGCACTTTTGTGCGTCGCTCTGGATAAGGGCGTCTGATAAATGCCGCAAATTTGAATGTAAATAGAATCAAGTGTAAATGCACGATTTTTTTCCGGTTCTACTCACTGTGTTAATGGTGCTGTCTTACCATAGGTTCATTATACAGCTGCTACCTTCTCGTGGCTTTATGAGGAAGGGGACGATCTAGTAACCCAGATACCGTAGCTCAGCTCGACCTAGATACAATTTCCTTGCATGAGCAGATTCTGATTCCAGTTCCAATTTTTTGATATCAGTTAATGGTATTCGGTGCACAGTGATAAACTGGTGAATCAACCAGAGTGTTTTTCTACCAACAGCTTTCCGATAAACCAGCATAAAGAGTTAACCGAACTCTCTGACGATATCTTGCTCAGGAAGCCTACTTATGTAATGGATTATAATCCCTACCAGGTGGCGTTCCACCGTTCTTGTACCATTGGGCCCAAGCATACAGGATGGAGAGATAACAAGCTTTTTATCCCACCTCGATTTATGGAAAGTTGTTACTTAATGATGAAGTAAAAATAGGTCTTGACAGTGTTCTCACTTGTGGTCCGTGTTTGTTTTGTTTAGATCTGTGATGCTGTGTTGGCATCGGGTCAGAATCTGGCTCAGAGGATGAGGGTGGAGCATCAGACTCCACTCATGTATGAGTGGTACCAGGAGCAGTATGTGGGTGCCGCTCACGGCCTTTCAGGCATCTATTACTATCTCATGCAGGTACAATTTAAAATGGAGGCATATCTTCTGGCAAAACCTAGACTTATATATACATATAGAGTATATATATATTTAAGCAGTTCCATTTGTTTCCCTGTAGCCTGGTTTCATCTCCAACCACAGCCTCATGACAGCCCTCGTGAAGCCCAGCGTTGATTATGTGTGCTATCTGAAGTTCCCATCAGGTAATTACCCCCCATGTGTCGGCGACTCCCGTGATCTTCTGGTTCACTGGTGCCACGGCTCTCCTGGAGTTATCTACATGCTTCTGCAGGCCTACAAGGTACAATCAAAAGAAACAAAACCATAGAGAACTTGTTTATGTCCTGATTAATCCTGACTAACTGAACACTGTTTGACCAGTTGAATATTAAATACCTTTTAGGAGATCAGTTGGAGTTTATGTAGAGAATGTGTTCATTCTTTTTGACCAGCACAATATAATATGTATTATATACTTGTTTCTTTCCTAACCGGAAGGTGTTTGGGGAGCAGCATTACCTGCATGAAGCCATGCAGTGTGGTGAAGTGATCTGGCAAAGGGGTCTCTTAAAGAAAGGTTACGGCTTGTGTCACGGAGCAGCAGGAAACGCCTACGCCTTTCTGGCTCTCTTCAAACTCACCCAGGAGGCCAAGTACCTCTACAGGGCCTGCATGGTAGCACATATATCGATATATATTGCATAAATAATATAAACTGTTGTCTTTTATTTTCCTTAGTTAGCGAAAGCTGTATCACTAATCCAAACGTCGAGGCAGGATGGGAAATATAGTGTCTGTTTATGATATGTATGTCTCGGTTGTTAGTTTGCAGATTGGTGCATGAACTATGGGAAACATGGCTGCCGCACCCCAGACACTCCTTTCTCTCTTTTTGAAGGTACTGCATAGAAATAATAATAATAACAATAAAAGGCATACAATTTTCATGAATTCTGTGATAATGAATTTTACCATTTTAAATCCATTGAATCTATAATGTAAAAGTATGTGCAATATTGTGCAATTCCAAAATTCAGTGCGAATTTATCTTTCATTAATTTCTTCCTCTTTATTGCAGGAATGGCCGGAACCATTTACTTCCTGGCTGATCTCCTGCAGCCGACGATAGCCAAGTTTCCTGCGTTCGAGGTGTAAAGGTGAATAAAAAAATGATATATCTGATGAATAAATCCAACTTTTGAGCCATCAACATTTAATGTATTACAAACTTAAGATGAGAGAATATTTCATGAATGCAGGTAATTTAGAAAGTGAGCTATAATTGTGTATAAAGAAAGTGGGCGGGGCTAAGCGTACGTCTTAAATGTTTAGCTGTAACCGAGTGAAAATAGATATTTGAATAGTTTGTGCACATGAGGACGTTGACCCTGATTTGTTGTGGTCTGCTGTATTGCGTTCCAGGTTCACTGCTACACAACGTCGCAGCATAATCAGCGGCAACCTGGGGTTTTTCTCCAGAAAAGGAAACACGCACACTAATACACACACACACACACACACACACACACACACACACACACACACACACACACACACGTTGTTGTTGCTCCCCATGCTGTAGGGAATTGCGCATGCCTATTGTACGGTCCTACTCGCTGTCCATGTTCATGTTTCAGGGTTATCTCCTTTTTGAAAATGAACATTGTAAACTTTTTAGTCAGGAAGTGGTGAGCTAAATCTGTGCACTATAACTGCGCATGAAATCCTTTGCATTTTGCATTAGCTTTGGTGAATTATCGATTATTAGTCAAGAAATAGGAATGTGATATTTTTGTATTTTGTCTCAGCATTTGCTTTTTCTATTACAGTGAGCTGTTTAGCAGTTATGATGTTAGACACTTGTACTGCACTTTAAGTTAAATTTGTCATTATTTCTTTAGTTTATGCAAGTTTATTCTTCGTCTTACTAGTAACTGATCAATATAGATCTTGTGTCCTCAAAGGAAGTAACACTGGGTGTTTTTTCTTCAGTAAAATACATTTCTGCTCCCGAAATAAAAGCTAAATAAAGATGATCATGATGGACTTTTAGTCATTTTTATGTGTTTATAGCTGCCCAAGGTTTGTTGATATTGCTGGGGCTCACCTTCCTGTTTTGATCCATAGAGGCCCCTCCATGCACTTTACAGGAATCTCCTTAAAGGTCTAATGAGGTCCAGGGGTCTTGGTGTCGGTGTATAGGCAGATGGTTTTAAAGTTAAGGATGATGAATATTGTTGTATAAACCCCAGTTTCATAAGGTATTCTATTTGTTAATGAAAAATATTTGAATATTTAATTACATAAATTACAATGATTTTTTGTAAGATATGAAGCCATGTAAAAATATTAAACACTTGAATCATATTTAAAAAGAAGAACACAATCGTATAAAATAAAAAATACCCAAACACGCAGGCGTGATTACATGATGCAGAGTAAAAATTCTGCTGCCAAATCCAAATAAGGCTGCTACTAATACACAACACTTCTACAGCTTTTTTTACACCACGATCTGAGATCTGTCTTGCTTTACAACTGTAAGAGTGTAAAACCCCATCGGCCAGCTGATGAAGCTGATCCCGGTTCAGTTTTCAGTGTAAGGAGTAACCCAAGCTGGTGTGAGGCATCTTTTTACGATCCGTGGTCTGCTGCTAGGGCACATGGGTAGGGTGTAAAACATTTAGGACCCTTGGGAAGTCTCAGAGTGTAAGAAATTGACACCTCTTGACTGAGAGGAACTAAAGATAGATCTTGCAGAGGACTTTTGTAAAGTGTACAAGAATCTCACAAGAGTCCTAATAGCTTTAATGGCTACTTTTGAAACAAATTCCTAAACATAGATTGGAATATAACAGGCAACCTGCAGCTTTGGATATTTTGTAATCTATACCTACACCTATAAAGGGAAAGGTTTTAAAGTAAGCACATGACCCCTGCAGGAAAAGACAGATCAGACTGCATACTAAATATACACACAGGTTCCATGAAGCAGGTCCACCATATATACAAGAACTGCTCTATGGAGTAAATATTAATAATGTTTATTTAATAAGTCTGTCCAGGTTACTCTTGATGGCCCCTGATGGGCAGGTGAGATATCAGTGGTGAAACCCAAGAACATCTTTAAGAACATGATTTTCTTGGGGGTGTTTTGTTGTTGGTTTGTTTTTTTTAATTTTGCATGATAAGATTTCAGATCCATCATTCAGTCTCAGTTTCTTGAATGGCTTGGGATCTGGAATTTCACCTGTACCTCTAAACTTCTCGAGAACCCTTTAGTTATTCATGAAGTACCGGACAAACTAGGTGTACTGTATTTATTGAATTCTTTCCAAAAGCAATATTCCTCGAAGTGCTAAGCATTTTTCAGTTAACTAAGAAACATCATCTCATACAGATAATTAGTCGAATTTTACAATAAATCATGTGAAACACATCCCAAATTAAGGATTAATAGAAGAATCCAAAGCTGGTTAAATGTCCAGGGCTTCATTGTGCAACACCTGCAAATGTGTGGTTAAAGGAAGACTTCTGGCAAAAAATAAATAAAACTCATCAACATCTGCTTGGACATGTGGAGTTTGCTGTGATAGTTTTGCACTGAAGGTATGACTTCCATCTCCATCAACTATCATTTCCAGTTTATTCTTTGTGCATAGTTTTGTTCTTTTGTCTCTACTTTCCCTCCAGCTGAGATCCCTCATTGAAACTTGCATATGATTCCAAGAGTCCAAATCAAGTTTGGCAACCTTCCTGAAATGTGAGAACTTGAGTCATCTTGTGGCTAAAGATAAATAAATTAATACATAGAACGATTGGCAGCAAAAAAAAGGCCAAGCGCTTTTCTCTGTGATTGACTATTATAGAGGCCACACCTCCTGATGAGCTTGACAAGCATAGATGATGCACTACCTTAAATGGTCCCAACAGGCACAAAGGCCACACCTTCATCACTGAGACTGTCAGGCATACACACCATACCACCTTCACTTGGACTGACAGGCATAGAGGCTACATTTTCTTCACCTGAACTGACAGGCATAGATGTTACCCTTTCTTAGATGGGACTGACCGGCAAAAAGGCCACACCTTCTTCACTGGTACTGACCGGCATAGAGACCACACCTACTTCTCTGTCCTTTAAAATCCCTATGTGTCCTAGTGTTATAAAACTTGACACATGTTAGTTTGGTGAGAAGACACAGGGATTAGGAATCATGTTTAAGAACTTATTTACGAGCCCAGATATGCATGGTGATGAAGGAGTCTCCGGTGAGCAAGCAATGACTTCCAACAACAGTTACAGGAATTCATAAACAGTTTGACTTTTCAGTTTATAGATTGACTGACTGCACACTAGAGGCCTGTTAATGCACTGGTATTCTTTGTTGTGAAGTTGTGTTTCTGAATTTGCACATCGTTCTTTGGTATACACGAGTTCTAGATGGCCCACTTCTCTTTAAAAAAAAAAAAAAGAATTTAAATCATTTGCTGGATTAGAGCTTTCTAATTGACTGCCGTCTTTATCTCAGAATGCCGGCCTCCTCCTGATAGAAAACAAACTTATTTATGTATTACAAGATACTGTGCATATTCTGTTCATGCTACAGTAGCTTGGTACCCTGCTAACCTGCTACTTGTTATAATGTTTGCTAGCATTTTTTTTTCTTCTTTTAACAATATAATACTTCGTTTCTTCTCATTGAACTTGGTTAGCTTCTGTAGTTATATTTAGCTAAATCCACAGCTAGTTTTAGAGCAAGCGATGTAGACAGCTAGGCTAGAATTGCTAAATCAGCATGCACGCTTGTCTATAAATAGACTTGAATTTTCTGTAACAACAAAAAAGAATCTTTTTTGATTTTTCATCCTTTTTATATAATGTTCTGTTAACTTTGATATTGGGTTTGGATAATATAATGTCATATCATAAAATCTAATCTAGATTACAATTATGTTCAATAATAGTAACTTGAGTTGATAATTAAATGAATTTAAATATCCCCAAGAAGAAACAGCTCATAGTATCCAACCCAAGTAAACAGTTTCTGTGTTTTAGCTCTTTATATAACCATAAGAGGCTAAGCATCACAAGTTAAAAATATCACTGACTCAGACTACAATCCTATTTGCATTAAATACTCAATTTTGGTGCACAACTCATCCACTGATGAGCAGTCAGTTCTTCCAGTTTGTATGTACATTATGAATCAATTTAATGCTGACCCAAACTTGAGACTGTCTCCAAAAAAAATGGCCCACAGAGTAAATCTAAAAATACCCAAGTGCCCTAGAGGAGGGCGCGTCTCGAGCATTCATCTTGCCCTAAGAAAGTTAAAGAAAGTCATGGAGCGTCAACCGATCCTCCCTGTGACATCAGCGGCCCACCTTAAATAAGAAGGCCTCGAACCCAGAGATCAGGACCACTCTCCTGGGACTACGGCTTCTTCACTTGTGCCCCTTCTCCCCTCCATCTAAACTGCATCATGGTGTGTACTTGGGAATATTTCTTGCTTTCTTTCTTTTACTCTCTCTCTTTATTTTGGTGCAGAAACCCTATCTCTGCACACAAATCTGGGATTACGTTTGCCAGTGGATGCTGGTGATAAAGGGATTTTTTTCCAAAGGGTTTTTGAAACAAAGCAGTGAGCATTTAGTGTAAAAAAAAAAATGTAATAAAGTGAACACTGAGATTTTTTAAAATAAGCATACAATTTTTTTCAAATAAAGTCCAGTATTTATACAAAAGCAAACCTTTGTGTTTAGTTTTAGCAACGTTCATGTATTTATTAACCTTTTTTTAGTCATGTAACAGAGAATGACTTTGTATTTGAATTTTCCAGACTGATTTCACAGCTGACCAGATTGAGGGTGAGTATACAAATGTTCTGTATAAATACATTAAAGTTGTATATATTTATTAGTACATTCTTAAATGCGTTTAAATCAGGAAAAATAGTGCTAATTGGAGTGTTGAGGTATGTAAATATAAATTTTTGAAACCAGATTTACATTTAGTGTTGCAGATTTTCCTGGGCTCTGTTTCAGTCTCTTAGTTTATTTTCATTAATCAAAACCAACTCGCATAACGGGCGACTTTTGAAGGGTTTATTATTATTATATTAATTGTTATTCATTTCAAAACACAACCCTAAAACCTATAGAGAAAATTGTACCACAATTCTGTGAGTATAAAACAAATATCTCAGATTAGTCTAAAAATGTATTTAAAAAAAAAATTGTGTGTATATATATATATATATATATTTATTTATTTTTTTTTTTTTCATTTTTTTGAGCGAATGTTATGCAATTAGTCACTAGTGTTGAAATACCAAAAAACTCTAAGAAAAGTGAGGCTAAATATATCCCGTAGCGGAGGGTGTTCTGTAGTGTACACAGATAGATCTTGATTTAAATGTGGTCTACATGATGTTAGACATTAAATTACAGTAAACCCGCAATAATTTTTTAACCTGAAATAAAAAAGTAGCATATATTTAAATGTACTGGATTATATCAAGTATGTGTATGTGAAGCGCTTTTCAATCTTCTAGTCAAAAATGCTTGTATTAACCAGCTTTACGCGACCCAGTCTAAGGATTAATTGCTTTTTAATTTTTCCTCGTAATTAGATTGCTACGCTCCCCCCTGTCTTTCAAGAATCGCAGGCATGTGTACAGTTGCAGTCCCAGAAAAAGATATCTTGTTAACTTAGGGTTGCGGATTACACCTCAGTCAGCGTTCCAAAGTTACACTTGGCCATGTTTGGCCAAAGCTGTTTCCTTAAGACGTATCAGCTAACACAGCACCAAATGGAGCCTTAAAGAGTGGACAGCTGGTCCCGTGTCCAGCCATCAATCTATCACTGTATCACTTTCCATTTAGACCCATAGAAATAGCAATGCCAAGTGAGGGTCACGCCTTGTCTTCTTAAACACACAGTTGGCCTTGATTATTAGCGAATGGTGTTGAGCACAAAGCAAGGGGAACATTTCACTTACTTTGACCTCGTGAGAGAAATAACAAGATACCAACGAAAAAATTTTAAATGGTAATAAATATCGTATATAGATTGTAAGCTTGATAAAGCCAGTGTATTGGTGAATTTAAAGCTTGAATATCTCTCAATCTCTTTTCTCTAGACTTCAAAGAGGCCTTTGGTCTCTTTGACAGAGTTGGCGACAACAAAATTGCCTACAATCAGGTCGCTGACATCATGCGTGCTCTGGGACAAAACCCAACCAACAAGGACGTCAAAGGAATTCTGGGTACCCCATCTGCTGAAGGCAAGATCTCACCTTACTTCTTTCCTTACAAATTGTTTATTATATGTTATTTTAAATGTATTAAATAAAAACAAACAATAATATGTTTGTTTTAGGCTTGGTCACCTTGATAAACTTTGTATTTACTTCTCAAAAATGATTATTCCATTATAACCTTATACTTAAACCTGGACCTAAAACAAGAATCTAATTTCAGTTTACCAATTTTATATATATATCTTCTTCAAATACCTTTGTTCAAATTATATGCTACAGCTAGTCACTTTGCTTAGCTTTTTATTTTTCTATTTAGTATGCTAACCACGCCTGACTTGTTTTATAGACAAGCAGGTGTGTAAAAATCTCCAGCACAGACCCCTCATTTTTTCGAAAGTGCTAGTGATGCTTGATAGTGCGTGTTTCACAATTGGTATTGTGTGTTTTCAGAAATGGCCAATAAGAGGATCGACTTTGATACTTTCCTGCCCATGCTGAAGAAAGTAGATGCCATCCAGAAGGGAACCTATGATGACTACGTTGAGGGTCTGCGTGTCTTTGACAAGGAAGGCAACGGCACAGTGATGGGCGCTGAGCTGCGCATTGTGCTGTCCACACTGGGTAAGTGAACAAGTATAGGAATATGGGAAATGGTGGTAGACACTGGTAAATTAAGTGTCTTTGCCTCAAAACTATCATGGTAAATGTTGGTCCTGAACATATTTTTCAAGAACTTGATTCTTTATTGATGGAATAAACTTGTAACATTGAATGCCAAACACTTCTACAGGAGAGAGAATGTCTGAGCCTGAGGTTGACTCTTTGATGCAAGGACAGGAGGACGAGAGCGGCTCTGTCAACTATGAAGGTAAGGCTTTCTACTGAAACAGTCTAACATTCTGTACTCTAAACAATAAAAGCTTATAGATAACCCCAATCCATGGATCCCTCTGGACATATTACAAAATTGTGCATTGCTAATTAAAAACATTGATGCTTATCAGGCCTTTGAAAGTGGATCATATCATATCTGTTGTTTAATGTTTTCTCTTTGTACAGCCTTTGTCAAGCACGTCCTGTCTGTGTAAGAAGCCCCCCCTCTCCAAGGGAGTGGTGAGAGAAAGGTGGTGTATCTACAGACCCCATGGTGTCAAAGTCAACTATGTTTTTGAAGACCAACCGAACAACAAAAAAGGACTATGAGGTGTCATTTCTAAATGCATTCTCTAAAATGTTTTGCCTTTTTGCCCACATTTTTCTCCCTCTTGAAGTCAGCCCCCCCAAATGCAGTTTATTTTGGCCTTGCATCTTTTCTTTCTGTTCGGCCCGGGGACAGTGGTCCACAGTTTGGTGGAAATCGAGGGAGTAGTCACCGTCCGCTCATTAAGTGAGGATGCGGTTTCTGTTCACCTCGGCCACCCGTGACACTCCAGCCGTGTTAAAGGCACGACACTTGGCCGCTATCCCCGCTCTGCCCAGACCTCACACACTCACGTTTCGCAATAAACACTTTTTCCAAAAGTTCCTATTGGTCTTTGTTTTTGTTTTTACATTTTGTTTGTATATGATTTACAGCAGTACATCAGAAACGGGCAAGTTATTTAATGTTACTTCTCAGAGGTAGACAAGATACTTGTTAGTGAGAGAATCTGCAAGGCTGTTATAAGGAATGACCCTTTGCCGTTATTACACATTCGGTTTTAAATTAGTTATAATCAATTTAGATTTATTATTATAAGGTAATTACATGGTTATTACATGTCAGGTCTTTATTAATTGCCAAAATCTCGATCTGTTATTACATAGTTATTACACGTCAGGTTTTTTCTTTTTTGCCCAAATGTCGATCTGTTATTACAATGTAATTACATAGTTATTACATTGTTATTACATAGTTATTACATTATTACACTCAAGGTTTTTTCCTTTTTTGCCCAAATTTCGATCTGTTATTACATAGTTAATACATTGTTATTACATTGTTATTACACGTCAGGTTTTTTCATTTTTGGCAAAATTTAGATCTGTTATTACAATGTAATTACATAGTTATTACATGATTATCACAGTTATTACACGGCAGGTTTTTTTAGCCAAATTTTCGGCCTGTTATTACAATGTCATTACATAGTTATTACACGTCAGGTTTTTTCTTTTTGCCAAAATTTTCGTCTGTTATTACATTGTTATTACATAGTTATTACACGTCAGGTTTTTTCTTTTTCGCCAAAATTTCGATCTCTTATTACAATGTAATTACATAGTTATTGCATAGTTATTACACGTCAGGTTTTTTCTTTTTTGCCACAATTTTGATCTGTTATTACAATGTAATTACATTGTTATTACATAGTTATTAAACGTCAGGTTTTTTCTTTTTTGCCACAATTTCGATCTGTTATAACAATGTAATTACATATGTATTACATTGTTATTACATAGTATAACATTATTACATTGTTATAACACGTCAAGTTTTTTAATTTTTGCCAAAATTTTGATCTGTTACAATGTAATTACATAGTTATTACATGATTATTACATAGTTATTACGCATCAGGTTTTTTTCTTTTTTGCTAAAATTTCGATGTTATTACATTGTTATTACATATTTATTACACGTCAGGTTTTTTCTTTTTTGCCAAAATATTGATCTGTTATTACAATGTAATGACATTGTTATTACATTGTTATTACAAAGTTATTACATTGTTATTACATAGTTTTTACATTTTTATTACACATCAGGTTTTTTCATTTTTGCCAAAATTTTGATCTCTTATTACAATGTAATTACATAATTATTACATAGTTATTACATGTCAGGTTGTTTCTTTTTTGCCAAAATTTCGATCTGTTATTACAATGTAATTACATTATTATTACATAGTTATTACACATCAGGTTTTTTCTTTTTTGCCAAAATTTTGATCTGTTATTACAATGTAATTACATTGTTATTACATTGTTATTACATAGTTATTACATGTCAGGTTTTTTCTTTTTTGCCAAAATTTAGATCTGTTATTACAATGTAATTACATAGGTATTATGTTGTTATTACATAGTTATTACATTGTTATTACACTTCAGGTTTTTCAATTTTTGCCAAAATTTAGATCTATTATTACATTGTTATTACATTATTACATTGTTATTACATAGTTATTACACGTCAGGTTTTTTTCTTTTTTGCCAAAATTTAGATCTGTTATTACAATGTAATTACATATGTATTACATTGTTATTACATAGTATTACATTATTACATTGTTATTACACGTCAGGTTTTTTCTTTTTTTTTGCCAAAATTTCGATCTGGTTTTACAATGTATTTACATAGTTATTACATTGTCATTACATTGTTATTACATTGTTATTACAGGGTTTTTTTTCCCCCAAAAAAATTTTGAACTGTTATTACAAGGTTATTACATTGTTATTATATAGTTATTACATAGTTATTACACATCAGGTTTTTTCATTTTTGCCAAAATTTTTATCTATTATTACAATGTAATTACATAGTTATTACATAGTTATTACATAGTTATTACACGTCAGGTTTTTTCATTTTTGCCAAAATTTAGATCTGTTATTACAATGTAATTACATAGTTATTACATGATTATTACATAGTTATTACACGGCAGGTTTTTTTAGCCAAATTTTCGGCCTGTTATTACAATGTAATTACATAGTTATTACATTGTTATTACATAGTTATTACATTGTTATTACACGTCAGGTTTTTTATTTTTTGCCTAAATTTCGATCTGTTATTACCATGTAATTACATAGTTATTACATTGTTATTACATAGTTATTACATAGTTATTACATTATTACACATCAGGTTTTTTACTTTGTTGCCCAAATTTCATTGTTATTACGTACTTATTACATTGTTATTACATTGTTATTACATAGTTATTACACGTCAGGTTTTTTCTTTTTTGCCAAAAGTTTGATCTGTTATTACAATGTAATTACATTGTAATTACATAGTTATTACATTGTTATTATATAGTTATTACATTTTTATTACACATCAGGTTTTTTCATTTTTGCCAAAATTTTGATCTCTTATTACAATGTAATTACATAATTATTACATAGTTATTACACGTCAGGTTTTTTCTTTTTTGCCAAAATTTCAATATTACAATGTAATTACATTGTTATTACATAGTTAGTACACATCAGGTTTTTTCTTTTTTGCCAAAATTTTGATCTGTTATTACAATGTAATTACATTGTTATTACATTGTTATTACATTGTTATTACATTTCAGGTTTTTTCTTTTTTGCCAAAATTTAGATCTGTTATTACAATGTAATTACATAGGTATTACGTTGTTATTACATAGTTATTACATTGTTATTACATTGTTATTACACTTCAGGTTTTTCAATTTTTGCCAAAATTTAAATCTGTTATTACATTGTTATTACATAGTTATTACATAGTTATTAAATAGTTATTACACGTCTGGTTTTTTCATTTTTGCCAAAATTTAGATCTGTTATTACAATGTAATTACATAGTTATTACATGTTTATTACATAGTTATTACACGGCAGGTTTTTTTAGCCAAATTTTCGGCCTGTTATTACAATGTAATTACATAGTTATTACATTGTTATTACATAGTTATTACATTGTTATTACACGTCAGGTTTTAAATTTTTTGCCTAAATTTCGATCTGTTATTACCATGTAATTACATAGTTATTACAAAGTTATTACATTGTTATTACATAGTTATTACACGTCAGGTTTTTCTTTTTTGCCAAAATTTCAATCTGTAATTACAATGTAATTACATAGTTATTACATAGTTATTACACTCTTATTACATTCTTATTACACATCAGGTTTTTGTTTCCCAAAAATTTTGATCTGTTATTATAATGTAATTACATAGTTATTACATGATTATTACATAGTTATTACACGTCAGGTTTTTTCTTTTTTTGCCAAAATTTCGATCTGTTATTACAATGTTATTACAATGTTATTACATAGTTATTACAAAGTTATTACAAAGTTATTACATCGTTATTAGTTATTACACGTCAGGTTTTTTCTTTTTTGCCAAAATTTTGATCTGTTATTACAATGTAATTACATTGTTATTACATTGTTATTACATTGTTATTACATTTCAGGTTTTTTCTTTTTTGCCAAAATTTAGATCTGTTATTACAATGTAATTACATAGGTATTACGTTGTTATTACATAGTTATTACATTGTTATTACATTGTTATTACACTTCAGGTTTTTCAATTTTTGCCAAAATTTAAATCTGTTATTACATTGTTATTACATAGTTATTACATAGTTATTAAATAGTTATTACACGTCTGGTTTTTTCATTTTTGCCAAAATTTAGATCTGTTATTACAATGTAATTACATAGTTATTACATGTTTATTACATAGTTATTACACGGCAGGTTTTTTTAGCCAAATTTTCGGCCTGTTATTACAATGTAATTACATAGTTATTACATTGTTATTACATAGTTATTACATTGTTATTACACGTCAGGTTTTAAATTTTTTGCCTAAATTTCGATCTGTTATTACCATGTAATTACATAGTTATTACATAGTTATTACATTGTTATTACATAGTTATTACACGTCAGGTTTTTCTTTTTTGCCAAAATTTCAATCTGTAATTACAATGTAATTACATAGTTATTACATAGTTATTACATTCTTATTACATTCTTATTACACATCAGGTTTTTGTTTCCCAAAAATTTTGATCTGTTATTATAATGTAATTACATAGTTATTACATGATTATTACATAGTTATTACACGTCAGGTTTTTTCTTTTTTTGCCAAAATTTCGATCTGTTATTACAATGTTATTACAATGTTATTACATAGTTATTACAAAGTTATTACAAAGTTATTACATCGTTATTAGTTATTACACGTCAGGTTTTTTCTTTTTAGCCAAAATTTCGATGTGTTATTACAAAGTAATTACATTGTTATTACATAGTTATTACACGTCAGGTTTTTCTTTATCGCCAAAATTTCAATCTGTTATTACAATGTAATTACAATGTTATTACATAGTTATAACACGTTGGGTTTTTTCTTTTTCCCCAAACATTTTGATCTGTAATTACAATGTAATTACATAGTTATTACATGATTATTACAATGTTATTACACATCAGGGTTTTTTTTTGCTAAAATTTTTGTCTGTTATTACAATGTAATTACATTGTTATTACATAGTTATTACATTGTTATTACACGTCAGGTTTTTTCTTTTTTGCCAAAATTTTGATCTTTTATTACAATGTAATTACATTGTTATTACATAGTTATTACATAGTAATAACACGTCAGGTTTTTTCTTTTTTGCCAAAATTTAGATCTGTTATTACAATGTAATTACATAGTTAATACATGATTATTACATAGTTATTACACGTCAGGTTTTTTCTTTTTTCTTAAATTTTGATCTGTTATTACATTGTTATTACATAGTTATTACATGTCAGGTTTTTTATTTTTTGCCTAAATTTCGATCTGTTATTACAAAGTAATTACATTGTTATTACATAGTTATTACACGTCAGGTTTTTTCTTTTTTGCCAAAATTTCGATCTGTTATTGCAGTGTAATTACATAGTTATTACATTGTTATTTCATAGTTATTACACGTCATGTTTTTTCTTTTTTGCCAAAATTTCGATCTGTTATTACAAAGTAATTACATTGTTATTACATAGCTATTACACGTGAGGTTTTTCTTTTTCGCCAAAATTTCTATCTGTTATTACAATGTAATTACATAGTTAATACATTGTTATTACATAGTTATTACACATCAGGTTTTTTCTTTTTTGCCAAAATTTTGATCTGTTATTACAGTGTAATTACATAGTTATTACATTGTTATTACAGGGTTTTTTTTTCCCAAAAAAATTTTGAACTGTTATTACAAGGTAATTACATAGTTATTACATGATTATTACATAGTTATTACACGTCAGGTTTTTTCTTTTTTTGCCAAAATTTCCATCTGTTATTACAATGTAATTACATAGTTATTACATAGTTATTACACATAGTTTTGTTTTTGTTTTTTTCCCAAAATTTCGACCCGTATTACAATGTTATTACATAATTACACGTCAGGTTTTTTCTTTTTTGCCAAAATTTCGATCTGTTATTACAATGTAATTACATTGTTATTACATAGTTATTACACATCAGGTTTTTTCTTTTTTGCCAAAATTTCGATCTGTTATTACAATGTAATTACATTGTTATTACATAGTTATTACACATCAGGTTTTTTCTTTTTTGCCAAAATTTTGATCTGTTATTATAATGTAATTACATAGTTATTACATGATTATTACATAGTTATTACACGTCAGGTTTTTTCTTTTTTTGCCAAAATTTCCATCTGTTATTACAATGTAATTACATAGTTATTACATAGTTATTACATCGTTATTACACATCAGGTTTTTTTTTTTTGCCAAAATTTCGATCTGTTATTACAATGTTATTACAATGTTATTACATAGTTATTACAAAGTTATTACAAAGTTATTACATCATTATTAGTTATTACACGTCAGGTTTTTTCGTTTTAGCCAAAATTTCGATGTGTTATTACAAAGTAATTACATTGTTATTACATAGTTATTACACGTCAGGTTTTTCTTTATCGCCAAAATTTCAATCTGTTATTACAATGTAATTACAATGTTATTACATAGTTATAACATGTCGGGTTTTTTCTTTTTCCCCCAAACATTTCGATCTGTAATTACAATGTAATTACATAGTTATTACATGATTATTACAATGTTATTACACGTCAGGGTTTTTTTTTTTGCTAAAATTTTCGTCTGTTATTACAATGTAATTACATTGTTATTACATAGTTATTACATTGTTATTACACATCAGGTTTTTTTCTTTTTTGCCAAAATTTTGATCTGTTATTACAATGTAATTACATTGTTATTGCATAGTTATTACATGTCAGGTACTTTCTTTTTTGCCAAAATTTAGATCTGTTATTACAATGTAATTACATAGGTTTCACGTTGTTATTACATAGTTATTACATTGTTATTACATTGTTATTACACTTCAGGTTTTTCAATTTTTGCCAAAATTTAGATCTGTTATTACATTGGTATTACATTGTTATTACACTGTTAATACATAGTTATTACACGTCAGGTTTTTTTCTTTTTTGCCAAAATTTTTATCTGTTATTACAATGTAATTACATATGTATTACATTGTTATTACATAGTATTACATTATTACATTGTTATTACACGTCAGGTTTTTTCTTTTTTTTGCCAAAATTTCGATCTGTTATTACAATGTAATTACATAGTTATTACATTGTCATTACATTGTTATTACATTGTTATTACAGGGGTTTTTTTCCCCAAAAAAATTTTTTTGAACTTTTATTACAAGGTTATTACATTGTTATTATATAGTTATTACATAGTTATTACACGTCAGGTTTTTTCTTTTTTGCCAAAATTTTGATCTGTTATTACAATGTAATTACATAGTTATTACATAGTTATTACACGTCAGGTTTTTTCATTTTTGCCAAAATTTAGATCTGTTATTAGAATGTAATTACATAGTTATTACATGTTTATTACATAGTTATTACACGGCAGGTTTTTTTAGCCAAATTTTTGGCCTGTTATTACAATGTAATTACATAGTTATTACATTGTTATTACACGTCAGGTTTTTAATTTTTTGCCTAAATTTCGATCTGTTATTACCATGTAATTACATAGTTATTACATTGTTATTACATAGTTATTACATTATTACACGTCAGGTTTTTTACTTTGTTGCCCAAATTTTGTTGTTATTACATACTTATTACATTGTTATTACATTGTTATTACATTGTTATTACACGTCAGGTTTTTCTTTTTTGCCAAAATTTCGATCTGTTATTACAGTGTAATTACATAGTTATTACATTGTTAATACAGGGGGGGTTTTTTTCCCAAAAAATTTTGAACTGTTATTACAAGGTAATTACATTGTTATTATATAGTTATTACATAGTTATTACACATAGTTTTGTTTTTTTTTTCAAAATTTCGACCCGTCTTACAATGTTATTACATAATTACACGTCAGGGTTTTTTTTTGTCAAAAGTTCGATCTGTTATTACAATGTAATTACATAGTTATTACATGTTTATTACATAGTTATTACACGGCAGGTTTTTTTAGCCAAATTTTCGGCCTGTTATTGCAATGTAATTACATAGTTATTACATTGTTATTACACGTCAGGTTTTTAATTTTTGCCTAAATTTCGATCTGTTATTACCATGTAATTACATAGTCATTACATTGTTATTACATAGTTATTACATTATTATACGTCAGGCTTTTTACTTTGTTGCCCAAATTTTGTTGTTATTACATACTTATTACATTGTTATTACATTGTTATTACATAGTTATTACACGTCAGGTTTTTTCTTTTTTGCCAAAATTTCGATCTGTTATTACAGTGTAATTACATAGTTATTACATTGTTATTACTGGGTTGTTTTTTTCCCCAAAAAATTTTGAACTGTTATTACAAGGTAATTACATTGTTATTATATAGTTATTACATAGTTATTACACATAGTTTTTTTTTTTTTTTTCCGACCCGTCTTACAATGTTATTACATAATTACACGTCAGGTTTTTTTCTTTTTTGCCAAAATTTCAATCTGCTATTACAATGTAATTACATAGTTATTACAAAGTTATTACATTCTTATTACATTCTTATTACATTCTTATTACACGTCAGGGTTTTTTTTCCCAAAAGTTTTGATCTGTTATTACAATGTAATTACATAGTTATTATATTCTTATTACATAGTTATTACACGTCAGGTTTTTTTCCTTTTTTCCAAAATTTCAATCTGTTATTACAATGTAATTACATAGTTATTACATTGTTATTACATAGTTATTACATATCAGGGTTTTTTTTTTTCGCCAAAATTTCGATCTATTACAATGTAATTACATTGTTATTACATAGTTATTAAACGTCAGGTTTTTTCTTTTTTGCCAAAATTTCGATCTGTTATTACAATGTAATTACATAGTTATTACATGATTATTACATAGTTATTACACGTTCATTTTTTTTTTTACTAAAATTTTCGTCTGTTATTACAATGTAATTACATTGTTATTACATAGTTATTACATTGTTATTACACGTCAGGGTTTTTTTCCCACAATTTTGATCTGTTATTATAATGTAATTACATTGTTATTACATTGTTATTACATAGTTATTACATTGTTTTTACACGTCAGGTTTTTTCTTTTTCTCCAAAATTTCGATCTGTTATTACAATGTAATTACATAGTTATTACATTATTACATTGTTATTACATAGTATTACACGTCAGGTTTATCTTTTTTTGCCAAAATTTTGATCTGTTATTACATTGTTATTACATAGTTATTACACGTCAGGTTTTTTATTTTTTTGCCTAAATTTCGATCTGTTATTACCATGTAATTACATAGTTATTACATTGTTATTACATAGTTATTACATTATTACACGTCAGGTTTTTCCTGTTTTGCCCAAATTTCGTTCTGTTATTACATATTTATTACATAGTTATTACATTGTTATTTCATAGTTATTACACGTCATGTTTTTCTTTTTTGCCAAAATTTCGATCTGTTATTACAAAGTAATTACATTGTTATTTCATAGCTATTACACATCAGGTTTTTTTTCTTTTTTGCCAAAATTTCTATCTGTTATTACAATGTAATGACATAGTTATTACATGATTATTACATAGTTATTACATTGTTATTACATGTCAGGTTTTTTCTTTTTTGCTAAAATTTTGATCTGTTATTACATTGTTATTACATAGTTATTACATTGTTATTACACCTCAGGTTTTTTCTTTTTTGCCAAAATTTCGATCTGTTATTACAATGTAATTACATTGTTATTACATTGTTATTACATAATTATTACATGTCAGGTTTTTTCTTTTTTGCCAAAATTTCAATCTGTTATTACAATGTAATTACATTGTTATTACATAATTATTACATAGTTATTACACGTCAGTTTTTTTTTTGCCAAAATTTCAATGTTATTACTATGTAATTACATAGTTATTACATTGTTATTACATAGTTATTACACGTCAGGTTTTTTCTTTTATGCCCAAATTTTGATCTGTTATTACAATGTAATTAAATTGTTAATACATAGTTATTACATTGTTTTTTACACAGTTATTACACGTCAGGTTTTTCTTTTTTGCCAAAATTTCCATCTGTTATTACAATGTAATTACATTATTACATTGTTATTACATTGTTATTACATTGTTATTACGTCAGGTTTTTTTTAGCCAAATGGTCGGTCTGTTATTACATTGTTATTACATAGTTATTACATTATTACACGTCAGGTTTTTTTCTTTTTTGCCAAAATTCTGATCTGTTATTCCAATGCAATTACATTGTTATTACACGTCAGTTTTCTTTTTTTTTTTTTGCTAATATTTTGGTGTTATTACAATGTAATTACATTGTTATTACATAGTTGTTACATTGTTATTACATTGTCATTACAGGGTTTTTTTTTTTTCCCCAAAATTTTTTACCTGTTATTACAAGGTAATTTCATTGTTATTATATAGTTATTACATAGGTATTACACATCAGGGGGTTTTTTTTGCCAAAATTTTGATCTGTTTTTACAATGTAATTACATTGTTAATACACATCAGGGGGGGGTTGCCAAACTTTCGATCTGTTATTACAATGTAATTACATTGTTATTACATAGTTATTACATTGTTATTACATAGTTATTAAATTGTTATTACACGTCTTTTCTCTGAAAAAAAAACTGTTGCGTAATTGTAAAAATGATTAATAACAATTTTGTTAGGAAGCTGGGTTAAGCAATTACATAACACAATACTACAGCACAACACAATACTATCATTGTCAGCACTATTCAATTCATTTTTATTTATAAAGCACGTTTATCAATTAACATTGTCTCAAAGCAGCTTTACACAGAACCCGCACTACCACAACACTAATCACAAGCACCATCTGCCATTTTATGTTTTAGTAAACAAATTAAGAACATTCCATTTAATTTCTTCTCGTTTATTTTCTTCTTCTTCTCCTCTTCTATTCTGTCTAATCTCCTTTCCCCTTCTCTTCTATTTTCCTTTCCTCTTTTTCCTGTTCTCTTCTTCTTTATCCTATCCTCCTCTCCTTCTTTTTTCATCCCCCTTCTATTCTCTCTACTTTTCCCCTCATTCATCTTCTATCTCTGTTTTCCTTCTATCTTCCTCTTCTTTTCTTTCCTTTTTTCTCATACTCTCTTCTCTCTTTGCGTCTATCCTATCTCCTACTCAGCTCTCCTCTCCTCTTTTTGTTACTTCTCTCTTGTACATGTAAGTATATTTGTACTACTTTAAAATACCACTTTATCTTGATCTAATGCATTTTATCATCTGCAAGTTGTATTCTGGTTATAACTATGTGACATCAGATCTTGAATCTTCTTTTTTTTTTTACCTCTTCTCCCCTTCTTGTAATTCAACTTTAAAAAGCAAACACAACAAACATTTTTGCCATTTTTGTCAGTAGGATCCCTTTACCTTAATCTTCTTCTTCTTCTTCTTTCGGCTGCTCCCATTAGGGGTCGCCACAGCGGATCATCCGTCTCCATACCACCCTGTCCTCTATATATGCCTCTTTTACACCAACTACCTGCATGTCTTCCCTCACCACATCCATGAACCTCCTCCTTGGCCTTCCTCTTTTTCTCCTACCTGGTGGCTCCATCTTCAGCATTTTTCTACCAATATAATTCATGTCCCTTCTCTGCACATGTCCAAACCATCTCAATCTCACCTCCCTCACCTTGTCACCACAACATCCTACATGTGCTGTCCCTCTAATAAACTCATTTCTAATCTTGTCCATCCTCGTCACTCCCAACGAAAACCTCAACATCTTCAGCTCTGCTACCTCCAGCTCCACCTCCTGTCTTTTACTCAATGCCACTGTCTCTAATCCATACAACATCGCAGGTCTCACCACAGTCCTATAAACTTTCCCTTTCATTCTTGCAGATACTCTTCTATCACAAATCACTCCTGTCACTCTTCTCCACCCACTCCACCCTGCCTGCACTCTTTTCTTTACTTCCCTAACACACTCTCTATTACTTTGCACTGTTGACCCCAGGTACCTGAACTCCTCCACCTTCTTCACCTCTTCACCCTGCAACCGCATCACTCCACTGCCCTCCCTCTCATTCACACACATGTACTCTGTCTTACTCCTACTGACTTTCATTCCCCTTCTCTCCAGCGCATATCTCCACCTCTCCAGGCTCTTCTCAACCTGCTCTCTACTCTCACCACAAATCACAATATCATCTGCAAACATCATAGTCCAGGGAGACTCCTGTCTGACCTCGTCCGTCAACCTGTCCATCACCACTGCAAACAGGAAAGGGCTCAGGGCCGATCCTTGATGTAGTCCAACCTTCACCCTGAACCAGTATGTCGTACCTACTGCACACTTTACTGCCGTCACACTGTCCTCATACATGTCCTGCACCACCCTCAAATACTTCTCTGACACACCTGACTTCCTCATACAATACCACAACTCCTCTCTCGGCACCCTGTCGTACGCTTTCTCTAAATCCACAAATACACAATGCAGCTCCTTCTGTCCTTCTCTATACTTCTCCATCAACATCCTCAAAGCAAATAAGGCATCTGTGGTGCTCTTCCTCGGCATGAAACCATACTGTTGCTCACAGATGGTCACCTCTTCTCTCAGCCTGGCTTCCACTACTCTTTCCCATAACTTCATGGTGTGACTGATCAACTTAATTCCCCTGTAGTTACTGCAGGTTTGCACATCTCCCTTATGCTTAAAGATCGGTACCAGCACACTCCTTCTCCATTCCTCAGGCATCCTCTCCCCTTCCAGAATCCTGTTAAACAATCTGGTTAAAAACTCCACTGCCATCTCTCCTAAACATCTCCACGCTTCTACCGGTATGTCATCTGGTCCAACCGACTTTCCATTCTTCATCCTCTTAATCGCTGCTCTCACTTCCTCCTTACTAATCCTATCTACATCCTGCTTCACCAACTCCACATCCTCCAACCTTCTCTCTCTCTGATTTTCCTCATTCATCAGCTGCTCAAAATACTCCCTCCATCTTCTCAACACACTCTCCTCACTAGTCAACACATTTCCCTCTCCATCCTTTATTGCTCTAACTTGCAGTACATCCTTCCCAGCTCGGTCCCTCTGCTTGGCCAATCGGTATAAATCCTTTTCTCCTTCCTTAGTGTCCAACCTCTTATACAGTTCCTCATATGCCTTTTCCTTGGCTTTCGCCACATCCCTTTTAACCTGCTGCCGCATCTCCTTGTACTCCTGCCTACTTTTCTCATCACTCTGTCGATCCCACTTCTGTTTTGCCAATCTCTTTCCCCTAATGCTCTCCTGCACTTCCTCATTCCACCACCACGTCTCCTTGTCTTGCTTTCTATTTCCAGATGTCACACCAAGTACTTTTCTAGCTGCCTCCCTCATCACTCCTGCAGTAGTTGCCCAATCATCCGGCACCTCTTCACCACCACCAAGCCCCTGTCTGACCTCTTCCCTGAACCTCACACTACACTCTTTCTCCTTCAGTTTCCACCATCTTATTCTTCTTTCAAACCTTACTTTCCTCCTCTTCTTCTTCACCTCCAAAACCATCCTACAGACCACCATTCGATGCTGTCTAGCAACACTGTCCCCCGCCAACACCTTACAGTCTCCAATCTCCTTCAGGTTGCATCTCCTACACAGAAGATAATCCACCTGTGTGCACCTTCCTCCACTCTTATACGTCACCCTATGATCCTCCTTCTTCTTAAAATACGTGTTCACCACTGCCATTTCCATCCTTTTAGCAAAATCTACCACCATCTGCCCTTCCACATTCCTCTCCTTAAAACCATACCTACCCATCACCTCCTCATCACCTCTGTTCCCTTCACCTACATGCCCATTAAAGTCTGCCCCAATCACCAATCGTTCTTTCCTAGGTACACCATCTACCACTTCATCTAATTCACTCCAGAATCTTTCCTTCTCCTCCATCTCACAGCCAACTTGTGGAGCATAGGCACTGATGACATTTATCATCATCCCTTCAACTTCCACCTTCATGATCATCACCCTATCAGAAACTCTCTTCACCTCCACTACACTCTTACTGTACTCTTCCTTCAGAATCACCCCTACACCATTTCTCTTCCCATCCACACCATGATAAAACAGTTTAAACCCACCTCCAATGTTCCTGGCCTTACTCCCTTTCCACTTGGTCTCCTGAACACACAACACATCTACCTTTCTCCTCTCCATCATATCAGCTATCTCTCTCCCTTTACCCGTCATAGTACCAACATTTAAAGTACCAACCCGAACCTCTACTCTCCTACACTGCTCCTTTTCCTGCCGTCTCTGTAGATGCCTTCCTCCTCTCCTTCTCCTCCTTCGGCCAACAGTAGCCCAATTTCCACCGGTACCCTGTCGGCTAACGATACCTGTGGCGGTCGTTGTTAACCCGGGCCTCGACCGATCCGGTATGAAATTCTCATTTGTGATCCGCATATTTGATTTGGCACATGTTTTACGCTGGATGCCCTTCCTAACGCAACCCTCCCCATTTACCCGGGCTTGGGACCGGCACTAAGAGTACACTGGCTTGTGCCCCCCTAATGGCTGGGTTGATCCCTTTACCTTAATAAATCATGAAAATGTATTAAATGTATAAATCAAATAAAACACCCAAAGTTTGAATTTATTATTTTAGCCAGAGGGGAATATAACAGAAAATACCAGCATAATTTCTAACTTTTGCACAGTAAAAAATAGCGTGTTAATATTTCAGTAAAGTTGCTCTATCAGTGGAGTTAAAAGTGAGTGTAAAAATCTGCAGAAACGCAGTGACAATTTTAACTCTACAACAGTGATAAATACCCGCCACTCTGCTGTGCTTCTCAAACGTTTAGCACGAATTTCGGTGGAGGAAGATTGCGAAGGCGCAACGCTAGGTCACTGATATTGCTAGGTAAGTAATATCCTTTGTTGTCCACACCAAAACGGTATTTTTTAACTTTACATAATTTTAAAGTGTGCTGATATTAGTTGAGGTCATATTACAAGTTATAGCAACCCGTACTCTGCCAAACTGTTCCTTTATTTGTTGCAATATTTTCACGAATGAAGTTGGTCAGAATGTTTTATGCGTAAAATAACGTTAACTCGGTCACTATAACAACAAAAGATTTAATACAGTTAATAGCTATTCTTAGCTAATGTATTTTTTAGCTTCCCAGGCAACGTTAATCTAGGTTTTTTATATATACTGGTAACGTTAGCATGCAACTGATGGTTAATGTTGGTCTTATATAACGATAACTTAGATCACTGATTGCATGACGTGTTTGTTTAACATGGCTTAACAATTTGAACGGATTCCTGTTCGAACTAAAATAGCCAATGAGCTAGCTAACTTTGGCACAGTTATTTGGTAGCTAATTTGAGACCGTGCCTCTTAACTTTAACTAGCTTTAATTTGCAGCAGAAAATAAATGTTATATTCAACCAGCACAACTTTTGACTTCTTCAGCCGCCATTTGTAATTGCAGTGTAACATATAAGTAATGTATAGTGCATGTGAGAAATGGATAGGTAACTCTTAGTTGAACCAGCCCTAGATTATGATTTTGGATATATATTTTCTTTGTTAACAGGGGCAAAATGTTGCTGCGTGTTCAATTCGGGAAAGAGCAGAAATACGTCAAGCTGTCTGAGCTGACATTCGATGCTTTCTTGAAAGAAGGTGGGTACATTAGGTTAAAGCTATAGCCTATACATCACACAATGACAAAATAATACAGCTTTAACCATTTATGTTATGATATCTAGTTAGGTCAATAATCTTTTTTTTTTTAGTTACAAAAAATTGGCTGCAGATACTTGTCTTTCACCATTTACTGAATACATGAGGCAAACTTAAATATATGAACTTGATTCTTGTGAGAAGGGAATGCATGTTTTTTTTATTCAATTTGTTTAAACAGCATGTCTAAAATTCAGCATACCAGAAAGCACGCAGCCAGACATTAAGGTGTATGACCAGTCAGACACAGAAGTTGATCATGGAGGTTTTTGAAGAAATAGTGAAGGAGTCACCTGGAACTCTGAGAATCATGCTGGGCAATGGAGGACTTGGTATTCATTTAGACAATTCACAAATTAGTTTGTTTAGTTTAAAGGCCGGAATGAGAACATTTATTGTCTTAAAATACCGGTAACTTTTTTTTGTAATATGTTTCTATATTTTGTTCCAATTTCATAATGAACAGGTACCTCTCAGTTATCATCATGCTCGGGTACATCTGATGACACCGTCATCCTGAATTACACGCTGTGTGACCCTGTTGAAGAAGAAGCCGCTGCCGAAGGAAGCCAGCCTAAAAGGCCACGCCACATAAACTACGAGGCAAAAGCGGTAAGTAGTGGAAATTGCTCAGTCCAATCTGAATGTTGTTTCACCATGGGAAGTGTTCTTTAGATAAAAAAAAATTTCATCATTATCACATATGGTTTTACAATAACAAAATCACATTTCAACCTATAGTTATAGATTGAAAAAATCTTAACATCAATGCCTGGTGGTGAACAAATTATGCAAGAGTATGGAAAAACCAAATCCCTGACAGATACCACCAGAAGACAGATGATTAACATACTTGCTGCTGAGATGACAGAAACACATGGGTAAGCATTAGGCATATCGCTGGGCTGTAAATAAACATTTATATTATTTTACAAATATTAATTATGTAAATTGTGTTGCGCAATGTCATTTGAGTGTGATTTTAACTTTGAATTCATATGCTAGGACATCCCCCCCCCCCCCCCCAAAAAAGTGTCAGAGTGATGCATGCACAGGGGATAGTAGCTTTGTTTCCCTATCTAGAAGACCCATACGCACAACATGGATATGTAAGTGAATGGGTTATTGCAACATTATGCACATATTTACTCTTTGAAATGTTAATAGTACTCCTTTAAAATGTATTTATAATCACTTAGGAACATTACTACAATCCAGAGAGTGGTTCAGGATACCTTGCATGGCGATTGATGACCATACAAAGAAAAACAGCAGAGGAAAGAGGTGCCTTAAGCAGCAAATCTCCAAAAGGTATGTTTAATGATCAGTGATGTGATTATATTGGTGACCTGTGAATTGTACAGAAAGTTTTTAACATTTTATTTTGTCTTAAGTTGGTGGACCAGGTCGTGTTCGTCAGCCCTCCACCTTTGACAGAGAGCCATCTGATGAGGATGTGGAAGCAGCTATTGCTGTTTTGAGACACTCTGCTGATGAAAAGACTGTCCGTGACAAAATGAAAATGACCATATATCGGCAAGCAATAGTCAACGATGAAGCCAAATCATCAAATGTCTTCTTGGTCTTCCCACGATTTCTGGACACACCAGGACTGGTATGACATCTTAAATCACAGCATCACCAAAATATCCAATGTAGAATTATGTATCACTCATCACTTTTGTGTGTTACATTGCAGATAGAACAAGATTTCAGATTTCTGTTTGGTGAGGCCACGGCCAACAAATTTTTGGAGAAGTGGCCAACCACTTTTAAAGCAAAAGTAATAAAGGAAAGCCACGGACTTGTACCCACCACAGAACTCTTGGATTTGATGCGCAATGCTGAGTCAGCTGCTGAAGTTGAGAATGGTATGAATGGAACTGTTTTACTTGTTATTGTGGGTTATGTAGGTGTGTGGTGTAGGTCCCCTGGTGGTCTAGTGGTTAGGATGCGGCGCTCTCACCGCTGCGGCCCGGGTTCGATTCCCGGTCAGGGAACCAACCCAAGCCATTAGGGTTGCACAAGCCTTAGTGCCGGTCCCAAGCCCGGGTAAATGGGGAGGGTTGCGTTAGGAAGGGTTAGGATAAAACCCTGTTAGGATAAAAACATGTGCCAAATCAAACCTGCAGATGGTCCGCTGTGGCGACCCCTAATGGGAGAAGCCGAAAGAAAGTTAGTTATGTAGGTGTGTAGTGTACATTTTCGTAATGGTGCAAGTTGTCATGTTGAATGCTATGCGATGGCATAATGTAAACCAGGTTTTTATTTACTTATTTGTAGTTTGTTTGTTTTTTTGTAAATGTTAATGAAACAACGGTTTTGTTCTTTTGTTTGTTCTTCGATATTTCTCTTTAATTATCTTAACTTTCACAAGCTACAACTGATTTTTTTTACACACTTTATATTATTCCATATAGTCTACAAGCAGACAAATTCTGTGCCTGTGTTATTTATACAATCGCGACTTCAACTCGAAAGCGAAACGGAATTTCTGGAACGGACTCGGTTTGTACTATTGCCGCACCCGTACACGGGTCCATTTCCGGAAGTGTTTTTTTTTTTTTTTTTGCATTATAATGGCGGCTGTGCAGCACCGCGGCGATGGACATCGGGCTGGAGGTGAAATTATCAACGCTCATTTTCATTATAGCACAAAGAAAGAATTGGGGGAAAAAAACATGCCCGGTTGTAGCGGTTTAAAGTCATTTTGTTTATGATTGCATGAAAGCGCAGAAATGATCTAAATGGTGGCAAGAAGCTAACTAGGCCTAGCGCGCTAAGCTAACGTTAGCTCGCTGTGCTGTTTCGGGGGAGGGGCTAGATTATTATTATTGTTTATTATTATTATTAGCAGCAGCAAACTGTCTTCATTTGCTCTTAATGCGTCAGGATCACTAATCTAATGTGTAGCTAGGAAGAGTTTATGGCCACCATTTCAGCATGCTGCAGACTCCATATATAAATCATGTTTATTACTTGTATATCTACAGTGTCAGCAGTAAAACATCTCCTGGGGCGTGCTGGTGTAGGAAACTAATCAACAGCAGGGTGGTGTATTTATACACAGCGTAATTATTCCCACCCTGGAGTTTTCCTAAATCGGTACACTCGGGAGTCTCTTTTTTCTGGTTTATACCACAGCGATTTGCCCGTGTCCACAAAAGTCCGTTTTTATCCATTTACAGTTACCTTCATGAGGTTTAGCCTACAATCATGCTGAAAGCATTCGGACGCAATCAACCTTTTTCCGAACCGACTGTGTTCCTCAGCAGCGCTGTGGTATAACGCGAGGTCACTGGGTAGAGCAGAGGGGAAAATGTGAACGCTGAGTAAAAAAGTGATAATAGTTTAGCTCAGTTAAGCTGATGGAGGTGGCAGCCCCCCCCCTCAAGCAGCACTTCTGAGCAGGTCCTCCTGACGTCCCTCGTCTTGCAGGTAACTGTAGCTCTCCTTTGGCCACCACGGCTACAGTCGCTCACCTTGGTAAGTTGTTTCGCCTCCAGCAGGAGCGGAGGAGAAGGCAAACGGTGGGAAAAGTAACACTGTCTCCAACAGCCCTGGAGGAGGAATAGGAGAAGGAGCAGGAGAAGGAGCAGATGGGAGAGGAGGTCTGGGGAAGCGACCAGCCAGCAAGGACGAGCTCCTTAACAAGCCGGCGCCTCCTAAAATCCCCAAAGCGGGCTTCAGTAGTTTTAAGAAGCCTGCTCCTATTTCCATCAAGCTAGGAGTCAGCGTGAGTAATGCTAATAACAAGACTTGTAGTAGTTTACCAGTTGTGATCATGACTTATATATGGTACTTCATTTTGATAACAAAAATTATATTAACTATAAGTGAATTCTTTTTTGCTAAAGTTGTGGACAGACCGCAGGGTCCAGACCGCAGATCCATGATAGAGCCAAGAAATTATAGATCATGTTCACTTGCTAGCATATAGTCTTAAAAAAAAAAAAAACTTGGCTTGATCTTGCGAATTCTGACTCTGCTCACTCAGAGTCGACTCAACTAGACTCTAATTGATTGATTCTGCAAACTAGCTAAACGTGACCCGCCTGCACTGTAAAATATCGCTGAGTCACCTGTTAGCAAGCTCACGACTTCGGTGGCAAAGTACTTGACCGTTCCATTATTTCCGTTGTGTCGATTGTGGTTCAAAAGTGACACAGACTTCTCTCTGAAGCATGTCAATCTTTTCCAGAAACCGAAGGAAGTGGCGCCCATTTTACCCTCCAAGAAACCTGCGTCTGTTTTCGATGACGACGATGACGTGAGTAATTTCTCTCAGACACAGACAGGGAGATGTCATGGGATTGACATTAGCGGTTGATGTGAAATGCCTTCGTCTGTCCTTATAGAGTGAACCAGAGGAGATGCCTCCGGAAGCGAAGATGAGGATGAAGAACATTGGGAGGTTTGTTGGGTTGTTGTTTTTTCTTAGGTACACTATTAGATTTGTGTTAGAATTCCACATTGGGAGGCTCAGGCAGTCTATAGAAATCCTTGAAAGCTTTTTATGAAATGTACAGAGGACTATCTTAACAACCCTCTAAGATCTTTTTTTTCCCTATTCTACAAATGATGTTCAAACATCAATATATCTGGATCACATCATCATAAGGCTGTGCCAAAACACTAATTCTCAAGAACCTGTAAACAAATTTGTTGGCAGAGCCTCCAAGCAGGAAGTAAGAGCACACCTCGGCATCAGCGTGACGCATTCGGATCAATATTTTGCACTTAACAGGAGTACCTCATCATAAGCAAGAATCTGTGTCGAAATTCACTTCTAGGTGGCGCTGTAGGTCACAAATTCGTAAACCTGCTCAGGGTTCCCATTTCTCATGGTTGCGGTGAAGGTTCCTAATGACACAGGAATTGCGAAGATCTCAGTTATAGTTGGATGTTTTTTTTTACTATAAATTATTGACAAGTGACTGCTGGTCTTCTTTCATTCTATATAATAAAAGCACATTTTTCTACTTTGTAATTACAGGGACACCCCAACTTCAGCAGGCCCTAACTCCTTCAACAAAGGAAAGCAAGGATTCTCCGACCACCAGAAGCTCTGGGAGAGGAAGCTCAAAACACAGACGGACCAATAACTTCCTCTGTTCTAAATCTGCTTTGTCTTTTTTTTTTTTTTTTTTTTTTTGTCCCTTTTTTTTTTGTTTGTTTTCTCTGACAGACTTTTGTAAAATATGTGTACATGTACATACGTGATGAGACTTTCCCACTCTGACGCCACTTTTTGTTGTTTTTACCACAGAATCATACCCTTTCATTGACTTTTCCTCCAGATGTATCACAACTAACCTATTTGCTCAGTTGTAGTTCCAAACACTGGCTTGACAGACATTATTAGCAATAAGGAAGTAGATTATTATTAAGACGACGTAAATTTCCGATGCTGATAAATCATGTGGCGTCATTAAAGTGTTTGTTCTTTGTGTGTTGGTTTCTTTGGGGAAAGAGAATTAAATCTAAGTGATGAGTTATGGAAGTGTCTTATTTCTGTCACTTTATTCTTTCCCTTGTCTTCGCTAAACATGATTTCTTCTTTAGGCCAAACACGGCTTTGTGATGTGATCAGCATACGCCTGGAACACTTCCTCTAAAAAAAAAATATGGATACCATGTTTCATCTTCTTTCATCTTCTTCCATTAGGGGGTGCCACAGCTGATCATCCGTCCCCATACTACTGTCCTCTACACATCTGCCTCTTTCAACCAAACTACCTGCATGTATTCCATCACCACAACCATAAACCTCCTCCATGGTCTTCCTCTTTTCCTCCTTTCTGGTGGCTCCATCCTCAGCATTCTCCTACTGATATACCCCATGTCCCTTCTTCTGCACATGTCCAAACCATCTCAATCTCACCTTCCTCGCCTGGTCTCCAAAACGTCCTACATGCGTTGTCCCTCTAATAAACTCATTTCTAATCCATCGTCATCACTCTCAACGAACACCTCCAACCTTCACCTTGAACCAGTCTGTCGTTCCTTCTGCACACTTCACTGCCGTCACACTGTCCTTATACATGTCCTGCACCACCCTCACACACTTCTCTGACACACCTGATATCCTCATACAATACCACAACTCCTCTCTCCACCCTGTCGTCCGCTTTCTCTAATGGATAACATGCATATGAACGTTTCAGACATGATTGAAGGTAAATTCATTTAAAAATGAAATTTGTTTTGGTTGAAATTGGAAATGAAGAAATTTTAACCCTCCACATTGAGGTGATGAAAACATTAAAAACCATCCACATTTTCCACAGATATGGGGAATATCAGTTGCCTATTAAGAAAACGCTCACTATATATTAAAATCACATTAATCCTTGAACATTATAGATTTATTTTTTCATGAAACTTAATAGGCAATTGAAATACAGACACAAGTTAAATAATACTTAAAAGTGATGATTGAGCTACCTAGAATTTATTTAATAAGTCTTTATTATAGAGTATACAACACTTACCTCATGTATAAAGATAGGGTAAGTGAGAAAACAATACAAAACCTTTAAGAAGGTCAACATTTCAATCAGTTTTTATGCCAGATGTTTAGAAACAGACTTAGGACACTGGATATAATTTCTGGATACAGTTTCAACTTCTGATCTGATTATATGATTATAACACGAGTGGAGTTGTCTCCAGGTTTTGACATGCTATCATGTTATATATAAGACTATAGTGAAGTAGAGTTTAATGACGCACTACAGGAATGTGTTCATATATAAAATCGGTGTTTAAGCACTTTAAGATCTTTACGTGCATGCTTCCTTGGAATTATAAGATGCTTTTACTTACCAAAATTCATGATGTTCAGAGCAAAGCTTTGGGGTTTAGACATAAAACCTTTTAATTTTGTTTTATTCATTAATTAGATTAGTTTTTTTAGTATTTTCAGAGCGTACCAATGATGATACCTACGGAGTTTTGTATCGATTAGCCAATGGGTTTGTAAAGTAAAGCATTATAATCCACAGTCATAATGATTTACATCAAAACTGTTATGTTTCACTAAATCTAAAGCCACCAGGTTCATGACTTTATTATAGAAATTATAAGCAAAAACATCAAATCTTCATATCTCAAACAGTAGGTGGCACTGTTGTGAAACTGCTTATGTCAACTTAGCGGATAGTTGTTATTAGAGGCACCATGTTTAATGTCAATACCCCTTTGTAAATGTTGGTGTGCTTGCCATTGTGCCAGTGCCAATGTTGCAATATATGAGAACAGTTGGGTCTAACAAACAAAATTTTGGTCTTCACTGTATGAAGATGATCTGATCAAAACTAAGTAGGTTCTTCAAATGAAATAATAAACATAAAACGATAGGGTTTCGACTGAAATGCTAAGTATTTAAATAACAATAAGCTTATTTAAATAGCATATTTCCAAAAAATAGACACCACCTTTCACTCTAAAACTTGACCAGGTAGTTGCGGGCCTCCATCAGGCGCTTCTGTCGGCTTTGGAGGTTGGTGCGTTTGCTGCCGATGTCGTGATCTTCTTTCAGCAGATGATCCATGTTGTTTTTGTCCTGCATGAGCTGTAGCATTTCTCTCTGCAGCTGTGCCCCCAGCTCTTGAAGCAGCAGGTACCTCATCACCAGCGGCAGCTGGTCAGCCAGACGCTTAATCACAATCTAAACACGTGTTCAATAAGGGAAAATAATTAAAAACTTGTAGTTTTGATGCCAAACTTAAAAAGCATGTATCATAAAGGAAAACGAATAGCTGACTATGTTCATAAAGTTTGACGAACTCTAGCCAACTGCACTAAAGCTATCTGAAGCTTGCTTTCTCTTGTTCTTTATAGTGCTTTTCATAGTATGTACGAATGCATGCCCAATATAACAATGTGTATGTGAATGTAAATGTGTAACATGTGTGTGTACATTCTTGTTGCAAATCACAAGATCTTCCTAGTAGTAAGGCTGAAAGAAACATTTGTTGCGTTCGAGTTGTTTAAAAAGGTTGATTACAATAGAAATCAATTGCTCCTGGAGCATCACATGGTTAATCCAATATCTGACACATCAATCACCATATAGGTAAGTCAATACGGCTCATGTTAAAGCCTGTTTTTAAATTTTTTCTAGCATGATTTGTTTATTATTAAGTATGATTTGGACTGATTTATTATGTACTTGCCTGAAAAAAAAACTTGAATTCTTGTAATAAATATTAATGACCATCATAAAGTATTGAAGATTTGGAATTATATTTGTGACGTTTTATTGTGTTTAAATAAAGCTAAAATTGCTAATAATTGCCACATCAGCCAGGCCAACCGGCACTGCATGTTATGTTGCGATTCACAAGACAGAATAAGCCATAGGTTAAAAAAAAAAAAAATAAATAAATAAATAAATAAATAAATAAATAAATAAATAAATAAATAAATAAATAAATAAAAAAACACTTACACTGTAGTAGGACTTGAGGTGACGCATCAGTTCGTAAAGAGTGGCTCTGTTGTCCGAGTTATTGTAAAAACTACACGAAGCAATCATTTGAGTATTTTCATGCTCTTCCTCCTCTTTGAGTTTCATCCTGCTCAGTGTGTCACTGTACATGCTGTCTTGGGTGTAGACAATCAGCTCCATCTTAAACTGAGTCCTCAACATTGATTCGGCCTCAGACTCCTTTTTCTGCTTTATGCACTCAATCAACGTCTATAGGAACCACAATGGGCTTCATGTTTATCATACTTTATGATCTGGTACTTCCTTGTGTAAATATGGGGACCTACCTTTGCCATTTTGAGGAGATTGGGAAAGCCCAAGAAGCTGTACTGAGCCAGTTGGATGAAGCCCTTCCGAATAAGATCTAAAGACAGATGGAGATATCTCTGTAAATACAATATACTGTAATAAACATTGATGTAAGCACCAAAGGAAACCCAGGATGCGATTAGAACCTATGGAAATACTGAGGTCTGTCTCCACACAAAGAAGTGTATGTCTGACCATGCCATATACCTGAGATTTCCTTCAGTCTCCTGATGGCAGGTTCCTCCAACTGCTTGATCTGGTCCTTCACGATCACCTCAAAGGTCTTGTAGTTGATGAATCCTGGTAGTTCCCTTCCTCTGTGTTTTTCTTCATACTCGTTCACCTCCTTCTCGATCATCATGTCAACTAGTTAATTTACCCAAAAAATCCAATGTTAACACTTCCAACTTTTCAACCCAGAAAGCAGGGGGGCAAACACCATTTCCCTACAATCTAAGATATGTTATCGTCACAACACCACTCACATGCCTCTCTGGAGTTGTCTAGGTGACACTTCCAGAGAGAAAACTGCCTCCGCAGGCCTGAAAAAATGTTGAGATGTTGGGCATTCTTTAGCTCCTCTCCAGTCGTGAGGTTAATGGTGTCCTGAGTGAATGCTGTGATTTTCTAAAACACATTAAAAAAAGGTCAAACTAAAAAGACCTTTTGTATTCAGTTATGAGATCATACTGACCTAGAGACATAATGACACCGTGTTATCTTGACTAGCTTGCTTAGTTATTAGTAAGTGGTATTGCTTTTTTATATTGGTGTCCATCACTTACATCAATCAGAAAAAACACTCTTTCTCCTGGTTCTGCAGGAGGCCCTGAGCCATAGCGATCCAGTTCACTTTGGGCTTCAGCCAACTTTATTTCAATCTGCTCCTCCAGTCGTGGCAGAGATAGCTGAACACATACACATTTTACTACCAGAGTGGACTGTATTGTTTACTGTGCAATCCTTGGCATCATAGAACAAATCTTTTACCTCAATGTGATGGACGAGTTCAAGTGTGAGTTTCTCAGCCAGGTTGGGAATGGTGGCTTTTCCTTCTTCATACAGCAAGCTGTTAAAAAATTGTAAGCAGTACCATTGACATTCGCAGACATGACTTAAAATCCAAATCAAATATATATAATAAATATATCTCTAATCAAACCAAAAAGTACCAATATAAATTATAAGTCTCAATTAATTGTCATTGAGGAACAATTTTAAGTTTTTTACAGTAAAACATATCACCTGTATTGTGGGTGGGCCTTAAAGAAGTCCTTCTCCTTCTCAGTGGCATCCTGCAGCGAGACGCGGTCCATGATCTCTTTCTGCCCTCGACACCTGACGATCATGTAGCCTTTAGTGAGGTAAATAATCTCATTATGGACAATGGACAGCACCGTCTCCTCCGTGCCTTTATCCACCAGGTCGGGCTTTGTTAGGATGCCTGTTATAATCGACAAAAACGCACACATGCATAAATGCTCAATGAAGACATCTATTTTCAATTTTTAAAAGTATTGTAGAGAACACAGCACGAACCGAGGGTTCTGTCGCCGTTTGGATCGGCTTCCTGAGCCATCTTCAGCGCTTCAGTAGTTGCGATGTCTACATTGCATGGCACCACCACCAGGTTGATAGTTTCTTGCTTTGTGATGAACTTTTTGATCAGCCTTTTAATCTGAATAAAAGTCAATAGTGTCAGCTAGAAAGCCAGCTAGAAGCCAACCAAAACATATGCATTTAAATGTCCATTGATTAGATGGTCAGAGAGCATACTAGTCAGAGCTCGCAACCCACATCTGTAGCAAAGCAAACTGGATTTAACAGATGTTTTTTCTTTCCCCAATGGATAAAAGAGGAGAAGAAATTACACTTACAGAAGATCGAGCTTTCTAGAAAAGCTGGACATTGTAGGCAAAAACAGTTCAAAACAGTTGAGCTTTTCCGTTCTTGAAGAATTTGACTTACAATTTGCCTCCTAATCAATCATAATGCACAGAAAAAATACATGAACACACACAGAAAACCCGGGGCATCTGATGAAATTGAATTCTGTCTATTGGGTTTCTTGCTTTGGTAATGCCATTTATTCTCGCTGTATGAGATGCAGCGCTCTGCTTCTATAACTGTGGTGTCAAGAGGTGGATTAATTCAGGTAGGACACCCTGAAGGCCTGGGGCTGAAATGCAAGATATCAGAACTGTAACCATGGACACAGTGGTAGCTTTGTGGTACATGCCGAAAGGGAGTGCCAGTGTACAACTTTTACAGGATTGTCAAGGGCAACGTACTTCCTGTAATTATTTGCATCCCCTAACCAGTTTTACTAAAGGTTTTTTGTGCTAGCAATGATCAAATTATATTTGTTCTGCAGGAAGCTGCTTTAGGCACTGTGGACTATTTTTTTCCTCTCAGAACAGAGATTACAGTAGTGTCATCAACAGACACTAGGTTTATGTCATGCTTTTATTTATTTATTCATTTATAGACTGTATTTATCACTTAGTAGCAGATGCTTTACCTGTTCTCCAATGTCCTCTGGTTGGCCTTTGACTGCGACTCGGGCAATACCAGGCAGATCAATAAGTGTAAGGTCGGGAACATCAGGCGACGTCACTTCCAGGCTGATGAGCTCATCACTGATGCCCACACCAACCCCAGCCATATGGTCCTGAGCTGAGTAGAACACACACGAACGATAATGCCATGAATGCCAATGAATCATCTGGGTGCATGACTACACAAATGAAGCTTTAAGAAATACACACAAACGGTGTTAGCCAAAACCAACCAAATTAACTAAACAATGACAAAGAAAAGCCCAAACAAAGCTAGCTAACATTGCAGAACATGTCAAAACAAAATGACCAAGCATGTGTGAAAATAGGATGCACTTGGAACACAACCTTCTCTAATCTTTTTCTCCACATCTGCCGGATCTTCAAACTGTTCCTCAAATTCCTGATCATGATCTTTCTTGTATTTAATCTTTCCATGCCAGACATCTTCCTCTTTGCTCCTCTTCATCTTCAGCTCGAGTGGACATCTCGTCACGATACCTGTTTGTAGAGATCAAATCAGCTCAGGTGTGCGATTCCTAGTGGATACATTTGAACCTGGTGAAAGTGAAACTATTGTGTGTTTGCTAAATTCCAACCACTGGTAAGGTCCAGAGATGAAGATGACTAGGATCAAATACCTCATATCAAGTACCATCATCGGCTTCAAAACAACTTACGTTAACATTCCCACAGTTACATTTGATCTAACTGTATATGACCTCATGTACCCACTTACATTTAGACAGGGGGTCATTTTAATGGGATCAAACTAGGTAGAAAAAAAACAAGATTGGTTATACAGTAATAGTCAAATCTGATACACCAGCAGATCTAAAATATAACACTTTTCATTCATTTCATTACGCTTAAATCGTGACACTGCTAATAGAGCTAGCTGCATTGTGCAGTGACAATTTTGGAGATTATGGAGAAAGATGATCCGCTGTGGCGCCCCCTAATGGGAGAAGCCGAAAGAAGAGATTTTCCAATAGTAGCTGCTGCATATTCGCTCATCCCCTATCCTTAATCCGACAACAATAACATTTTAATAGAAATGGCCTAAAAGTTTAAAAAATGCTCAAAAATACAGACCAAACTTATGACCAGTACTTTTGGCAATATAGTGTATACATTATTTTATAAACAGTGAAATATATACATTATGAAGATTTGTTTTGATAATTGGACCCATGTTTTTCTCACCGCTCCCCCGGGGCAGAGCGACTCCGGACAGCGCCTCCAGCACCGAGCTCTTCCCCGAGCTCTGGTCTCCGATCACGGCGATGGCTGGCAGCGCGAGGTCCTTCTCCACACCGAGGGCGCGCAAAGAGTCGATCAGGTCGATGCACGGACGCACCTTCTCCTCATACTGCTCACTCAGGCACGCGCTCATTTTGGATCAAATCCGAGTAAAAAATTCTAGAAATAAAATGGTTTATTACACTGTACACAGCTGGGTTCCCTCTGTGTTCCCTCTGTGTTCCCTCTGTGTTCCTGTAAGGTCAGAGATGCTCCACCTGTAATGCAAACCCCAATGAATGATTCTTCAAAACGTAAAAACGTAAAAAAAAAAAGCTTTTTTTTTCAGCCAAAGTAAAGCAAATATTCATAACAACTATTAATAAAATAAGTTATCGCCATATAGCAAAATATATACGCAATAACCTTGAGTCATACAGCCGTGCTTTTAGTGAATCGACTCTTACTGAGTGAATCGACTCTTACCGAGTGAAAATCGGAAAACGAAAGCAAACCACAGTCTTAATTATTTATTAGGTTTCGTTTCCTGGTATGAGTCAATAGAAAATAACACATTTTATATATTGGTAAAATGTGCCAAAAGGATGTACTTAAAGGAATTGTAAGGCTACAATTTGCACACACAATAATACAATAACACAATAATAAGGTAGGACCAGACCTTTTATTCTTATATGTGGAATGCCGTGAGACTGGTTTCAACATGACACCAGAAAGCACAAGGTGCCCCATCTATCATTTTCCCCCACCTACTAACACCCATAGTTCAACTCGAGAACATTATGAAGCAAAATATAAAGTTCTGGACCTGGACTTTTGTTTTTACACCTGTGGCCACATAACTGTGCTCATGAACATTAGACGTTTTTCTTTTCCAGATTAAAGTTTTTTTTTTTTTTCTATGTAAACAATAAACAGTCTGTAACACCCTGCCATTAAATTCTGTGAATCATCCAAGCAAACTTTGATAAATTATAAAAAACTCAAGGAATGTATAGCGTTATGATAGCGCAAATGCAAAAAAAAAAAAAGAAGAAGAAGTGTACAGTGTATAATGTAGTATCAAAAAGGGCACGTGCAAAGACCTGCAGAGGTAGACTGGGTCCATGCTAATATTCCTATTGTAAACGGGTGTGTGTGTGTGTGTGTGTGTGTGTGTGTGTGTGTGTGTGTGTGTGTGTGTGTGTGTGTGTGTGTGTGTGTGTGTGTGTGTGTGTGTGTGTTTGCGTGTGTGTGTTTGCAATATGCACAGAGCTCAAGGGATGTCAAGGGATAAACTAAGATATAAAGCATAAATGCCAAGCCAAAACAATGGCCAAAACACAAAATTACGTCATTCTGTCTGAATAAGATGACCTTGTTAACGACTAGATGGCGCTGTTAGCCGTTTGTCATTTTCTAATTTTCTAAAAGCTGTAACTGATTCTATATGCAAGAATACGATGACGTTTCAATGCCACTGAGTGTATGAGTGAGGGTACTCAAAGACACACTCAAAGTCTTGACCCAGTTAATTGACTCCACATGGTGACATGATAATTGACGTGACTGTGCAAATAAGCAGTAAAACAAACAAAAAATGTTTTTATTTTTTTTTATTTTGCGTGGACACCCCACACCACTCCCGGCAAGATGCTGCTCTTGGCTTCTAAATTATTTCAGTTGAATAAATTGTATCTGCTAATCATTATTATCATTATTATTATCATTATTATCATTATTATTATCATTATTATCATTATTATTATCATTATTATTATCATTATTATTATCATTATTATTATCATTATCATTATTATTATTATCATCATTACTATTATCATCATTACTATTATTATCATTACAAGATATACATTCGTCCAATGATCGGTAAGATTCCATTCACAAACTGTACGGTTTGTCTGACTTGTCGTTGTGTTTTCGGATTTGTTAATTTGTTTTTGCATTTGTTGTTTTGTTTTCGGATTTGTTAACGTGTTTTGCACTTCTCGGCCACCGTCATTTTAGATGCATAATACATTGTTAATATGAGAAGAGAGACAAAACACGTGAGGCTTGATTTTTTGAGGATTTTATAATTTTTTTTTTTATAGTTAATCCTTATTATTCCAGAACAGATAGTAGTAATAATTTTTCCCCAGAATGTTTAAGATACAGAAATCCAAACCTTCAAAACCTAAAAAGTAAAACCTGAGACCTTGAAATGAAAAACCCACCCAAATGAAAGAACATTCTAGTCAAAAACTGATTTAACAGAAATTTGTGTTTCCTTGAAAATTCCGTAACATAAGAAAATGTGTTTAATAATTTTGTATAATTTACCAAAGGAGATTATATATTTAAAAGTATTTTTTGGTTCTAAAACCTGGACAGGTAGGTGCAGGCCTCCATGAGACGTTTATAGCGGCTTTTCACGTTGTTCCGTTTGCTGGTCATTTCATTATCTTCTTTCAGCAGCTCATCGATGTTCTTTTTGTCCTGGATGAGCTGTATCATTTCTCGCTGCAGCTGTGCAGCTGACTCTTGAAGCACCACATACCTGATCACCAGTGGCACCTGGTCAGCCAGACGCCTCCCCACAATCTAAACACAAAATGTAATCAGATAGTACAGTGAAAATGAAAGTAAATAAATGCCTGTCTCTTATTCTTTCAGCACGGAACCAGTGAGTTTGTTGCACATAATGTAAATGCTGTGCGAATAAATTATTTAAGCTGTGCGAATAAATTATACTATATATACATACAAAAAAACATGAAATGAAATTAACTGTTACTTTTAACTTACTGAGTAATAAGACCTCAGGTGGGACGCCAGTTCCTCAAGAGTGGCCTCGTTGTCTGAAACATCATATAAACCTTTAGATGGGGGGCGAGCCACACCAAAGTTTTTTCGCTGCTCTTCTTCCTCCTCGATCTTCAATAGTTGCAAATTATCCTTATACATTCTGTCTTGGGTGTATATCAGCAGCTCCATCTTAAACTGGGTCCTCAGCATTGATTCAGCCTCTGACCCCTTTATCTGCCTTATGGTCTCAATTTTGGTCTGGAACAAATGAAATGAAAAAGCACCAAACATTGACACGCTTGGAAATGGTTCTGACAGGTTAGTTAATGCCTTAGGAATGTAATTAGATATAAGTTTGTGGGTAAAATATGAGGATATACCTTTGACATTTTGAGGAGGTTGGGGAAATGTGGAAAGTTGGAATGAGCCAGTTGGAGGAACTGTTTCCGAATGACATCTAAAGACAGATGATAGATTTATATAAATACAACTGCTGATGTGGTTTCATGGTTAAACTGAGGTTTCTGAATGGATCTGGGAAAACTGAGTGAGGAGTTCCACGCTTGTAAAGGAGTGTTCTTTGTTTCAGAACGTGGTGGATTAAGAAAGAAGAGATGAGAGCAAAGAGAGCAAGAATGGAACAGCATGCAGCTTATCTTTCACCCTTTACATTCACAAAGCCAGTCCAAAGAATAGACAGTGACTGCTTACTGTTATACCATTGCAGAATTCACAACACAGAGCATTTTCTTAGTCTTTGCATAAATTCTATGAGTTTAACTTCAAACATGTTATATACCTGTGATCTCCTCCATTTTCCTGATGGCAGGTTCCTCCAATAGCTTGATCTGTTCCTTCAGGAAAACCTCAAACGTCTTGAAATTTAAGAATCCAGGCAATTCCCTGCCTCTGTATTTATCCTCATACACCTGCAGTTCTTTCTCAATTCTCTTATCAACTTGAATATTCAACAGAGTAAAAAGTAAGCTTCATCTTTGTAAAAACAAGGATAGACCCTCGTACTATCATGAACACTTCCGATTCATCACGTTATACTTCATGGTTTTTAACACGAGGAATTTCCAGTTTCTTCACTCAATCCCTAGATTCTTAGCCTAACAAAAAATAATATCCACTTCGGATTTCGTGTTTACTTTACATGAATTCTTAGCATGTTCAAAAAAATTATGTTTTTATGCTGAAAAAATTACAATGAAAACGCCTGGAAAATGATTTCAAAGATATTAAAATTTACCAAAATACATTTCTAACCTTAATATTATTTTATGTATGAAACTTTGACATTTTGTCACACTGCTACTCACAATTCTCTCCCACTTTGTCTAGGTCATTCTTCCAGAGATCAAACTGCTTTCTCAGAAGTGGGAAGATGTTATAATATGGCATGCACTTTACCTCCTCTCCAATCACCAGATTAATGGCGTCCTGAGTAAATGCAGTGATTTTCTATTAAACAAATAAAAAACATAGGTCAGACAAACAAAAAACCTGAGTTCCTTTAAAACACTTGGCTAATAGAAATGGACATTAAGGTTTGAGAAGTTTAGATAAGGTTCTCCCCAAGGATGTTGCCATAGTACAAATGAGATATTTTGCTCATGCTCATAAATGGATGTAAATACAGGAAAGCCTTTATTATAACAATGTTGGCAAACAAAAGCCAATTTTGTAGCAATTATTTTTTTAAAAATGTGAAACAGGCTAAATATCAGCAAACAAAACAAAGCAGGCAAAAACTACAAAAATGTTGTGGTGGGGAAATAGTCATCTTTGTAGAGTGATGTGGTGGGAAATATATTTTCTGTTGGATTTCAGTGCTTGTGTGACACCATAATGTACAACTTTGTTTGGAGGAACCTACTGAATTTTATCTAAATAAAAATAAATGAAAGTAACCATCAAAGTACAGAGCAAGACTTCAAGTCCTTGACTCTTCTGAAGATGCCTATTGTGCTTCCATAAGATGTCTCTCATTTGTTTCTCATGCTGTTTTGTATTTTTGCCTGCCTGTATTTACACTTTGTGTTTTGTTTTCCTTTCCACATGCAGCCAGGCCAAGACCCCAAACCAGCCTCCTTAGAGACTGCTCCACCCGCCACCCGGTCACACCTTTCTCTGGACTTTATCACCAGCCTTCCGCCATTTCAAAGCAACATTGTGGTGCTAGTAGCAAACAAATGGTTTGCCAAGGCATGCCTTTTCATAGCTTCGCCTTAACTACCCAAGGCCAAGATGATGGCAGAGTTGGTGTGCACCACTCTTTTGGGTATTCAGCCTTCCTTGGGACATAGTAACTAATCATGGCTCTCAGTATTTATCACAGTTCTGAAGAGCCTTCTGCCAGCTTAAAGGCTCCACATCAAGCCTGTCCTTGGGCTTCCACCCCAAGTCTAACAGCCAACGCAACATTGGGCTGTTCTGGATAACCAGGCGAGTAAACCAAGTTACATACTAGTTACATTTACCTAGGACATTAAAGAGAACGTCATTAAAGAGGACTTCCCATCCTGGCCTACACATTATCGGGGACCAGACACCACAGTCCGCTGGATAATGGACTCCAAAAATTGCTGCAGTAGCTTGTGGACTGGGAAGGTTACAGCCTGTAGGAGCACTCCTAAGTTCCTAATGTTCCTAATGTTTCTCATGCCATTCAGTATTTTTGCCTGACTGTACTGTCAGTTTTAGTCGTTTCTTTGTCAGAATGTATTTTAGACTTTCGGTTGTCACTTTGCTGGGTGGGAATATGTATGCTTGTTGCCAGTTTCTTAGTTTGCTAACTTTATGCTTGTGCCTACTGAACCTTGTGGTTGTGTTTTGTTTTCCTTTATCTCTATTCTGTAAGTTGGTAGACAATAAAATATGAAAACAAATTAAAGGGACACATTGTGATATTTGGCCATGTTATTTAACAAAGTTCAGGAACCACACTGTTGGGCTTAATGTTTTTACGTTATCACGTACGTCTGTCAGGAGGTAGATCTTTTGTTCCGGTTCTGTAGGAGCCCCTGGGCCAAAGCTATGCAGTTCAGCTTGAGTTTCTGCCAACTTTACCATGATCTGCTCTTCCAGCTGTGGCAGAGACCGCTAAGGGCACGCGTGCACACGCACACACACGCACACACAAAGAGATACAAAGATACAGTTTAATATGAGCAAGGACCACAACACAATCTGCAGATGTTTTGAAGGTTATTGACCTATTTAGTATTGTTGCAGTCTAAAATACAAGAGGTAGCAGAGTTATATTTAATCACATGGATTGTGTGTGATCGACACTTATTCTTTTGAAAGACAATGACGCTTCTGTAGTGGAAAAAAAAAAACTCAATTTACCTCGATGTGAAGAACGAGTTCCAGTGTGAGTTTCTTAGCCAGGTTGGGAATCGTGGCTTTTCCTTGGTCATACAGTTTACTTTGAAGAAAAACAACAACTTTCCATTCGGCTCACTTTTTCAGATTTCTTTTGCTTTCATTTTTTACTTGGTTTAATGATCATTATGATCCTCGTACTACGGTAACTAATATGGTTCATTCTTGTATGAAAAATTGACATTCTACTAAATGCATGTGAATATTAAAAAGGAAAGTCAAGATGGATGACTTTGAAAGAAGTTCTAAATACATAGTTGTTGTTTGAAGCTGATTATAATGTGTACCTGAAATATGGGTGATCTGTAAAGAAGTGCTTCTCATTCTTGATCGCGTTGTCCAAAGAGACACAATCCTTGAGCTCCTGCTGTCCTCTGCACTTGACAATCATGTAGCCTTTATTGAGGTAAACAATGTCATTATTGATGATGGACACCACCATATCCTCCGTGCCTTTATCCACCAGGTCAGGCTTTGTTAGGATGGCTGTTATAAACAGGACACAGATACACAGAAACACATTACAAGGTGTATTCAAATTCACCAAAAAGTACATAATGTGCTATATATAATATATGTTAAATTAAACGTTGCACACACCCAGGGTTCTCTCGCCATTTGGATCAACTTCCTGAGCCATCTTCAGTGCTTCAGTAAGGGCAATGTCCACGTTACATGGCACCACCACCAGGATGATGGTTTCTTGCTTTGTGATCACCCTTTCGATCAGTTTCTTAACCTGAATGAAAGTGTTTCATAAACATGTGTTGGTACTGTATTAAATTTTAATACAACAAAGTGGAATCTTTCATCAGGGTTATGATACAAATAGATGGTTTAGTTAGATATGGGTTACTCCCTGGCGACCAAAATTTACTTTGTCTCCGATGTCCTCCGGTTGGTCTTTGACTGCTACATGGCTAATACCAGGTAGGTCAATGAGTGTGAGGTCAGGAACCTGAGTTGATGTTAACTCCAGGCTGATGAGCTTCTCACTGATGCCCATGCCATTACCAGCTATTTCATTTTGAGCTGAACAAGAACCTGCACATAATAATAGTTTAGCAAAGAAAGCTAGCTCAAATTTGAGAAGATTAGCAATCAATTCAGGAAGTTTACATTAAAGAAAAAGCATGCACAATGCTAGCTAACGTCAAATTTAGCTTTGATAGACTCATTATAAGTATAATTATACTGATATTAAGCTTGTTATAATACTCTGTTTGGCATCTTGCATTTAACACTACAAAGTGTTTGACGCAATTAGGAACGTTCATAAATAGCCATAGCCACATTAGAATTTTGGCAAGTACTCAATTCAATTTGCATAAATCTGTTTTAAGGAGTACATTCTCTAATGATTTCCTCAACCTTTGCTGGATTTTTTATCTCTTCCTCTTTATCCTCATACTTGATCTTTGCATGCCAGAAGTCTTCTTTACTGCTTCTCCTCATCTTCAGCTCGAGTGGACATCTTGTCACAATACCTGAGTGGTTGCAGAATTTTGATCAACAATGTTAGTTTGCTCAACTTCCCCACCTTTTTTTCCTTTAGCTTGATATTTTTCTATTACGTCAAGTAAATGTTTATTGTGAGAAATGTTACTGAATCATAGGGTGTACTTGTTTCTTCTCACCTCTCAGGGTCCAATGTTTTAGACCATTACATTAAAAGCTTCGGGTTATTGTTAGTTACATTTTAATGATGGTTTTGTTTCCATCGTGATAAATAAAAGAACTATTTAAAAAATATGCAGTAGACTCCACAGAGAACCATAAAATTGCCACCATTGCAGAAACTTTTGTTTACTTGATAGTTCTATGAACTTGATGCTGGAATTTGAGCCATAAACTCAAAAACTCAAAAAAAGAGTTGGTGTCAGAAAACAGTCAAACCAGCAGGTAATGCATCTTATTGTATATTCAGTTACTGGGAATTTTGTTAAACTGCTTTGTTTTGTTGTGTACTTTTTATGGCAGTGCATTAAAAAGACCAATTGAAATAAATATAGCCCACAGTTGAGATTCTACCCGTTTTTTGAGTTGTCCTCCACACCCAGCAAGAGTTTTGCGACTGTTTCTTGATGAATGCACCACACCACAAGGGTTGAGTCACATGCAATTTCAGACAGGCCCGAGAAGAACCAGTGTGGCACTCTGGGTGTAATTAGTTTGAAATCTTTGAGGAAGGATAAATTAGATTTGAGCATGTTGTTGCTAAAGCATCTGAACATGTCATAACTAGCTGGCTCTTCCATTTTCCAAGCTGTTCTTCCATTTTTCAGCTGTCCTGAATGTTTAAGATATAGATGATGGAAACTTCTTAACATCAGCAATGTTAGCAGATATCATGAGAGAATTTCTTCATATCTGTTTTAATGAGTTTGAACTTAAGCTGGCATCATTGCCACTTGTTTGCGTAAATGATTCATGTTGGATGAGATCCATGGAGGAGTGGGAAGAACCCAGAATGCAACATTATTGTGTAATTACTGTAATATAATTTTAGGCGTTCAGCATAATCCAAAGGTATATATATATATATATTACAATTAATACATTATATTGCAATTATATTTTTTATTTCTATCCACATATCCGACTGTCCTCCCTCCCATATATATTATTATAAAAAAATATTTCAATTTGTTTTCATACATACATACATATATATATATATATATATATATATACAGTGAGGAAAATAAGTATTTGAACACCCTGCTATTTTGCAAGTTCTCCCACTTAGAAATCATGGAGGGGTCTGAAATTGTCATCGTAGGTGCATGTCCACTGTGAGAGACATAATCTAAAAAAAAAAATCCAGAAATCACAATATATGATTTTTAAACTATTTATTTGTATGATACAGCTGCAAATAAGTATTTGAACACCTGTCTATCAGCTAGAATTCTGACCCTCAAAGACCTGTTAGTCTGCCTTTAAATTGTCCACCTTTATTATCCTAAATTAGATGCACCTGTTTGAGGTCGTTAGCTGCATAAAGACACCTGTCCACCCCATACAATCAGTAAGAATCCAACTACTAACATGGCCAAGACCAAAGAGCTGTCCAAAGACACTAGAGACAAAATTGTACACCTCCACAAGGCTGGAAAGGGCTACGGGGAAATTGCCAAGCAGCTTGGTGAAAAAAGGTCCACTGTTGGAGCAATCATTAGAAAATGGAAGAAGCTAAACGTGACTGTCAATCTCCCTCGGACTGGGGCTCAATGCAAGATCTCACCTCGTGGGGTCTCAATGATCCTACAGAAGGTGAGAAATCAGCCCAGAACGACACGGGAGGAGCTGGTCAATGACCTTAAAAGAGCTGGGACCACCGTTTCCAAGGTTACTGTTGGTAAAACACTAAGACGTCATGGTTTGAAGTCATGCATGGCATGGAAGGTTCCCCTGCTTAAACCAGCACATGTCCAGGCAACTCTTAAGTTTGCCAATGATCATTTGGATGATCCAGAGGAGTCATGGGAGAAAGTCATGTGGTCAGATGAGACCAAAATAGAACTTTTGGGTCATAATTCCACTAAACGTGTTTGGAGGAAGAAGAATGATGAGTACCATCCCAAGAACACCATCCCTACTGTGAAGCATGGGGGTGGTAGCATCATGCTTTGGGGGTGTTTTTCTGCACATGGGACAGGGCGACTGCACTGTATTAAGGAGAGGATGACCGGGCCATGTATTGCGAGATTTTGGGGAACAACCTCTTTCCCTCAGATATAGCATTGAAAATGGGTCGAGGCTGGGTCTTCCAACATGACAATAACCCGAAGCACACAGCCAGGATAACCAAGGAGTGGCTCTGTAAGAAGCATATCAAGATTCTGGCATGGCCTAGCCAGTCTCCAGACCTAAACTTAATAGAGAATCTTTAAAGGGAGCTCAAACTCCGTGTTTCTAAGCGACAGGCCAGAAACCTGACTGATCTAGAGAAGATCTGTGTGGAGGAGTGGGGCAAAATCCCTCCTGCAGTGTGTGCAAACCTGGTGAAAAACTACAGGAAACGTTTGACCACTGTAATTGCAAACAAAGGCTACTGTACCAAATATTAACATTGACTTTCTCAGGTGTTCAAATACTTATTTGCAGCTGTATCATACAAATAAATAGTTTAAAAATCATACATTGTGATTTCTGAATTTTTTTTTTTAGATTATGTCTCTCACAGTGGACATGCACCTACAATGACAATTTCAGACCCCTCCATGATTTCTAAGTGGGAGAACTTGCAAAATCGCAGGGTGTTCAAATACTTATTTTCCTCACTGTATATATATATACATACACACATTTTATATATATAAATATTAGCCAATGGTTTCTCACCGCTCCCCCGGGGCAGAGCGACTCCGGACAGCGCCTCCAGCACCGAGCTCTTCCCCGAGCTCTGGTCTCCGATCACGGCGATGGCTGGCAGCGCGAGGTCCTTCTCCACACCGAGGGCGCGCAAAGAGTCGATCAGGTCGATGCACGGACGCACCTTCTCCTCATACTGCTCACTCAGGCACGCGCTCATCTCGAAAACCAGCTGATCAACTCCACGAACTGATCAATAAATGTTACAAATCAAACGGATTCCGTTCAACACCCTACACCTAGTCCCTCTGGATTTCCTGAAAATTCGAGCCTGGTACACACACAGATGCCAAGCAACTCAAACGAAATCGAACCTACAGGAGTCAAACACACAAAAAAAGTTTTTCTTTTCCAAAAAGCCAAGCATAAATAATAATCAAATATCACATCAATAAAACAATTATAACACATCATAAAAATAAGTGCTTGCCACTGTGCCAGCCGCGCGCAATAACCTGCACCTCACCTTGCGTCGGTGAAACCAATCCTAGGTTCTAAAAAAACCCGAAAATGATTCATTAGGTTTCATTTCGTGGTAAGAGCTCACAGAAAAGATCACATTTCTTATAATTAGCCATTATTTCTGAAGATACCGACACTGCCTTTCTGTACCTGACATGCTAAAGCCAACGCCTCACACACTCATTTTCATAGTCAAATAATGTGTTTGAAAGTGACATCATGGTGTATGTGCTGAATTAGAGTTGGGCCATGGTTAATAGGTTTATAGGTGGGAGGAATTCTGATCCTTTTCTAGTCCACCTGCTAAGCTGATAAACAAAATGTTGAGAAACCTTAATCTAATAAAACTCCTTTAAATGGACATTGTAGGAGAAAAATCTATTAAAAACTAGATAACGCTGTTGATCAATGGTTGGGTTTAGGGGCACAAAATCAGAGGAATTAAAGTAAAGCTAATGTGTGCAAAGCATATCAACAAGAATATCAAATAAACAGGAAATTTTTCAGGAAAATTTAAGAGGAGTATAATTTATACTGAAAATGTGGGTGATTTTCGAAGAAGTTCTTGTTATTCTTGATCTCTTCGTACGGAGAGACACAATCCTTTAGCTCCTCTGCACTTGACACATCAATCGTTATTGATGATGGACACCACCACGTCCTCCATGCGTTTATCCACCAGGTCAGGCTTTGTTAGGATGCCTGTAATAAACAACACACAGAAAACGAAAGAAGAAGAAATTATCAAATTAAATATGATGAAAACGCACCAACAATGTAACAGTATTGAAATGATATGTTGTAGAAAGCATCGCACACACCCAGGGTTCTCTCGCCATTTGGATCAACTTCCTGAGCCATCTTCAGTGCTTCAGTAGTGGCTATGTCCACGTTACATGGCACCACCACCAGGATGATGCCATGTAACGTGGACATAGCCACGTTACATGGCACCACCACCAGGATGATGGATTCTTGTTTTGTGATCACCCTTTTGATCAGTTTCTTAACCTGAATGAAAGTTAGATATGTGTTTGGTATTACTTTCACATAAAACAGTGTGGAATCTTTAAATCAGGCTTATATAAATATATACATATAAATATCACACCAAGTATACCACATCACAAAAATGATTCAGAATTGCTCATTTAGATTATGGTTTTATGGGCTAGTAATATTTGACACAAAGTCCTCTGGTTGGTCTTTGACTGCTACATGGGTAATACCAGGTAGGTCGATGAGTGTGAGGTCAGGAACCTTAGTTGATGTTAACTCCAGGCTGATGAGGTTCTCACTGATGCCCATGCCATTACCAGCTATTTCATTTTCATTTTGAGGTCCTTCTCCACACCGAGGGCACGTAAAGAGTTGATCAGGTCGATGCGTGGTTGCACCTTCTCCTCATACTGCTCCCCGAGATGAGCGCGTGGCTCATCAAGCTGATCAACTTCACAAACAGTTCAAGAAATGTTCAACAATGTCCTACACCGAGTCCCTCTGTGTTTTCCGGGAAAGTCAGAGATGTTTCACCTGTCATGCAAATCCCAATGAATGATTCCTCAAACCGAGTCGATCCTGAGAGTTGCAAACACAAAGTAGCTCAAATTCAAGCAAATATACATAGAACAATATTTACATATACATACATACATACATACATACATACATACATAATATATATATATATATATACTGTATATGAATATTGTCTGTCTGTCTGTCTGTCTCATGTAAGCCCGAAAGTGAAAGCAAGCACCAGTTTTTAAATATTTGAGAGTTTTGATTCCTGGTAAAAGTCCACATTGTATTTTTAGCCTTGTTCCATTTTGTTGCCATCAGACCCAAACCATCAGGGAGGCAAAGCGTTCACATGCCCAGATAATTCACAGTGGTAAATTCAAGCAATCAACCTCGGGACATCGTCACTTGTCTGCAATAATGATGGTTTCCCTTCCAGATGTGCTGAACAGCTTCTACACTTGGTTCAAAGCTCAGAACAATGTTACAGTGAGGAAGATCAGAGATAAGATCAGACCTCCTTTCAACATGTAATGTGAGGAAAGCTCTAAGCAAAGAAAACCCACGGAAAGCTGTGGGACCAGACAACATTCCTGAAAGAGAGGATGTGCAGACCAGCTGGCAGATTTTCTCACAGACATCTTTAACATCTCTCAGAGAAGCGCTGCTGTTACTGGGTGCTTTAAAGCCACCACCATCATCCCCACGCCAAAAAAATAATCAGTGTCTTGCTTCAATGACAACCATCGCATTCACGTCTATCATGAGGCAACAAAAACCTGATGCCTCCATCACTGGAACCACTGCAGTTTGCGTATCATGGGTGTTCATGGCGTTGTTGACCATTGGTTGTGTTCAATGGCATGAAATGTCATTGCCTCTTTCAAAACTAAGAAGGAAGTGATATATAAATGGTATTAAACACTAGGGGGTGCTGTAGTTCTTTTTTTTTTAAATTAATGTTACTTAAAAAAAAAAAAAAAAAAAAAAAAAAAGCACCCACTAGTGTTTAATACCTTTCATATATGATATTAACTCCACAACTTCACAAACTCCACAAACGGATCAAGAAATGTTCAACACCCTACACCGAGTCCCTCTGCGTTTTCCGGGAAAGTCAGAGATGTTTCACCTGTCATGCAAATCCCAATGAATGATTCCTCAAACCGAGTCGATCCTGAGAGTCGCAAACACAAAGTAGCTCAAATTCAAGCAAATATACATAGAACAATATTTACATATATATATGAATATTGTCTGTCTGTCTATCTGTCTATCTATCTATCTCCTGTAAGGCCGAAAGTGAAAGCAAGCACCAGGTTTAAATATTTAAGAGTTTTGATTCCTGGTAAAAGTCCACATTGTATTTTTAGCCTTGTTCCATTTTGTAGTCTTCAAACTAAAAAGGAAGTGATATATAAATAATATTAAACACTAGAGGGTGCTGTAGTTCTTTTTTTGTTGTTGTTGAAGTAATGTAAAAAAGCAGCTCTTTAAAATGTACTCAGAGTGAAATTTACGGGGGTGGGGGGATTCTAGTGTAGTTCACAAAGGAAAAGAAAATAAATCTCGAACATTTTTTGTTTTTAATTTAAAGGAACACCTTCACAATTTAAAATGCAATTTTTTGCAACCTTTGAAGAGGGCTTATACGAGTTATATGATGTTATAAATGATGTCAGTGTATTACCTGCAGCACACAATTCTGCTGTTCAATTACTAATCAATAGTCAACAGTGTTTTAACTTCCAGTGCATAAACATCTGGGCGAGTAAGTAATAATTTATGTTAATTTCGATGTAAATTTATGTTAATTAAAACAGCTTTATACGTTCTTGCTTTAGAATCAAATCATAAAACAGAGAATCATGACTCCTACATAATGTAGAAATTAGCTTTACAGAGGGGAAGACAACAAAGACTGAACATCCACTTTTAAAAGAACTCATACATTTTTCCAAAGTCAAGCAAATATCCATAAATGAAAATTATAAATACAAGGGCTAATAAGTTCTTGCAACTGAGACGCTCACAACAAAAGCGACTCATACAGCCGCGATTCAAAAGAATCGAATCAGTGAAACGACTCTTGCCTACTGAAAGCGAAAATAAGCCTCGGTTTATCAAACGTCTTATTTCTAGCCTGGATTGAGCCCATCATGCATAATGCATACAGAGCAAGCAATGCTTGCATGGTCAAATCCAATGTTATGTGGTCAGCCATGTGTTAAATGGGCAATATTCTATTATTACTAAATATTATGTTGTAAATTATTCAGAAGGCGATGAAAGAATAGTTTAAAAAAGCACGTGCAAAGTGCTGCAGAAGAAGATTGGGTCCCTGTTTTTGTTCACATTGTAAAGAGGTGTAGTGTAATTCTTCATTTTAAAAAGGAGCCATCAAAAATCATTTAGAACCAATATGGGGTAATAGTTAGATATTTACCTTAACAATATAGACACATTCTGTCTAAATACAGTAATATACAGCTGGTTTTTAACACTAGATGGCGCTGTAGTTGTTTTTTTACTTAATACTCGCACAATCCACTATGTGCAACATACAAATATGAAACGACATAAAATCACTCTTAATACACTTTTAATCACTAAAACGCAGTCATGCACTGTACAGAAAAAGCTAACTGCCCCCCAAAAGTGACTACTGCCCCCCAAAAGTTGCCGTGTGTTTTAAAGTGACTACACACCATTAAAGGAATCGACATTTTAGTTCTAGTTCCTTCAAATTCTAAAAAGTGATCGTCCATCATGTAAACATTATGAAATAATTAAAACTTGGCACTAGAAATTGTGCCTGAACCTGGAACAAGGGTACAATCGGGACTAAACATCCACCTACAGAGGTGACCATACATAGTGACATAAATAATGACCTCACACTCTAAGCAGAGTTCATCAGAAGTAACAGCGTGATCTAGAAAGTGAGCCTCTACTAGACACATGTGGTACAAGAGTTCAAATCTGTCCTGTTCAAACTTGCGACATACACCCTAGGAAGTGAGAAATTCTACACCGTTGTCAAGAAATTAGTGTCAAGGAAAGCAATTAAAACCAAATTGACTATTAAAAGTGATTTAAAAGGAGGTAATCTGCCATATGTGCCATAAAAGTAACCATACATCTGACAAAATACACACACCCCTAAGAAATGATAAAAAAAAAAAAAAAAGGTAGTGACAACATAAAAATGAGGCCTTTATGTTAAACAGGGGGAAATACACCATAAAGAGAGAAGATCGTCTTTTACATGACCCTAGAACTTGTTTTATAGCCGGATACATTATATGACACATTCTTTAGAACGTAAAAAAATTGCTGCAATGTTTTATGTTATAGGAAATAACCATGAAAAAATAAGTCCATGAGCAATTCAACATAAAGGTCTAACGTCTAATCTAACAGGAACTCTGAACAGGATCCTTTTTTTTTTTTTTTTCCGGGGCTGTTCCATTACCATTAATCTTAACAATAAATGGAGAAAACACATGAGATGTTCTTTACCACTGAAAAAAAAACAAAAAAAACCTGTCCTAGAAAAATAATGCTGAACAAACAATAGCAATTAAACAGAATTTCTTTTACTAAGCTACTTTCTGTAATCAAACTGAACCCTGTGAACAGAAGAACACTCGACCCCTGTGTAAACACGGCCCGCGACATCATCAATTCCATAAATAATCTGCAACAATTCAGCGTCTCATCGTTTCCATCCAGCATTCGTGCGACTGTCTATTTTTGTGCATGGGAATGACCTTTTCCCCTCCAGATAACAGTCTACAGAGTATCATGTATTATCCCGACCCTTTCCTGTCCAAATCAATCAAACACACACACACACACACACACACACACACACACACACACACACACACCTTCCCCTCATTGAACTCGGCTTCCTTCCTTCAATTCCAAAAAGAACCCATTAGAGGCCCGGCTTTGAGAAAGAAAAATCAGAGGAGCAAACCTATGCACGACCCACAATCCTTTTCTTCTAAACATTTCAAGACCTACTGACCACCAATTTCCTTAATTATCCATCTATTTATTTATTTTCATGGCAAGATTGTAGCCCCAACATGTTTAAAAGTCAAACATCAACATTGTTAAAATATAAATAAGTTGTGAACGGTAATATTTTAGAATATTAACCCGCGATCTGCACGACTGTCAGCGTTGCTGGTAGAGGAAATGATTCAAGACTTCCGGACCAATCAGAATAAAGCATTCATAACATTTGCTGACTATCACTTTTGATTGGCCAGTCAATGATTTGATTGACAAACACAGCTTTTTTTTGTTTACTTGCACTGAAACTCCTGTAGCCAGGGCCACAAATCATTCGCAAACGCAAATAAATAAAAAGGTTAAACATGTTTATTAATCATTGCAAAACTGTCTGAAACATGTAGTGTATATTCAATTTTATCAGAAAAACAGGTAAATAATTTAAACGTTCGAGGGCAGCCATGGGATAAGTTCGCTCACTGGCGCCCCCAGCTGGTTGCGCCCTAGAAACGATGCTGCCTGTAGCAAATTCGCCATTTTTTTAAACGTCTTTGCAGAAGGATTGTTCGTGGGGGGAAATAAAACAGCGAATGCAAATGGCTTTTAAAAAACGATTAAGTCGCATGTATGTGTACAGGAGCTGTAATGCTAATCCCAAGTAATATATAGTTTTAGACCACCATGTGTGTGTGTGCACGAGTGTGTGTGTGTGTCTGGTCCTGCTCATGTGTCAGTTTTATCTCTACACTAGGCAGTTTAATCAGGCTTTAGTCTAATGTAAACCAGAATCTCTGTACTCGTTGCTTATTTTTGCAATTCGGAGCCTTTGATAGTTCCATTAAAATGGTTTTGAAGTCGCGCACTGTGAGAAAGGATCGCTCGGGTTTCGTTGTAGCGGACGGTATGAAGATCGCTGTGCGAGAAACCAGCATGTCCTGTAGTTTATTTATATTGACCACTGAGTTGTATAGAAAGAAAACCAATCTAAATATATATGTTGAATAACTGATTTAAAAAAAAAAATCCACCAAACTTTTTAAAAAGCATGTGCATGTGTAATATTTCTATGGATTTTTTTTTCCTATGGAAACCAAACCTCCAGAAGTAGATGCAAGTGCAGATGAAATGTCAAAACAGACTAATCTAAATTTGTGATGCAAAAAAAAAAAAAAGATCAGGCGATGTATATACAGAGTCCAGAGGTGAAGAATCAGAAAACAAAACCAGGGGCAAAATCTAGAGCAACAGGAAATCTAAAACATGATCTAAACCGTTAGTTAGGTTCAGGACCTTCTCTCTCGCTCTCTTTGCTCCTGAGGTACCCGTGATTTCGTCCCATTCTTCTTATGGACATGCCTGACGTAAATGCTGATGCAAAAAAAATAGAGTTCTCTCTAATTGAAGACCACATGCTTCAGATTTCCATCAAATCAACAGTCTTTAAGATCCATGTAGTTACTGTGGAGGGTTAAACTTCAGAGCCATGAGGATGGATGTGTTTGCTACAGTGGCTATTGGCTGCCATTTCAATGAACAATTTTTGAACATTTCATTCCTGCAACAAAAGACAAAGCTATAATTTTTATCAGAGGTTTGAAGAGTAGCTGAAAATCGTACCTGAGTAAAAGTATAAATGACTTATTGCAAAACTTAGAAGTATTTAACTCTATTGAACGTAGGGTCAAAGTTGCACGTCCTCAACATCAAGACAACGACTTCTTCAACATGGCAAAATAAAATGAAGAAGAAAAAAATCTTTCAACAACAGTGTCGTCAGTCAACCGTCAATAAAATAACAGTAAAGTAGAAGCACCATAATTATTCAGTGAACAAATCAAATGTAAGTAAATCATTTTAGACAAATTAAAAACCAACTATTCCGAGCGAGCTGACGGACTGCAACATGTCGACATTAATGGTCATTGTGATTTAAAATAGAGTGAAGTAAAAAGCACGTATATTGAAGCAGAAATATAGTTGAGTAGAGAGTCAAAGTTGCATATGTCTTTAAGACTCTGTAGAACTGGAAAGTTTTCTCAAACTATCTCAAGGAGTTTTTTCGTGCCATTGTCTCCTGGTTTACTCATTAGGGTGTCATAAGTCACTTAGAGAGGCGATAAACAATTCACTTCTGTAAAGCTGCTTTGGGACAATGTGTATTGTTAACAGCACTATAGAAATAACATCAAATAGAACTGAATTGAAGTCACTGAGAACTTACTTTGCAAAAAGATGGTTGGAGGAGGTTTCTAATGGACAGAGTGTGTGTGTGTGAGTGTGTGTGTGTGTGTGTGGAGACAGAAAGAGAGAGTAGTTGGGCACACCTGTGTTCAATTAGTAACTGGAAGATTCAGAGCAGGAAAGACTAGGACTGTGTGTGTGTGTGTGTGTGTGTGTGTGTCTCAGCCGTATTAGGCACTCACGGTGGTTGCTGGGAACTGTAGTCCTCAGTTGACAGACCTGACAGGTGTTTTGTTTGAAATAATAATTATTATTATTATTATTATTATTATTATTATTCTTGTTGTTATTTTTTTGTTTACACATGTTCTATTAATTTGTTTAAACGAGTGTTATTCTGTATGTAATGCCCCCCCCCCCCCCCAGTGTTTTGTCTGTATTGTAGGTGTCATTTCTTGGGTATTTGTATTATTGTCTTTCTATTGTTTCGTTCCTGTAAATATTATAACTGTTTGGTTTGTCACTGACTGCATCATGCCAGTATTTCCTCTGTATTGATTTTGTCTGTAGATGTTATTTTTTGTTGATTTTCTGCGTACAGTTCCTATTGTCTAAGTGGATTTGTTGGAAAAAAATTTTTTATATTTTCCCAGACAAATGTTTGAGTTATATATAAGATATTTTGACTAGATGTTTATTTAAATGTTTATTTATCCGTATATGAAATAATGATTTTTTTTTCCTTTTAAGTTTTAGTATTCCTGTAATTTTTTGTGTCACTTGCTGTTTTAGTCTGCATTTTATTTTCTCTGTTTTGTTCAAGTGTTTTGTCTTTTAGTTCCTGCAGCTGAGGATGGTTCCACAGGAACCCTATGGTGGGTTAAACTCAATAACCATGAGGATGAAACTGGACAGTTTGCTACACTGGCTTGGGGCTACAGTTGCCATGGATGGTTAATTTTTTCACATTTCCATCAGTGAATGGTTGATGACCTCGACAATAATGAAACTACTTGAGGATGGTTTAGTTTTTGAGTCTGGTTTTATTAAGTGCTTCCTCATTAAGTCTCAGGAAGTTTTACCTTGCCCTTGTCACCACTTAGTTAGGGATAAGCTTATAGGGAGTGATACATAATTAAAAATATGTATATTTGTATTTATTTCCATCAAACTGCTGTGGGACAATGTGCACTGCCAAAAGTCAAGTCAAGTTTATTTGTATTGGGCTTTTCACAACAGACATTGTCTCAAAGCAGCTTTACAGAATTTAACAGTTAAGGTGAGCAATGTGTGTTTATCCCTGATGAGCACCATGGAGACTGTGGTGAAGGAAAAACTCCCTTAAATGTTATGAGGAAGAAACCTTGAGAGGAACCAGACTCAAAAGGGGAACCTCATCCTCATTTGGGTGACATCAAGAGTGTGATTATAGTCTTTAAACACTACAGAACACTGGAAAAAAAAGTTATAATTATTTGAACATTTTGTCTCATATTTTTATTGTGACAATTTATCTAAGCATCTTTCCCACTTTTGTTGAGTTTGTTTTTGTCTATATGTATTGATTTGTCTAATGTTTAAAGTGTGTCAGAATCTCTTTATTCATTATTTTTTTCTTTATAATATTTAGGTCATTTTCTTTTAATTAATTCCTTGCCATATGTAACAGAATATTTGTTTAGAATTTTGTATTTGCATTTCGTTTTTTATGCATACCATATTTAGCCTGAATGTTCATATGATCTGTTTTGTTTCTGGGTGTTTTTATTTTGTCTGAATGATTTGTCTGCTTGCAATTTTTTTTTCTGAGTGTTTTGTCTGCATCTAACCTATATACATATATCTTTATCATTCTATGCTGGGATCAAAATCAGGATGGGATTTATTGCCAAGTGTGCTCTTACACACGCACAAGGAAATTGCCTCGTTGGGAGAAGCTTCTAGAAACAGGTACAGTCAGGAGGAAATATGCAGAATGTACAAATCGTACATGCATACAGATACGTGCAGGTAAAACTACAAAAGTACAGGCAACGTAATATATAATAAATGGAAAGAAAGTATGTGCTACGTGTGTTTCCACTTTCTTGGGTAGGAGAACTTTTCCTGTTATGTCTCAGGATACAAAAGATTTGTAGTGGAACACGGTTTGAGAACTATAAAGCGATCCCGATAAACAGAAAGCAATATGTTTTGACTGATGGCTTCACCCTCCTGAACAGATATATTGGATTTGCCCAATTTGTTCAAATCCCCCTGGTGATATCATCTCTTCTGGCATGGCCGTGTTATTACTCCCAGCCACGTTGTATATCTTTCTGAATGTTTTGATTTTTGATTTTTTTGCAGCCATCGATGGTTGTATTATATTACAGCGATGTTGGAGAGGCTCCTCGTTCTGGAAATTCACGCCGTTTAGGCCCTGTCTTGAATATATATCAAACGAATTCTCCCCAGATTAATCACCGGCGTTCTGTCGGAAGCCATTTGGTGTAACGGCTGCCAGCTCGCTCGAGCTGGAACATAAAATAGTCTTGCGTTCTACATTTCTGCGACACTGAACAGATGTTCTCTCCGCTCAACAGGCCGTATTGCTTTAAATATATTTCTTCAACAAATAAGTGTAGTCCCGAATGGACGGGCTCATTTCCCATCGCTTTATAATGACGTTAAATTACGTGAAAGAGGCACTTTTATACACCTTACCCAAAAAAGGCTTGTGCCTAAAGAAACAAATGCTATTTTCCTCCATGTTCACTTTTTTTTTTTCTCAAATCACTTATGTTTAGAAAGTAAAAAAGGATGAATGATTTCTGAAAACTATGTTTGTTCTCAATTATTTAGGCATATCACATACTAACAGATGGTCAGGATTCAACCCAAATCGCCATAGTATATCAACTTTCAACTATCCACTGGCACTAAAGGAAAAGAAAATCATTCTTTTTTTATTTTAACTCTTAAATTTTAGTTATAAAGTGTCTAATGGTGAAACATTAGCATTTTTATTTTTTGAAAATGACTTGCTTCCATTTTACCTAGCTAACATATCTATGAAAAACTTTTCACGTTTGTGTCATTCTATGCTAACTGTTTCAAAACCGTTTTGAGGACAGAAGACTAAAAAAATAAACGTGTGAATAAAAAGATATGAGGTTTATACAGTTTAGATGCGATGGTGCATTCCCTCGATCCATTAAATGTGCTAATTAAGTAGCTAGTGCTAATTTTAAGCACTAAATAAGCTCACACACTTTTTCTTGTCACTTGGCATTGTGCCGGAGCCAGGATTTGGGTTTGTGCACAGAATCGTCCAGACTCCCCGCCTCAGACTCGATGCTAAATACAATACATAATGCAGAGACGGCGTCCTCTATTGTGTGACATTGGGTGGGGAACTCTGTCGCCACAATGTGCCTCCTTTTCCTTCTGCCTACACACACACACACACACACACACACACACACACACACACACACACACACACACACTATTTCCCGTTCAGTACAAAAAGGTATAAATGCTAATACCTCTTTTGCTCAGCTTTTCTTCACTCCAGCTGTAATGTACCACATCTGTGCAGCAATGCTCTCGAGTCTGCTGGTGTTAAAGGTCTTCAACATCTAAGTATTTTTACGGGTGGAAAAAAAATGATCATTTTGGCAAATGTTGCATAATACTTGAAGATATTTTTGGACCATTCCACTCCAACTGCATCAGGATCAAATAACATGTGGAAACTAGTTTGAAATCTGACCAGCAAAAGAATGAGTGAGTGAATAAATGAATAAAAGGAAAACCAATTTGAGCTCAATTTAATAAACCGCAAAAATTTACCTTGACACCGACACCATTAAATGTATATTTAAGTATATTGTTTAAAATATACTATCATCTCCACACCCATACACTTCCCTCAATCAGATCTGCATGAATGTTCATGCTAACATCATACTTGTTTCATCTTGGAGATCACTGCCTATCAAAGCTGTCTCTGCTGTAACTGTGTCATAACTCCATGATAACTCTTCTGTAACTATTCTGTAAGGAGAACAGGAATAAAAGAAGTATAGATCTACGTACTGTAGTGGACAGAGAGAATGTGATTGGATTTGTTTTATGACTTTAATGCTGCAGGAATATCCTGTAGAGGGCGCTCTAAGAGACCTGCAGACCTTACAGAAAAGTACAGCTGAGGACTGAAGGGATATCATCTACTGTAATGAGAGGAGGAGGAAAGGAAAAGAGAAATAGAAAGCTGGGGAAAGAAAGAGAGAGACAGTCAGTCAGACAGACAGACAGGAAAGAAGAAAAGAAACACATGGAAATAAGTAGAGTCAGAGTGAAAACAGGCAAAAGGAAAGAGAGAGAGAAAGAAAAAGAGAGAGAAATTTAATTAAAATAAGGATTATCTGTAGTGAGAATATAAGCCAAGCATATTTGGGTATGTTATAGATAGTGTGTGTGTGTGTGTGTGTGTGTGTGTGTGTGTGTGTGTGTGTGTGTGTGTGTGTGTGTGATTTATTATCTGCGTAGAAATGTTATACATTTGCACTCATATGCTTTCTCTTTACACACACACACACACACACACACACACACACACACACACACACACACACACACACACAGGACTCAATGGCCCAGTGTTGCTGTGTATTTGTGTGTATATGTGTGTATATATGTGCGTGTGTGTGTGTGTGTGTGTGTGTGTGTGTGTGTGTGTGTGTGTGTGTGTGTGTTTTATATATACAGCACTCCCACTTTAATGGAATCTGGTTTATGCAACCTTGAAATAATAGAAACGTATCCTGAAGGGTGGGCACACACACACACACACACACACACACACACACACACACACACACACACACACACACACACATTAACATACTTGATTCATTAACATGAATAACAAACGAATTCTTTCTTTTTTTTCTTCCATATTTTTTACATTAATTTTGTGTCGCCATCTCGTTTTGTCCAACATACAAAGACCATATGCCAGAAGTATTGGGACACATGACTTTTCCAGCCAGATGTGGTCCACAAGTCTACAGCACTATACAGTACATCTTTGGATGTGGGAGCGTGAGATTTTTCCTTCACCTGATCCACGAGACCCAAACCTGTTCCAGCATGACAATGCCCCTACGCAGAAAGCCAGCTCCATCAAAATCCACTTTGAAAGTATGTAGAAGATGTCCTGCTATAGAGCTCCAACCCTACTGAACATCTATGGGATGAGTGTGAACACTGCATCCCAGACCTCCTCACCTCACCTACATCTGTACCTAACTTTACTGACACCCTTGCATTTGAATGAGCACAAATCTTAATAAAATCTAGTGGCGGTTGGTATAATAGCAAATGGGGACTAAATGGAATGTTCAGAAAAATACATAGCAATCCTAAGCTCAGGTGTCTGCAACGTTTTAGCCATGTAGTGTTTATTCAATATTAGAAATGTACTTTTTTTTAATACATTTTCTTTTATTTAGATTTTTTTTTTCATTTAGATTTTTCCAATCCAAGTTCCAATTAATGAATGTATTTAATTATTGTATTAAAATAATTAATTATGAGTTTACTTAAATTTTTTTATCAAAGCACTGGTGTGTGTTATTATTATTATTATTATTATTATTATTATTATTATTATCATTATTATTATTATTATTATTATTATTATTATTATTATTGTTGTTGTTGTTGTATTTCCTAATTAATCTTCCTTTTTTTTCACCCAAACATTTTTAAAGCACTTTTTTTCAACTTACATTTTTCAAATTCAGATTTTTCTTTTAACTCTGTTTATTTATTTCTCTTGCCCAGGGGTCGGGAGCGGATCTCCCAGCTGTGTTGTGGTGTCTGTCAGGAGCGAAGGTTCTGAAGGAAACCATCAGGAGGTGAGACAAACACACACATCTCTTTAATTTATGACCTGGGCGTTTGGAAGGCCAAACACATGCTGTGAGACGCGTTTATGAACTCCTCCTCCCCGCACTGGACTCGCCCGCTGACACTCACGTGTTTATATAACCCTTTTTTTTTTTAGGGTCTCATAATTATACATTTTCAGTCATTTTTCTCTGACATGCCGAGTGTGCCCTCCTCCCCGATGCAAAATATACACTGTGTGCGGTTAAATTGGAACCTTCTGGCCGGGAAAGTCATTCGCACACACTCACTCACTCACTCACTTACTCACACACACACAGACACACACACACAGGCAGGATGAAAGCAAGGGATCAAGTGCACATGAGAAGAAGAGAATGTGGAGGAGTGTGTGTGCTCCATGTAGACTTCACACCTTCCAAATTCCTTTTCAAAGACTGAAAAATGACAAATTAGAGGGAGATTATGAGCAAGTGACCATGATGAAGGGAGTCAAGTTCAAAAGAGAAGAGAAAAAAAGAAGAGAGAGAGAGAGAGAGATCCAAAAAAATTAATATCTCAGGAATATTTTCAATAGACTTTCAATAGGAGCACCGAAGGGAAGAAAGAAAACAGATGATAAAAAAAAAAGAGGAAGTGTAGATGGGAAACTGAGGGAGGCAAAGGGAATAAAAAGAAGAGAAGAGAGAAAAAGAGAGAACATAATAGGAGATGAGAAAAGGAGACAATATTTTTAAACGATTGAGAGTAAGATATCAAGGAAAGGAAGGGAAAAAACAACACGTGGGAACAGAAAGAACGAGATGGACGAAAGGTAGAAAAAGGAATAAAGATGGAAAAAGACAGATAGAAAGAAGAAAAAGTAATTAAAGAGAAGAAAAGAAGGAGGGAGAACTGGGGAGAAAAGAAATAGAAAAGAAAGTATGGAATACAGAGAATGAGAAGACAAATCAAGAGTGAGATGGAGAGATTAAAATAGAGAATAGATGAAAGATGAGAAAACATGAAAAGGAAGGGGAGAGAGACTGGGGGGGAAAGGGAGAGTGAGAGAGGGTGAGAAATAGACAAAGAAAGATGTAAATACAGAGGAATAATGTGGGGGGAAAAAGGAAAAGTAAAAAAATTGGGGAAAAAGAGGAGAAAATAAAGCAAAAAATCTAAAACAGAAAAAAGAGAAGAAGGGCAGAGGAGTGAAAACAGCATGAGAGATAAGAGAAGATAAGTAAATGAAGTAAATGGAGATGGAAAGATAGACAGAGAAGATATGAAGGGATAATGGCAGAGTGAGTAATTGAGAGAGAGAGAGAGAGAGAGAGAGAGAGAGAGAGAGAGAGAGAGAGAGAGAGAGAGAGAGAGAGAAAGAGAGAGATTAAACGAGACATGGGGTAAAAAAAAAAGAGAGAGAAGAAAAAGAGAGCGGAATGGAAGTAATGGAAAAGTAGAAAAGGGAACAGGATGAGAAAGACATAGCGTAAGGCAGGAGAGAAGAAGAAAAAGGGAAGTAAAAGATGGAAATAAACAAGAAAAAGGAAGGATGGAAGGAGTTTGGACAGGAAATAGAGACAGAATGAGAGAAAGAGAGGAGGAATAAATGAAAACAGAATTGGAGGAGGGGAAACAGAGAGCGAAGGAGACAAATAGGAAGAGACAGACAAAAACAGAGTGAGAGAGGACAGACGATAGATGGAGAAAGGGGGAGGAGAGAAAGTGTCAGAGTGAGATGGGAAGACAGATAGAGTGAAGAAAGAGAAAAGGATCAGAGCTTCAGAAAGAGAAAGAGGAGGGGGAGGTGAGAAAGAGAGAAAGAGAGATAAATAGAGATAATGAGCTACAAAGATAAATGAAGAGAGGAAGAATACATTTAAAGAAGAAGAATGCGAGAGAGGGAATAAATATAAAGAAAAAGGAAAAATGATAATGGACAGAAGAGAAACAAAAAGAGCGACAGATTCGAGTATAAATGTATATTATTACATTATGTTAATATGTTTTCAATTTGATTTATTTTCTTTTTTTTATTTTTGTTACGTTTGTATTTTATTGTTTAAATGCGTGTCATTTATTATTTTATTATTATTATTATTATTTTAAAATAATTTCTTATGTAACAAATCATTTATATGATGGAAAAGAGTAACAGAGCAGCTATTTATTTTATTGTAACTTTTCAGTACACCTTCTTCTTCTTCCAGCTTCTCCCATTAGGGGGCACCACAGCGGATCATCCGTCTCCATACCACCCTGTCCTCTACATCTGATTCTTTCATACCAACTACCTGCATGTCTTCCCTCACCACATCCATAAACCTCCTCCATGGTCTTCCTCTTTTCCTCCTTCCTGGTGGCTCCATCCTCAGCATTCTCCTACTGATATACCCCATTTCCCTCCTTTGCAGATGTCCAAACCATCTCAATCTCACCTCCCTCACATTTCTAATCCTGTCCATCGTCGTCACTCCCAACGAACATCTCAACATCTTTAGCTCTGCTACCTTCAGCTCCACCTCCTGTCTTCTACTCAATTTTACTTAATAGTCTGTGGTGCTCTTCCTCGGCATGAAACCATACTGTTGCTCACAGATGGTCACCTCCTCTCTCAGCCTGGCTTCCACTACTCTTTCCCATAACTTCATGGTGTGACTGATCAACTTAATTCTCCTGTAGTTACTGCAGGTCTGCACATCTCCCTTATGCTTAAAGATCGGTACCAGCACACTCCTTCTCCATTCCTCAGGCATCTTCTCACCTTTCACAATCACAACAATTTGGTTAAAAACTTCACTGCATCTCTCCTAAACATCTACATGCTTCTACCGGTATGTCATCTGGTCCAACTGACTTTCCATTCTTCATCCTCTTAATCGCTGCTCTCACTTCCTCCTTACTAATCCTATCCACTTCCCGCTTCACATCTCCACATCATCCAACCCTCTCTCTCTCTCATTTTCCTCATTCATCAGCTGCTCAAAATGCTCCCTCCATCTTCTCAACACACTCTCCTCACTAGTCAACACAGTTCCATCTCCATCTTTTATTGCTCTAACTTGCACATCCTTCCCAGCTCGGTTCCTCTGCCTGGTCAAACGCTACAAATCCTTTTCTCCTTCCTTAGTGTCCTTATTGTTCTCATACAATGTAAGTTTTCTGTAAATAAAATAGGAAATCTACGTTAAAAAGCAGAGGGGTTCGATCCGAGCTGTGAAGATTCCTCGTTTAATTAATCAGTTTCAAAGCTGATTAACGGAAGCCGTCATGTGGGATGATGAATAAGTCGAGAGCTCAGGAAAAGTGAACGATTGCACCCATCATCATGTGCTTACTTTCCTTCATTCTAAGTGCAGCTTAAAGATCTGGAGTTTGATTTAGGACCTTACAGCTTTGAGGGAGAGAAGCCATGAAGTTGATGGAGACCGGCCGCAAGCACCTTTGAGACGAGCAGCGTTGAGTTATGAAGTCATGCTGCTGAAGCGTGTCACAGGAAATTATATTTTTCTCTGTAGATAGAACAAATACCTTTCTGCAGTATCTTTACTCGACACCCCAAGGTGTGTAGTTTGGAGCTCATAGGTTGCCACGTGTTGCAACATCTCCATAACTTATAAATAATCAAACAATAATATTTAGATCTATGGCATTTTGTCAGGTGCCATTATCCAGAATTACTTACATTTCTTTTAATCCTTCAATTGAGCAGAAAAGGGCCTTGCTCAGGGGCCGAGAAGTCTGAGCTTGGTGTGGCTGGGATTTAAACTCATGACCATCTGATCCAAAGTCCAAGGTCTTAACCAATAAGCTGTGATAAAAAGTTCCTCCCAGAAATCCTGTCAGAATAGATTACATCATTTAAATAGCTAGTTAAAGTATTAATTACGCTGAAAATCTTTTTCGAAACCCTGTCTGAGTAGCACATGCTGGTTAACTAGCTAGTATACGCAGTACACTTTTAAATATTAATAAAATGGCCGTGAAATCCTCTCAGCAATTCCAGAGTGGCTTGAAATAACTAGTATAGTAGAAAACCACATTAAATCCTTTTAGAAATCCTGTCAGATTAGCCGACATTGGAAATCTAATTGGCAATTATAAATGTTAACAAAGAAAAATCTATTCAACGTCGTTTCAATTAACCAGCAGGCTAGCATTAACTTTAGTGAGAAGAATGAATATGGGTAGCTAATCAGCTAACCAGTTAAAAGATGAAATCCTCTTCTAAGATAAAATCCTATCAGAAAAAAGCCAGGTTATATTATCACTATCTATCCTGAAAAACTACTGTAGTACTAGCAGTGAAGGCAAAACACATTATAGCCTGGAAGAAGTTTTGTCAGATTAGCTTACATTGGAAAGCTAACTAGCAATTACTAGTATGGTAGTATGAGTATTATAAACATTGATTATGACATAGGAAAATACACTCCAATATCTCTTCAACCTAGTTTCTATTAGCCAGCAGGCTAGCTTTACCTTTAGTGACAACACTGAATATTTATAGCTAAATATCATTCCTAGTCAGGTAATTAGCAAAAAGATTAAATCCTCTTATGTGACAAAATCCTTTCAGAAATCATGTTAGGTTAATGCTAACACTATCTTCTTCAGCTAACTAGTGTGAGCAGTAAAAACAATGAACATTCGAGCCTGAAAACCCCTAATAAATCCTGTCCGTTTAGCTTACATTGGCAGGTAAGCTAGCAATTGTGCGGCATAGAAAAGATTATAAATGTTTATGATTATGACTTTAAAAAGTCCATTCCAGAAAACTGTCAACTGAGTTTTTATTAGCCAGCAGTCTAGCTTTAGCAATGAGGGTCATGAACTTATATGAATTTTAAAATCCTCTCAGGTTAGCAAGCTAGCTCATTTCTAATTGAATTATATACGAATATATGTTTTAGTTTAGATGTTGAGACGATGTGTGTGAATTATTCCCTGTCAGGGGTCACAGAGAGACGTGTGGACGGATATTCTCAGTCCCAGTGTCAAGCGAATGTAACATGGACGCACTGATGAGTCCTGGAAGACAGACTCGTTCGCTGAGCTTCACGCCGAGGCTCCGTCACATTGCTGCGTGCAGCAGATTGGCTCAACTAATTCGGGATTAATTGCACGCTTGTTGCAACAGGGTGCCCATATGGCCATCATCCTCCCGGAGCAGCACTTCTGCGGTAGATCTCACACACTGGCCCAAAAAAACTACTTGAAGTGGTGGAGGAGGAGAAGAAAGCGAAGAGTGACAAACTGTACAATTTACCACAAGAACACAATATTTACAGACCCAGGAATGCAATTATTCCTTTTGTGTTATTTTTTTTTTTCGCAATTTGTTTTTTGTTCTTTTTGAGCTTTTTTTCTTTTTCTTTTACTCTGTTTTCTCCTTATCTCCTCTACCTTCTTTCTCTGGGTTTTTTCCTTCATATACATTTCAATTCATTTATTATTATTATTATAACTATTTTTTGCTTAATGTGTAAATAATTATTTGCTTCCTTTTATTTTTCTTATGTAATTATCTCCTTTCTTCTTTTTCCTTCTCCTTCCTCCCTCCATTTTTTCCTTTTCTCTCTTTAACCTGATTCCTTCCAATTCCTTCCCATATTACTTCTCATGTGTATTTCATTGATTCTCTATCCTCCTCCACACCCCTCCATACACCCCTCCATACAACCCTCTATACACCCCTCTATACACTTCTCTCTACACCCCTCTATACACATATATATATATATATATACACTCCTCCTCTCTGTACACCCCTCCATATACTCCTGCATTGACCCCACTATACACCTCTTCAGCTTGATTATCTTAATTCCTTTTCCCTTTATTCATTCTTCCGTACACGCTTTCTATCACACACCCTATTTAACATGGCAGCGTGTCCTGTTGCGTCAAAAGTCAAACAATTGTCACGGAAGCACATGATCCATATTGATGAGTTCTGGATAAAGTGAATAGTGCGAGTTCATTGGTCAAGGTCATGTCCCATTTGTCAAAAGTCAGACGAGGGAGATGTTTCAGCCTGAACTGCATGCATGGATGCTAAAGCTTTGGATTCTGTCTCTGTTATTTATTTATTTTACCATAGACATAAATCAAAAGCCATGTTAGACAATCACTCTCTCCAGTGAAAACCATGAAAATGTTCACATGCTACTTTTAGATCCCAAACCAGGGCCATAACTGCTCCGAACCTATTCGGCCTGAAATCTTCTTGCATCGCACTGCAGTCTAGAAAACTCACTAAGCTTCATCAGTTCACTTTTCTCCCATTTCTAAAAAAAAAACGAACAATCAGGTCATTACTTAATCATGTCTAAACAAGGCCTGATGATGACTGAGAGGGAGAAACTAAAGAAGAAGAAAAGGAAGAAGATTAAGAGGAGGAAGGAGGCACTTTGTTTCGTTCTGATGTCCGGGATGAGACGGTATATGTGAAGTAGAAAGCTATTAAAATCAAGCCGTCCCTGTACGCTAGTTAACCCGCGACCCGTCTCAAATGTCAGGGGAAAATGTGATTAGGATGGAGGATTTGAGCTTCACCCAGGAGAGCACTTTCCTCATCCATCAACCCGCTGATGATCAGCGACAGCCTGCAGCGAGTCCGTAAACTCCCTGAGATGAACAATGCTTTGTCTTTTATCCAGCCTTTAACTTCTAATGCTAACCTGTGTTTTTACATCATTATTCACATTTCACTCTCATGCTTTTTTTTTTAACTCAATTTTCCCCCCAGTGTATTTTCTACACTTAAATTTTTTTTTTTTTTTTTTTTTTTGTATTTAAAATTTTGTATACTTTTTTAACACAATTAAGTTTTAACTAGTCTTTTAATTCCATGTGATATTTTAGAAAATTTTTATTTAGTTAGTTATTTATTTATTTTCATGAGTTGCAGTTTATCCATCCAGTCATTTTAAAAATCCAGGATTTTTTCTTGGCACATTATTTATTCTCATTAATAATCTTTTTTTTTTTTTTTTTAAATAGTCCTTTATTTACATGTACATGTTTTATTTTTATGTGATGTTTTTGAGAATTTTCTACATTTCCTTTGTCACAATTATTTTTCTATTTAAAACTGTTTAAAATAAATTTTTTTGTATATGTTTTTATGTTATGAATATAAATTCATTATACAGTTTATTAAACTTTATAAAAGATTTCTTTATACATTTTATTGTGCATGTCTTATATTTTGTCTTTTGTTTTTCAGGCTTTTCTTTTACACAATTGCTTTTGATTTGTGTGATTTCCTTTAAAAAATCAAAATCCTTATTTTGTTAAATTCATTTTCAGAAATTTTTTTGATTTTTTGATTTTTCATCATTCAGTAATCATTGTTTTTCCACCTGCTTTTATTACATGTATTAGTTCAGTTAATTCACAATCCTATGTGTTGTCAGTAGGACATTTCAGGGTTTTATGATGTTCTCACGTTTTAATTCAAACACTTATGTAAATGTTGGTGAATTTACCATTTGGGGTGGAAAAAAAAAGTAAAAAAGAAAAAAAGTTTCGTATTGGTATGAATCCAATGTTGGAATTGTAGGAATTACTGATTAATTTCTAGAAAGATAATACAGTTATGAGTCCTAATTGCAAACCAAATTGTGAGAAATAATCCAATAAAAATAAATAACAACTCTTGGCTTATCCACTCGACGCTGTGGTAAAGTAATCGGATATAAATTTGTTAAGACATCTAATCTGTATGGCTTTGGCAGTCAGATCCGAATCCATACAGACTTCAAGGTAAACATCACAGGGACCTTTATAAAGGATTTATTTATATCACTCTATGAGGGAAGTAAAAAAAAATTCACTTCAGCCTCGGCCTGCATTCCTTTCCGACGTTCTGTCACAACACACAGCCATCAATGTCCCTTACCTTTCATATGGGGCTGTAAAAAAAAACCCTTCAGTGCTTTTTTTTTATTTTTTGTAACTGCTATCATTTGCACCAGATGTCTCTGTAACTGATTGTGTTCGCTGACAGGATTGGTCTCATTTTCACACCCCTAATTTAATTAACAAAGCGTGCCGAGCAAAAGGTCAAAGTGTTTGGATGAAGAGCAAATGTTTGATATTGTCTGCGCCCTTTTTTTTTTTTACTACCAATTAGCAAAGTGTGAAATCCGCCACCTAGAGAAAAAGCGAGTTGGAGATTTATGGTGCTGGTGAAGCCAGATGGCTCAAAAAAAAAAGAAAGAGGTGGAGGAGACTCACGGTGTTCCTCATGGCTGTATCATGGTTCCTCATGGCTGTATTCATCGGCTTCGCTGGACGGCCCCTCGCACGTCTCGGGCGTCGCTGTCACATTGCGCTTTTGAATCTGTCGATGAAACGCAGCTTTGTCCGTGAACAAGGCTTGTCACATGACTCTGAGATAAACAACAAATTACATGAATAAAAAAAAAAAAAAACTGCCAACAAACCCCTAAAACGTAAATGTATTAAATGTAAATCTATTTGCCATTGAGTCTTTACTCTTTATCTCCATTCCTCTATACAATCCTTTGCTTTTTTTCCCTCTGTGTCCTTTCCCCTGTTTAGAAATTCATCTCTTTCACACCAATAGCTCAGTGTAGCGTCCTGTAACAAAAAGCAATCAGATGGGTACTAATCCCCATTTTGTGCCCCGACCCCGTGGGTCAAAGTTCAGCTCCATGAAGCTTTATCGGGGGCATGGAACCATTAATTGTTCCTTTCAGACCGAGGCTTAGACCCTCTTAAATGACTGCTTTCAGTCTGTCACAATTCTTTTTTTTTCCCTGTGTAACACTCTGGCACAAAAGACTAAATTACAGACACGGCCTCTATAGGAGAGACGTCTACGTTAAAAAAGAAAAAAAAAAAAAGGCAGAGACGTCATGTCATTCCAGCTTAGCAGGGAAAAAAAATTGAAAGTCCTAAGCCTGGAGCAGAAGGCTCGGTGCTGCCAAGAAGAAAGCAAAGTGGCTAACATCTGGTGGCTAACATATGCTCATGAGTTCGGTTACTATACGACACCTTGCGCCCCTCAAGACACAACCATGACACGAGGGAGGATTTAATCACACTTTTAACTGTGGTGCTGCTCAAGGTCGAGCAGTTTCTCTTTTATAAGAAGTGAGATCGCTCCGTTTCCTCGCCCGTCCCAATGAAACAAGCCAGGCTAGCCAGTTTCTAACGTAAAGTGAGGGATTAGATGTACTAGCAGCGCTACAAGGTGAAGATGGCGCTCCAAGGGGCCATAAGTCACTCGTCTGGGGGTTTCTAGGGGTGCTAAGGGGGGGCATGGAACCCTCTTTTTTCAACCCCCTCTTCCATTACTTTAATTATTTCCAAACTGCTCGGCCTTGACGGTGCCCAAGTCCATACTCTACTCACATGCTCAGACCACACTTAACATTCCTGGGTGCGCAAGCCCTTAATCTTTCCTCCACTTTCGCTGTCACTTTGCCGTGATCAGGGTGATATACGGCATTGAGAGACGTGCCAAAAAAAAAAAAAAAAAGATGGGGAGGGGGGAGCTTTGAAGACTGCAGTCAAAGGCAGCTTGTGTGTGTGTGTGTGTGTGTGTGTGTGTGTGTGTGTGTCTAAGAGTGAGAGAGAGAGCGTATTTTGTCTTTTGGCTACGATTTCCTTTGCAAGTCATTACATCGTTTCATAATGCATTCAGGATATTGCATCTTGCACTGTGTATATCAAAGCATATATTAAAAATGCCATCATGACACAAGTCATATATATTTTTATTTTAAAATGGTCATGATGTTTTGTGTAAATCCCTAAACTTAACTCACGAACTTGAATATGGTCTGATTGGGGGAAATTGCCATGTCTGATTCCAAAAGCTTTCATGAACACACTTATTGTTTTTAAAAAAACTATTTTGGCACCGTGTTTCATTTCTCATACAACCACACAATTCTGATTCTGTGTTACCTCGTTAGCAACACTTTATTCAGAAATCAGCTAACGTGTGCTCAAGACGTCATCAGATGATGTCGTAGATTAACAATTTTGATTGACAGGTTTTTTTTGATTACGGTAATCATTTTTTAGCAAGAATGCAGACTTAAAGAAAGAACATGCAGCGGGGCACCAGGAAACAGACAGGAAGAAAACAAATACATATAACTTATAATAAAGAACAAAAAAGTGTGCAGGCCGAACAAACAATAACGATTAGAGTAAAGATTTATGATCGTTGCTCGTTAAAAACAGTGTTGATCATGATCGTGCCATCATTAAGGATCATATTGGCACAATGATTTTTTTAGTGGGGAAATTGGTGATCATTGATTGGCTGCTAGGAGCAATAATGAGTAGTGATTGGTCATTGGTAACTTACATGATTAGTGATTAGAGGTTGGGAAATAGTAGTAATTTGTTAATCGGGCATAAGAGCAATCAGGGATTGAATATTAGGGAAACTGGTGCTCAGGGATTGACCATAAAAATATTGGTGATCATTCATTGGTCATTGAGAACAATAGTGATTAATGATTGCTTTGGAAGAAGTAATTGGTCATTGGGAATAATGGTGATTAGTGATTTGTCATTACAAAACAAATTCACCTCAGTCAGACTAAGACAAGTTGCAGCATGGTTAGTTGCTGGATTTCTTTTTTTTTGCCAGGTTCTAAAGAGGTCATAAAGCCACCAGCCCTATAATCTGTAACAATATATATATATATATATATATATAGCCACTGACCAGCTTTCTGAAAATGTAAACAAACTAAAAATTAAAATCAACAGTCTGAGTGTACGGTAAAAAAAAAGGAAGTTAGCTCAATTAAATAACAAGAAGACTGCTGTTTAGTGAGATAAGCATAAACAAAGACATGGTTTGTTTAAACTATGCATAGGCACTGTGGTGTACAAGATAATAGAGAGATAACAGCCACCAAAACACAGCTGTAATGTTCTCATATCAAGACTATTGTTCGGGTCTTATCTCTGCTGCATTTTTGGTATGAACCATCTGGATACAGAATAAAAATTTAGACCTCAGAAGATAGTTTTAGCTCCAAAAAACACTTTTAAATCAAGTTGATGTGTGAAGTCCTTATTAGTAAAGAAAACCGTTAACAATATATCCATTATTTAAAGATAATAATCTACCATCATGCTGAAGTATAGATACTGATCAGCAGTAAGTGCTTCCTATCTGCACATGTTTTTTTCCTTTCTACGGTGGTGGGTCCTGAAAAGCCTACGGAATCCCGACAAATCCACAAAGCCTAACAGAAGTTCCTTGCTCAAGGGCACAGGGGCAAAAGGGGGAAAGGGGTAATAGAACTTTCAGCCAACAGGGACTTCACTGGTATCCCACAGTGCTTTGTGTGAGGATCAAACCCAAAACCCCCATGGATATCTAACTTTCTCTTTTAGGCCATACGTCTTGTTTATGGTTTCTTCCTGAACGCGGGGTCCGTGTTTTAAAGGCTATGGGAAAAAAAGGGAAATTTTTAGAGCTGGTCGAGGTGTAGCCAGTGACTTGGTCTGAGTTATACTCGGCCTTTTGAGGAATCCTGCGCTCCGTCCTCTAGTATATTTTAACAGACTCTTCTGTGACAGCTTTTTTCAGGATGATGTATGGCTCTCCCTCCGAGTAAAAACACTCTCGGCCTCCGAACCCTGCCCTCCCTTTTCTTTCTCCACCCTGTTGATGGATAGCCTGTCCCCTCCCCCTAGTTTCTTCTCTTTTCTCCAGTCCAGTATATCAGTCTGCAGGCCTTGGCCGAGAGGAAACGCTACTATGATGTCTCGATTTTCCCCAAAAGGTTGCCATTTCCTGTGAGCTCAGGGTCATGCAGATTTAAAGAAAGAGTAACAGCCATCTAGAAAATGCATCGAGTGAAAGAGAGCTCCCTGCAGTCTACTGTAAATCTCAGCGTGAAGAAACAGGCCCCATGATATTTCCAGCAATGTTTCTTTCAAAGTGCGTCATAAATATACAAAATATTTTCATTGGCCGGGGGATTCTGATTTGACGATTTTCAGCAGCTCCAATGAGGTCATTCTGAATCTCAAATTCTATATTTACCTTAAACTCAGCAACCTGTTTAATCTCCACTTACAAGTGATTTCGGCAAAACACATTTACGATCATGTAACATTTTGAGTCCAATCCAAAAACTATCAATGTGATGAACATGAACGTGGCCGAGTTTCTGATCACTTTTTATAGACTCACTATAGATTCACTAAATTGTACGTTTCTGAATTCCAGAGAAAAAAAGTATGAATGGTCCTTGTGTGAATTATTTATTATTGTTAGTGGGTATGGCTTATCTGCTAGCAAGCTAGAAACAGTGGACATTTTTCCATCAGAGGGCAGGGTTCTACATTTCTCTTGCACATGTAATCTAATATTCAAAGCAATGAAAAACAAAAAAGTTACAAAGTTGGTGTTTGGATTATAATAAGAGCTCTATACCTTTAGGGAAGGAGTCTTTAGTGTCCGAGCTTCAGGACAGTTTAGAGTTAAACTGTAATGTTTAACACCGAATTTTTCTATTTTTAAGCATGAGAGATGGCTGGTGAGGGAACAACGTGTTTATAGCCTCTATAACATTGTAATTGAGAACTTGACTGTTCCACAACATTAAAAATTAACTGAAAAATGAAAATGTTGCCAAGTTGCTGTGGTTAAAAGAGGAATAGAAATGCTTCCAGATGTGCTCATATAAGAAGATAATTAGTTTTAGGATGGTAACTGCGGCGGGATATCCCGGGAGACAGTGGCTAAATGTTACGACTGCCGCAACGTAGCGATCCTTACCTGCAGACCACGGTTTCAGCTTTCCTACAGTGTCAAACCCTAACCGGTGTTCACACATTACTTTATCCCAGATAATCTGGTGTAGCATCTACAGCTACAAGTGTATGTGTGTAATTGTGAGAGAGGTTAAAGCCAGAGCCCATAGTCAGGAAGTGTGTGTAACCCGATCCAGGCTTTTCTCATCATGTGCTGCTTATTCCACTGTGTCAAAATCAACACTGGCACATTTTACACTGCTTCGCCTCATTCCGATGGCATTACAGATCAGGATCAGGTCCGAACACACCAAGAAAGCGGATTCGCGCTAATGCAATAAAAAGGGGAGCAGAAATTAAAGCAAAACAAAGAGCGGACAGGACGTGGCCCTCTGCAGTGACAGAAATGTTTCTTTTGGCAGTCGACTGGAGCTGAACCTTTTTTGCACCTTTTTCGCTTCATTGTTCTGGCCTGCGTAACACAAATACGGCCTTTCCTGCCCGAGCCCAGCGAAGGAGCGCTGACCAAAAGAGGGAACACCTGACCATACAGTGAGAACGGGAAAATGTGACCAATAATAATCAGGAGGTCCAAGTAATCCCTGATGCCACAATATCATATGATCACTTTATAAATTTTTCAATTCGGAGGACAAATCCAACATGTGGTCAATTAACAAATGATCTACCTTTCAAAAACATATGCATTACCCAAACTTCCATGGTGAAGTGGGAATTATCCCTTGCGTCACGAACAGAGCGATGCGCCGGCGCTTTAAATCTTCAGCCTGTCCAGCTCCCTCACCTCCTCAGCTGAAACTGCTCAAGCTTCTCAAACTTTTATGCGAACAGTGCTTTCAACACTTGGCTAACTAGCTTGAGTTGACGCTCAACTGCAATGCATTCTGAGAGTTTATTTGAAACATGTCTGAAAAAAATGCTCTTGATTTGTAGAAATCACCAATTTGTACTACCTCAAAGTATATTTTATGGTCGCAGCCGCTATAGCAAGCACAATAACTAAACATCCAAACAAACAATAACGTATTTAAGAATTAATCTCCCAAGAATTGGCATAAATACATTTCCAAGGACATGACAATATAGAGCTAATCCCAACAGTCTCTAGTAATGTTTTTTCCTCTTGAAAGCTACTGCAGCTAATACCCCTTGAGCCACTTCCAGATGTCAAGACAGAGATGGATGAGTATAAACAATAGGTCAGTATCCTTAAATAATTACCCATATCCCAAACATCAAGGAACACACACTGACAAAAACCAAACTCAGGAACTGAACGATGTATATGTGTAGCCAAGCACATCATTAATCGTAATGTTTTGATCAACCCGTAGCTTAAAATTCTCATTAGGCCTGTTGGAAAAAGTCTGGCCATGTGGGCAATTTGTCCCTGTGAAGGTTTGAATGTTTGGTGGTTGTGAAGGTGCGACAACAGCAAGTGGAGCATGCTCGAGGTCAGAAGGTGTGATGCTTTGCTCTGTAACACCCCCGGCCTGTTGGCGCAGAAGTGAAACGCTTCACCACGCATCCCTGTATCACGTTCTCGCTAGACCAAATGGTGCGACCTTTTTTTCAGCTGCCGCCGTTCATCGGAAACGGAAAAAAGCTGACACAAGAGTTGATCCCGAACCACCAGGGTAATCAATCAAACTAGCATTATAGAGAACCCTGGAGCTGAACTCTACCACATTACAGCAAACAAAGTTCCCTAAATTAGCACTGACCTGAATAATACAACTATTAGTTTTATATTAAACACACTCATCGCATTATAATAAACATGCTAATCTGTAAAATAGCATTACATACCAAACATGAAAAAAAAAAACACAAACTAGAACTATAATAAGCACAGTAACCTATAAACTAGCATCAATGTATAAAAAAATAAAAAATATATATAGACTAGCTTTGAACTGTTTTTAAAGGCAAAACCTGAGGAACTATAACTATAAAAACAGACTAACAAAGCAGCCTTACAGTAAACAAGTCTCTCATCTTGCATTATAGAATGAACAGAATCTCAAGACTTAGCCTTATTGCAAGCATGCTAATTTCATAAATTAGCAGTTTAAAAAACAAAATCCAAAAAGTTGTAAACAATCATTCATAAACCAGCACTTTAAACATGCAATATGACTGAACAAGTACTATATTGAACAAATAAAACAAATAAATAATCACTAAAACATTGCATTATGGATGCTAACCCAATTAGCATTAACCGTTTTTATGTACATCAGAATTAATAGTATTATTTAATTCAGTACGCACAACAAATCATATACATTGTAATAAAACAGTAATACATAAGTAACCTTTGACCTAGCGTCACTGCATGCACGCTGATTCATAAACGTTTTCAGCTAATTCAAAAAACTAGCATGAATTACTTGAAGGAAAATAAATAATTACAGTAACCCATAAATTAGCATCACTGTATTAAAACATATGTTAAATTCTTCTTGAACTTTAGCTAGAGCACAATTACTTTTAATTTATTTAATTTTTATTGTAATTATAAAAACAGACTGACCAAACAAACTAGCATTACAGTAAACATAGAAACCACATAAGCTAGCATCACGGAAAGCTTGCTAATTCATGAACTAGCATTTGAATCATCTAGCATATCTGACCAATCACTATAATGTATTATTGATTAATATTAAATGTATAAATTGAAGTTAGTGACTAACAATAGTAAAGATGCTAAGCCAAAAAAAAAAAAAAAAAGAACAAAAAAGCTGAAATGAATAATTAGCAAGAAGCAAACACACATGAGCACTACTTTCTGTGGCACTGGCTTTATTCTTTTTGTCTTTTTTTTTTAAACAAAGCTCCTTTGGAAGCAGCACCATCACGAATGCATTCAGTCGAACAATCATAATTCATTCATCGGCAACATTCTGGAACATTCTTTCAGTGCGTGAGCAACAATTCTGGAGTCTCACACGACCGACAGTGGCATTAACGCCGGAATGGAAATGAGGAAATGGCGGCCTTTTATACAATGCATCTATACAAACCATAACTTAGGACATAATTTATTAGAAAAAAGGCTTTTGGTAGTATTTACATTTCGGGGTAAACGGAGAGAGCGGCGTTTCTGTTCCGATTGCGAACACGCCGAGGCGGCGAGATGCCGGACTGCATGCCGGAGGATCGTGCTAGACGTGTCAGACACCCTGATGCAGAAACAACATATGGAGGAGGACCGGCAGGAACCTGATACGCGGTATGGGATGCAGGAAACATTTCTCCTGCGGCCTTACTGTCAACATGCGTCCAAATTTATGACTCAATCCTCAGCTTCACCAGACAACTGCTAAAAACACGGCTCTTGAGGCAAATTCGACCAGACTTGCAGGCTCTCGTTTTTTACCTGGGCGTTCGGGAGTTGTTGTGGGTTTACACACCTAACAGATCTGCTCCCATAACCTTCCCCTCCTCCAACTGTCAAACATAATACTACCCGGGGACAGACCTAGATATTATAGTTCTGATTTGCTTAGAAATCTACATCATGGCCTGAAGGAAGTTCTTTCGAGATATAATCTTATCTCAGGGCAGAAAATCAAGGCGAGTTCCCGTTTTTTGTTGTTTTTTTGGTCATTTAAACATTGTAACATTTTACAACGAACGTAATATTTTCAATGCTACTACTTTTTTCAATAAAGCACAACTTTTAGTGCAATTATCAATTGCTTTATCAATTTTGATCAAATAATTATGTACAACAATTTGGTTTTTTTTTGTTTTTTTTGTACAAAGGTTCTACAAGGTTTCTTTTTTCTCTCAAATGTGAGAATTTTTGCTATCCAATGATCTTTGAGAGCTCTTCAAAATAGTCCAGTAGGAGGATTTTCTTTCTTTCTTTCCAAAAAAACCCCAAAGAGATCCCATTTAATTATGTATAAATGTATTTATCACAAAAATCTAAACGCACAAGGTCAGGTATCATTGAAAGGATTGTGGCTGAGAGATAAAGAAAACAAAACAGCACGTCTCAATTTCTCCCTCGTCTCCATTTCCTTGGCCATTGCAGACAGCCAATCATTCTTTCTGCCCTGAGAAGAGGTTTGGAGATGTAAACGTCCCACAAATGTTTAATGATTATGTGGCTTTTAAAGTTTTTGCCCTGATGCTGTTTTTTTTCTGCTCATAAATCTGTTGAAGCTTCCTTCTTTTTTTTTTTTTACGTCTATAGGTCTGTGCGGGTTTGGCTCTGTTCTCTTCCCCTGAGTAAAACGCCGTCATGAATCGATACTGTAGCACCTCAGTCTGCCATAATGAATTAAAGCCGTGACTGGAGAGCAGGGAGAAAGCCCTCGCTTCAATCCAAGAGTCATTTTTCTCCGATTCGCAGACGTGAGTCAGGAGTGCGTTTCGTTTCCACAGCCAGGCTGAAACCTGAGCACGAGCCCTCAGCCGACACGTTCAGCCCTCGAAGTGTTCACTCCCCGAATAATACAAAATCACACAGCGTCCATGTTTTTTAGAAGCAGTAATTCCCCAAACCAGACGGTGATCCGGACCCTTCCAGGGTCTTTTGTGGCCTCCTGGCTTCGCTCCAAGAGTCATTTATCTCCGATGCCTTTATTTCCGCGCTCTCAATTGAGGCCTTTGACGTTCTCAGTCTCGTCACAAGGTTCTGATTAGTTCAGACTTTGTAGTAAACATTGGCCGGGTTTTGGGGCTCCATTTCCTGGACGATGTAGACTGGGTGGCCATAATCGCCGCTCACCTTCTCGTAATGGGGGCAGTAGTAGCTGTCGGAGGCTCGCAGCGGGAAGATGATGTCGCTGCGCTCCGAGCCGTTGTTGTTGTGGCTGCGTTTCGGGATGGGGTGCAGCGGAAGCGGAGGCGAACACCGGGCCGAGTTCTTGCGGCGCCGCCTGCGGGCAAACACCACCAGCACCACGATGACGAGAACCACCAAGACAAAGGCTCCCGAAGCTACGCCAGTGAACAGGGCTACCTCGGAGCTGGACACGCCCACCGACTCACCGCCGTTTCTGTCTTGCTCTAGGGGGAAAATAGAGAGCATGTCAACGTAATTGTTCGGCACAAAACACATTGTTCCAGGTTTTGGTTTTGACACATTTGGCTTGTATTTTCCAGTTCTACAGTAAAAGCCTAGAACGCTTAGAAAAGCGTTTGCACTAGCATCTGGAGATCACGAGTGCCAATCTGGGGGATACTATACTCAGTGGTGTTTAAGAACCATGCTGTCTGGGTGGGAGGGGTGCCATTTGCCTGGTCTCCTGTCAATCAGGGGGCGTGTCTGTGAGCTCATACTGTGGAGTACATACAATTGGCAGCTTCAACCTTATTCTTTTTTTTTTTTGTCTTTCTTTGTCGTTCACAAAGCGAAGGAGCTTTTCACATCTTAGACTTTTCTCTTAGTTTTCCAATTTTTCTTTTTTTTTGTTTCCATTTCTTTCTCTCTTTACTTATTTCCTGTATGTCTTGCCCTCCTTTTTCGGTCTGTTTTTTTAATAGATTTTCTCCCACTATTCAGAAGAGGTAAAAAAACTTGAAAACAAACAAACAAAAAACTGTTAAGATTGAACAAACGTGTTCTGGTGGTGAAACAAAAGTCCATTGGGAAGCTGGGGTTTAATTTCAGCTGTTACTGTTTATATTGATCTTTGGATTGGTTTTGAATCAATATGGTGACATGGTGGCTATTAAGTCTGGGTCATTGGGCAGGAGTTCGGGTCATAAAGGAGAAATTTTTTTTTCAAAAGCAATACGTACCGATTTTTCTAAACACGTCGTCGTTACTGGAGGTGCTTTGTTGGTCGGTTTCAGAGTGTTTGGGATGTTCTTTGGTTGCGGCTGTGTCACTGGGCCCTGAGATAAACACACACACACAATTAGATTTTCTGAATTCCTGAACAAGACAAACTGTTTTTAAAAAGTGTGGAAATACCAGGAGTTGAATTATTTTTTGATGCACATGCATGTTCCTTTTGTTTCTAAAAACACACAACAATTGGACATGGAGCGAATTGAAGAACGTTCTGTAGAGTCCACGTGTGACATTTTTGTCTCTAACTTATGATGCCAACAGGAGAAGTGTGATATTGATCATGGAACCACCTGCCCAGTCACTTCACCTTAATCCTACTGAACTGCTCTGAGATGAACCAATGTTTCAACAGTCCAGATGCTGAGAGTGTGTAAAGCTGTAATTCATGCTAAGAGAGGATTGGAACATCTGGACATTTATACATTTGTTGGGTCAAAAGAAATCTTCAGACCGTTACGTTACCAAGTTTGTTGCATAGAAACAAAAGGAACATGCATGTGCCTCATAAAAAAAAATTTTTTTTTTAAAACTCACGGACGAACGAATAATGTAACTCTAAATGGATAAAAGATGCTGGTGTGTTTCGACAAAGTGGAAGGTTCCAGGAGAGATTTAATGAATTGGCTTAAAAGAGGAGGAAGAGGACAGCCGGCGCAGCTACGGGAGGCGACTGCACATGACATTTCAATTACACGCTGAGAGGCAGCGCACACACACACACACACACACACACACACACACACACACACACGCCAGAAATGATGGTCACTGATGAACTATGAAATAATATGACCTATTGTTCACGTGTTATAGACACTTCATAACTGCACTGCATTACTGTGTGAGGGGGCAAATGGGGCATGTTGGGGCAAGCAAAAAAAAATGTATAATAAGCTCTCTGCATTTTCACTTTTCTGTCGTTCTTCACTCCTCTTTTCCATTTCTCATACCTTGTTTTTCCCTTCACTTTCCCCTTCTCTCCCCCCATCGTTTCTCTCTCCTTCCTTACAGCCTCAACATTTCTATTTCTCCTGCATTTTCTCTTCATCTCTCTTTTTTTTTTTCACTTCATCTTTTTTTTCTCTAGTTAGATACTGTCTTTCTGTCTCCCCCTCTTTTTAATTAGTGTTTCTCTCTTTCTCCTAATTCCCTTCTTCAGGCTCACATTCTTTCACATTTCTTTCCTCCTTTCACTCCATTTTTTTTGTCCTCAGGTTCTCTCAGGCTCCTTTCATATCTCCATGCTTCCTTTCTTTCTTTCCTTCTTTCTCATCTCTTTTCCACTTTCTTCTCCTTTATGTCTCTTCTGTCTTTTATTCTCTCCTTTTTTCTCCAAGCTCCAATTTCATCTTTCTTGTCTTACCTTTTTTACTATTTTGCCCCTTTCTTCTCATACTCTCCCTTTTCTCTCAATGTCTCTCTGTCCTCCCTCTCCCTCACTCTTTATTGATTAGTTCTCACTTCATTCTCTTTCCCTTCTCTCAAATTATCCAAGTCTCCTCCTTACTCCGTGCCCTGTCCTCCTCTTGCTCTCTTTCTGTTACTGAGGATGAGTTTAGAGACGAGACACTCACTTTGTCCCACTCGGAGGATCATCTTCATGGATTTGGTTTCACACACACCACCCTCCAGGTTGTCCAGACCTTCTAACGAGCTGTTCGACGTAGCTGCGGGAAACCAAAGAGAAACAAACATGAGAAACATTACAGCAGGAAGATTACAAACAGGCTAAATTGGTGGCCATGTTCTCAGTGGATTCTGTGTGTGTGTGTGTGTGTGTGTGTGTGTGTGTGTGTGTGTGTGTGTGTGTGTGTGTGTGTGTGTGTGTGAGAGAGGGTTTAATGCAGGTTTCACAAATTCAGAATTAAGTATTTTTAAGACCCTTTTAAGATTATTAAGAATTAAATTTAAGACCTATATCATGACATTTCTTTAAACTAAGCATCGCTAAACCTGCACTTCCCCATCGCTGTGGTAATAAACAGGAAGCTGATTGGCTGTTCCACGTTGGTCTCGTTTGTAGTCGTAATTTAGTGACCAGCGAAAGAAAAACTACAACACAACCTAAATCTAACAAACAAAAACTCTAAAGTGCTGCAGGAGAATTTCAATGAACATCAGAGGCGGCGTTACACAGGCCTCCGATAATCAAACCCTGTTTCAAATTATTTCAGACCTAAAACAGCAAATTTAAAACTTTTTATTGCCTAAAATGTAAATTTGTAAATGTGAGACTTTTTAAGACCCCCTGGAAACCCTGGTGTGTGTGTTCATGTATATTTTAAATGAGTGAGGGTGTAAGTGTATTTATTTTTATGTGTGCATTCGTTCTGCACTGGGTGATTTATAGAAAAGAAAATTTGCTTAGCTCAGCGGGTTTACTAAAACTGCTGCTGTGTGTGTGTGTGTGTGTGTGTGTGTGTGTGTGTGTGTGTGTGTGTGTGCACAGCAGGAGAGACACTCAGGGTTTTTTTAGGATTCTTGTGTTTGTTGTGTTTTAAAAGTCATTAATGCACAGCCAAGAAGAGGCATGCGAAATAAAACACGTACACGAACGCGTGTGCGCACGCACACACACACACACACACACACTATTTTACTGTTCTGCTGTTTCCCATGTAGAGAGAGAGAGAGAGAGAGAGAGAGAGAGAGAGAGAGAGAAAGACTCGCAGACGCACACAAAAAAAAACTGTACACAAGCATCTATAAACACACAAATACACACTACACTGGCAAACTATCGAATAGAAATGTAACACAAAGGGAATTAATAAGGAAAGATAAAGAAAGAAACAAAAGAAAGAGAAGGAAAATGTGAGAGAAAAAATTTAATGAACAGAGAAGGGAAAAACGGGAAAAAATAAGGAATAAAAAAAAAAGAGAGCAGAAAATAGAATGAAAAAAAAAGAACAGAGAGAAGGCAAAAGAAAAAGAAATGTTTTATGTTAGAGGTAATAACGATTTTGTGTGTGTGTGTGTGTGTGTGTGTGTGTGTGTGTGTGTGTGTGTGTGTGTGTGTGTGTGTGTGTGTGTGTGTGTGTCGGGGGGGTTGTGATGGAATTCAGTAAGGAAATAAAGTAAAAAAGGAAGAAGGAAAAAATTACATTGAAATAAAATGAAACTGGATGGATGGGGAAAAAAGAACAAAAGAATGAAAGAAAGAACGAACGAAAGAATTAACCCAACATGCCCCTTTTGCGATGAGCGATCTCATTTTTGTGTTCATGTGACCATTCAGCCTGAACGAAGGCGCACACAGACACACATATACATAGACACATACAGACACAGACACACACACGCAAACACACACCCATGGCCTCAGGCTGTGCAGCCAGCCGCAAAGTCACTGAGCACGCATTACAGCTTGCCACACACAAACACACAAACACACACACACACACACACACACACTGAGTCAGAGGCACGTGTTGTCGTGTACACACACAAGCTGGAAACGTGTAATTAGACGCACACATTCCAGCGGTAAAGGCTCATTTAGACTAAACATGTGCAGCCATAATTGCAGCCGCAACCTCCAGCGCAAAACTACACACACACACACACACACACACACACACACACACACACTACCTGAACCAGCTACAGTGAGTGTGTGTAGACAGATATAGACAATCTCACACACATTTCATTACATTTAAAAACATTATGAAAGAAAGAAGGGAAGGAAGGAGCTTACTAACGTATGGTACGAAAGAGAGAAGGAAGTACGTAAAGTATGGAAGAAAAATAGAATAGATGGAGAAAAATTGGGAGATTGAGCAAAGAAAAGGAAAAATTAAGAGAATGTATTTTCTCTCAAATAAAGGAAGAAAGAAAGGAAAAAAAAGGAAGGCAGGAAGGAAATAAAAGCTTTGCTGATGCTGTGTGCTGATGCTGTCCAAAACAAGCGGCACAATCACACACTTATCAAACACACACACACACACACACACACACACACACACACACACACAGACACAAATATCAAAACCATTCAGGTCAGATGTTCCTGGGCCTGAGGGGGCTTGCTAGGTTGGCTAAAAAAAATCCTGCCAATGTGACCTGGTGATGTGGGGCGTGCAAATCATTCCTTTCGCCCTGAGACAGCATTAGGGTGAACATTTCCTGGTCCTCAAGCAGACACACACACACACACACACACACACACACACACAAACTAGGAAAACTGTTTCACCAGACTAGCAACAAAATACACACTTGATTCTCAGTGCTGTAAAAATAACATTGACTGTTTTCTTTTTTTTAAAGTTTGAAATGTAAAGTGAACAAAACTTTTTCTTCGACTGTTTCCACTCAATATCCTGTACCGAGGTACTCGATGATCATGACATGGAGCGTCTTTGACACACCCTGCTATGCATTTCACCGTCGCCCAGCTGTTTCTCATAACTATGCTCATCACCATAATCATGATAATTACTCTGATTGCTGTTCTTTGTATAGCCTTAATGCAGCCAAGCAGCTTTGGCAAGGCCGAACCGAATTCATCATGAGAGTGAATTGGCTAAATTGTTAGCATGCTCACGGAAGAATGAAGAACCTTGACTCCCCGCTAATAAAAATGTTAGCACGCACCGACTCGAAGTGAGCTTAACCAAATTAATAGGTGGCAAAATTGTTGGCATGCTCAACACGTGCTAAAAGTCAATATTAGCATGCATTAGTCAATGTCCCTCCTTCTACAGGAATAGAAAGTAAGCCTGGGATTAATTTAAGTGCACTCAAAGGCAGAAACAGGACGAAGACGTTCTTGGTCTGCAGGAAAAGCGAGGTGGCATGTTATGATCTTGAAGACGCTCCTAAAACCAGATGTTTATCAGTCGAGAACTGAAGCACAAGTCAACCATGACTTACTTCGACTACAATTCAAGCTGGCATGGACCTACAGCAGTGTTGTATTTTGGCTCTAAGTGTGTAATCTACAGATTTGGGCAAACTGAACTTAAGACTCTTTTTGATACCATTTTAATCGAAGTTTTAATGTGATCTACAGCCATTTCCACACAAACTATTGCCCGGTGGTAATTATGTGTTTTCTAATAGGGAGCTTTGGCTGTAAAGCCAAAAATCTAGATAGGTGTGTAAAGGTGAGATATAAATCTACTATCGAACAAAGCAGGAAAAGCCGAGATAAAACAACTAACCGGCTGGGTAACACTGATGTGGTAAAAAAAAAAAAAAAGAAGAATTTTGTAGTGAGTAATGCTGAGGTAAAACATACATCTAAGCTGGTGAAGTTAAAATAATTTAAGAAAACCAGAGCTATAAATGAATAAATAAATCAAATCAATAGGCCAGTCTACAGAAATGAGTATAGATGAAAGAGTATTGAGAAAAAAAAATTGCAAAACCGAGGTAATATATTAGACAAATGGAGTTTTAAAAAGCTAAAACTGGGGAAAAGGTCATGTGGTTGCCTTAAGAAAGGTAGATATTTGTTTTTTTTGCATGTACAAAACTTCTCCAGGTAACAAACAGGCCTCGCTGTTTTCCTCAGTGAAACAATGTTAATGAATGTTTCTGATGCACACTGCATTAACCAACATATTTAAAACCTCAGGGGAGAAAACAAAAATTTAAGACTTTCTGGGGCCTTAAATTAATTTAATTAAATGTAAGACTTGTGTAAGACGCCACACATACCCTGTAATCAGATGCGTTTGGCGCACTGCGCACAGATGATGTGATAGTCTATGCCTTATAGGAACCTGAGGCCCCACAGGGCTGAACAAAAATACCAGACTGAGCCGTGGATTATTTTGCTAAGTGTCGGAGCCAGCAACGCAGGACGAGGCCATCATTCAAGAAAGAAACGGTCGAGACATCAAGCGAATCAATGCGACTTTGTTTTAACCTTGAAGATGCTTCTCCACTCATCCGAAGAGTTTCTGATGAACCTATGAATATCTGATGGATAACAGATGGCCAGTAAACTGTCTCCAAGATTAAAGAACCCAACCAATTGGTTTGTGCTGTTGCTACATGACATTTAAAATGGCCCGGATGACTAAAAACTTAGTCGTACCAAAGATACGCTTATCGCAAACCAGCAGATTTGTCCGACGTAGGTCTAATCAGCAACATTTGGCTCACTATGCATGGATGATGTGGTGGTCTTTGGCTTAGAGGTAATCAAGGCCCCACAGGTTGGGGGCTCAACAGAAATAACAGCCTGAGCCATGGATTATTTTGCTAAGTGCACTCAGAGCCAGAACCACAGGATGAAGCCATCTGGAGCATCATGTCCATTCAAACCGAAAGGGGCACACACATGCTACCTCAAATTTTTTAAGTTCAGATCATTGGTAGGCGCCGTTGGCAAGCTAACTTGTAGGTATCACTGTAATGAAGAGGCTTGAGCAATTTGAAAATATTTATATAAATATTTATTTAAAATATTTTTGTTAAATATTTAACAAACACAGGAAATTACACAGACAATTTTTCATCACTTCAGGTGGAAGAAATTAAACACGTAGCTAACCTGTATTCGGTTAGGATACTGTGCTACCTATACCTAGCTTATCTGTGGAAAAAAACGTGTTAGGAGGCCAAAATACAAGAGACCCAAAGTTTTGCCAACACCTACAGTCAACACCTTAATATGACGCTAATCAGTCTGGTACTTACAGATTATGTAGTAGTCTTTGCCTCTTATGAACTCAAGGCCCCACAGGTTGGGGCTGAACTCCTGGAACTTGAAGGTGAATTTGACCTCTTGATCGGGCTTGTCACAGTTCAGCAGAGCCACATTGCCTTTTTCCATCTTGCAGCTCTCAAGCTGTTCCTGTGTGACCAGGTACACACGGAAATATTCTATACGGGTGCTGGTGGTGTGGCCCGGCATGAGTCGGGGACACACGATGTCCAATTTATCCCCTATCTGAGGGTACACGGTGATGCCTTTGCCGGGTACAAACCTGGAAAATGACAATAAATGGTAAATATTGTGACTTTGCTTTTGGCATTTCAGTTGGGCAAAATGTTGCTAGCCTTCTTTTTTTTAATAATAACTATAACCTGATTAACCTGTTGGATGAAATGGTGAAGCAATAATTTCAGATCTAAACACTGCAAGTGAATTCCACTGGGCCAATAGTCATTTGCTTGGAAACTTCACTCTGTCTGGCACACAAAATTTACTATCAGTCAATTAGCACTTCATTTTTTATTCAGACTTCCCCACACCATGTGTCTGTTTCTCTGCCAAGCGCTAAACAACTGCCAGGGGGGAAAAACCAAGACGGCAAACTACAAGTGACGTCCGTTTGCGTGTAATTTGTGTCAGCGCTAGCCACAATGTGTGCTGTCGTTTTCCTGGAAGGGAACGCCTACAAACGAGACGGGATGAAATGGATAGAAAGGCTGAATTGTGAGAGGAATGGAAGACAATTTCCGAGTAGTGTGACTAAGGCAAAGCTGATGTGCGTTGGATGAAAATGATGCAACGAGTGTCTGTTTACAATTTCAGATGGAGGTAAAAGGTGGTGGCGGAAGCAATTTTTTTTTCCTTCTTTGCTTTTTCTTTCAATCCACCAAAGTCCTTGAGCTGAATCGGCTTCGCAGGAGTAGCTGCGGATAAAATTCAAGTTGTAGAAAAACAAGAATACAGAAGTGGGCTCTAGACATGATTCTGACATGCAGCTTAAGAGCATACGCTAAATTTATTATGGAACGCCTAAAGGAAACCTCGGAAGAAATCCGACTCCAATAAGAATTAGCCGTGATCAGCGAGATCAGTTAAGCTGGAATGTGAACAAGTCTGAATCATGTAGTCCTGTCCAAACATGGGGCTTTAAAGAGGTGCTTCGGTACACGCTGATTAAAATGCTTAACCCAAATCCACTCAAGGCGCTGACCCTCGAGACTGTTACGAGCTGGTGGTTTCAAACAAAGCAAGCCAGCTTTTGTTTTACTCCAGGAAGAAGCCTTGTGCCGTAAACCAGCCGGGGCGAATAACACCATGCAATTTCCCTCCTCCGATTCAAACATGTTTTTGTCCTACACCGAATTCGAAAGTGACCATATAACAATTCCGAGAGATTTTCAGAAAGCTGTGATTTGCAATCGTATTAAAATTCTTTGGGGGTCTCCATTTGCTTTTTCTCGCCTTTTCTTATACAGAAGAAAAAAAAACAAAAAAACGTGCAAACCCTTAACATTCCCTTTTTTCTTCGGATTCGCAGGTGTGGATCGCACCCTAAACGTTTCCAGGTAGCGAACGCGACACGAGAGCACGCACATATGCCGCACGGACATCTGTTTCCTTTTTGATGGCATTTCCTAGACTAACGAGACCGATTAGCTTCGAGCTTAATTCAGCCAGGACCGATTCGAGCTCTAAAGCGATACATTCAAACCAAGAGGCCTGGTTTTGATTTCACGCAATTGGGACGCAAGATTTACTCCAACAGAATGTGTTCTCTTTCCTCCTTTTTTTTTTTTTATATGAATTATGTTGTCTCCTTTATACTTGGGTTTTGATGATAATCAGTTATTGAATGCGATCATTAAAATCAACACACAATTGTTTGCATGGGTGTTTTTAAACTAGTGTTCTTATTAGCCATTGCTTAAACTTAGAACCTTAAAGGGGTTTAGGTTTGTCCTCTTGGGGTAATGTTTTGCCTAGAACCATACAGTAATCAAATTAAATAAAAAACAGAACCTCATAATTCGATCCATCAACAAAAGGGCCGTTTTCTTCCCCAGATTCTTAAGAAATCTGGGGGGTGAAAACAAAGTACGGATTGAAAATACTAAGAATCGCTGAGTTTTTTACGCAGAAATGGTTATTAGAAAGTCACAATATTGTAACCACTCCCCCATGCCTGATGTGTGCTTCTAAATAAGTTGTGTGTACTTTCCTGTCTTGTATTTTTCACTAAATAATGGGAGGAATGTTGATATCTTTAACCCCGTATACACGTGTAAAAACTTTTGTGAATCTCTTGTTAGCAATTTTTTTTTGCCCACTTTAAGAGCTCGTAAAACAAACAAGGCTGACAGACTTCCACTTTTTAAGGCCCTACATATATCCTCATAAAACTATCAGGAGCTAGAAATGCACTTACAGACACACACAAAAAAAAACCCTGGCTGGTTTTTGCTCTCCTGAGGGTCCCTGGGAAGTCAGGAAGCGTTAGCGCCCCTCCTTCACCCCCCCTGCGGCTTTAACTCTAACTGCGCTATACAGATCCAACCGTGTGGAGAAAGGAGGGGGGTGAAGGGAGGTTTTGGTTAGGATTGATCTCTGAACCTTGCAAGCCTTTTGTCTCCAAAGCCCCGTGACAAAAGAGTTCCTGCAGCTCATGAAAACAGAATGCAGGGATTTTCGGGGGGTTTGCTTTAATAACAAAAACTTATCCCCGAGCCTAAGCCGGGTTAGTCCCAATCCTTTCGTCCTTGCTATATTTGACAGCCTAATTACCGTAAAATAAATGAATCCGTAAAATCTACACAGCGGGCTCTTCTCCGGCTCATAAAAAGAATAACACGCACGTTTTAATCCTCACAATTTGTTTCATGCGAGTCGCCTCTGAATATGGATTCAGTTTAGGGTTCCAAAAGTTTGAAGCCACCTCTAAGGGTTTTATGGTGAGACCAAATCTCGGGTTGAAGAATGGAGAAAGTAACCACTGAAGCCTTTATTTGGCCTCGTAATGACGCGCCGTAAAAGTGTCGTAAAATTGAAACAGTCGCCGTATTTTTCTTCACTCGACACCCAGGGAGATCTCACTTGATGGAGCAAACAGATGGTCAGAATTATGGGACCGAGTTCTTCGCGAGGGACACATGCCACGCTACCTTCGAATTTGCCCAAAATAAGAAACCTGAGGAGACAGCTGTCCTTATGTGGCCTTCCGAATTGGACACCGCCTAAGTGGGCAGCCAAATGGGAAGCGTGAAGTGCCAATATGATGGAGCGTCCATTGTAGCGATATAGTATAACCAATTACTGACTGACCCTCTGAGAGTCATCTTTGGTTTTAAAGTCAGTTATAATGACTAAGATTGGTTGTAAATTAGCATCATGCAATTCACCTAAAATGTTTGGCATCAGTGAAGAAGAAAATGTGGGAAGAGTGGAAGCTGAGTGGTTAAGGCACTGGGATACTGAACAGAAGGTCATGGGTTCAAGCTCCAGTATTGCAAAGCTGCCACTCTTGGGCCCTTGAGCAGGGCCCTTAACCCTCTGTGCTCCAGGGGCGCTGTATCGTGTATCACTCTGACCACAGGTTCTGGACAAGCTGAGATATGTGAAGAAAAGACTTTCACTGTGCTGTAATGTATATGTGATAAAATCTATTCTATTAATCACGTTTAACACTGATACGGGATTCTGTCCATTTGGGGTTCAGGAAAATCAATTCAATACATTTTCAACACAAGTATCCATAGCAACAATAAACTACATGTTACTATTTATTAAACCATCACCATTAAACCATTATTAAACATGCAACTAATCATCATCCATCATACCATTAGATATTTTAGTTCAAACTCGGTTTATTCCCAGACCATAGCATTCGATGTAACATGGAAATGAAATCAATGTTCTTATTGAATAAGTGTGCAGAGTTCAGCACATTTTTATTAACTTTTAACTGGTTTTCATTCGTTTTTAAATGGAAAACACTGGGCGTAATGTTCTGTGGGCAAAAAAAAAAAAAAAACATTCTTCTCGAATGATGTGAATTGTAACCATTATAAACAGAATGTATATTAATTTTACATTCCAACACCTCAACTCACTTTATGCTAAATGGTCTATAATTTACAAAGAAATGGAATATTCTGAAACAACCAGGAAAATATCATGTTCATCCACACCACAGAATTCCTGACCATACCTGCATCTTCCATCCATCCTGCACGCGCAATGGTCCAAATATTGCCATAAACCATGCATTATAGTGTGTCTGCTTTAAAGTGGAAACAATTAAGGATTGAGACTCACTTGGTATTTGACGTGTTCCAGTAGATGGACTCTAGAATCATGGACATGGAGATCTTGAGTCTGCAGACGGTGAGGAACAGCGCGAGAAGCGTTCTCCACCTCGGATCCATGACGGGTGTGAAACGGGATTACAAGGCAATCCCGGGATTAACAACTTTACAAATCAACTAAATAATCTCCCAAAAAAAAAAGAACACAAAGAGCTGAAGTCGAATTATTTCAGTTATTCAGTCCAAACAAAAAACAAGTAAACAAACAAACAAATCAGCCCAAATTCCGTCCTGGTTTCTTTATCCAGTTTTTTTTTTTTTTTTTTTGCCCCCACACTTTTATTTAAAACTCTCCAAATAATCCACTTTCTTTTTGGAGCATCATCTGAAGCGTTAAGAGAAAAAAAAACAGGAAAAGAAAAGCATGTAGATAATAAAAACACACCGCTGTGAACTCTACAGCTCTCTTCACATCTCCGCCGCCGGCACGTGAACGCTTTTAACTGCGCCTGAGACTGCCGTGCACGAGCCCCGGGCATAGCCACGCCCCAACCCCGCCTACTACTTCCTAGAAAGGGCGTGGCTTTGGCTGTTTTTACTTGCATATGGAATGTAATATGATGTGTATATAACAATTGAGTCTATCTATCTATCTATCTATCTATCTATCTATCTATCTATCTGTCTATCTGTCTGTCTGTCTGTCTGTCTGTCTGTCTGTCTGTCTGTCTACTTTTTAATCCAGTTTCATTCTTACTTGACTTCCTTCTCTGACCTTTCTTTCTTTCTTTCTTTCTTTCTTTCTTTATTTCTTTCTTTCTTTCTTTCTTTTTTCTTTTATACACTTACAATATATATTTATTAAAGTATTTGGTTGTTTTTATTCCTTTTTTATACTAGTTTTGCTCTTTTTATGTATATATATATATATATATTTTTTTTTTATGATTATTTTTTTTTTTTTAGATTCTGTTCCACATTGTGCTAGAGATGTTCCTCTGAGATTTTGTTCCACATTGACTTCAAGTGATTCAGTTCTACCACTTAGACCAAACATGACCTACTGGATTTAGATCTACCACTAAGGATCACTGAGCCCATTGGGATGTTCATGGTGTTCAGTTTTGCTTTGTGACATGGTGCATCGTGCTGGAGGCAGCAGTTAGAAGAGTAAAGTGTGATCATAAATGAAAGCACATGGTCAGCAGAAATACTTCAACTCTGTGGCTTTGATTCGTGTTGGAAATCCTAGAAGATCAGATCAGAGGTTTAAATGACCCTCTGGTGGTTGATATGAACATGATGGATGATGGATGGATAACTGCATGAATGAATAAGTGTGGAGATGATAATAAAGGTGCCCATTGTGTGTGTGTGTGTGTGTGTGTGTGTGTGTGTGTGTGTGTGTGTGTGTGCGTGCGTGCGTGCGTGCGTGCGTGCGTGCGTGCGTAATGAAGTACCGATTTTCCGCAGAATCCACAAGACTGCTCGTGTAAATATAAATCACTTGTTTAAATGTGCTTTTGGGGAAAGAAAAAGAAAAAGAAAACACTCCCTCCCTCCTTTTTCACCTAGAGCCTGGGTGAGACAATCAGAGACCAACAGCTGGAACAGCTGCATGAGAGAGACTAATTCATTTACTGCTTTTTGTATTTGTCTGTTTCTTTCTGCCTTTCATTCTGCAGGGTAAACCTCCATCAGAAGACCCTGAGTGTGACCATCCTGTCTGCTTCAAGATCAAACACACACAGACACACACACACACACACACACACACACACACACACACACACACACACACACACACACACACACAACAAACATACGGTGCGAACAAACGCCGAATGTTTGCGTATTGGCAGCGCGTGCTGGAATCCCCTTTGGATTGGCCGTGAAGGTGCGCGAGGACGCGACGGGCTTTGCGTCAGACTGCTAACACACACACACACACACACACACACACACACGTTCGCAGAAGTGTGCATAAGTAAATCAGCTCATTAGCGGGTGTTTCATTAGCGCCCTGATGTGGATTCACTTCTCCTCATCAGATCCTGCAACATCTCAACTGTTCCAGAAGCTGGAAAAAAAACAAACCCTGAGAGTTCCAGCAGGAACCGACCTCAGGATCTCCTCTGAGACTGTGGATTACACCGACCTTTTTTCCCGTTTTGCACTTTTAATTTTCTCCACTTTTACTTCATCTATCCCTCGTTTTTTGTTATTTTATATTGCATTGAAAATAACGCGCTCTTTTTCTTTCTTTTTTTCTTTCTTTCTTTCTTTCTTTCTTTCTTTCTTTCTTTCTTTCTTTCTTTCAATAATTTGTCTTTTTATTTTCCAGCTTTTATTACTTTTTACATTATAAATGTTGTATTCTTTTAGACATTTCCTTTTTTTTCTTTTTCTTTATTTTAATATTTCCATGTATTAGAGAGAGATTTTAAAAGATCAGAATAAAGGAATGAAGACTTTTTAAAGTTTGTGTGGGGGGGGGGGGTATGAGTGAGTGTGTGTTTGTTAAAATGTTTTATAAATGTGTGTGTGTGTGGGGGGGGGGGTTATCTTTTTTCTTTCTTCCGTTTTTCTTTCTCGCATCCCACCTTATTTCAGTCAGTGGGTTTGAAACAAATAATGCACTGTTCAAATTGTAGCTTTTCTTTGGTTATTTTTTTCCGCTTATTGTTTATCATCTCTTTTATAATTTTACAAGTGACTTTTTAAAATAAAAAATCCCAGTGTACTGCAGCAGAATTACTGTTAGAAATGATGACCGAACATCGCCTCTTTGATTTGTGTCTAAATGCTGCCCTCTGGTGGATGGAGTGATGATTCTGGAGGATGGAGTAATGATTCTGGAGGATAGAGTGATGGTTCTGGAGGATAGAGTGATGGTTCTGGAGGATGGAGTAATGATTCTGGAGGATAGAGTGATGATTCTGGAGGATGGAGTAATGATTCTGGAGGATGGAGTGATGATTCTGGAAGATAGAGTGATGGTTCTGGAGGATGGAGTATTGGTTCTGGAGGATGGGGTAATGATTCGGAGGATGGAGTGATGGTTCTGGAGGATGGAGTGATGGTTCTGGAGGATAAAGTGATGGTTCTGGAGGATAGAGTGATGGTTCTGGAGGATGGAGTAATGGTTCTGGAGGATAGAGTGATGGTTCTGGAGGATGGGGTAATGATTCGGAGGATGGAGTAATGGTTCTGGAGGATGGAGTAATGGTTCTGGAGGATAGAGTGATGGTTCTGGAGGATGGGGTAATGATTCGGAGGATGGAGTAATGGTTCTGGAGGATGGAGTAATGGTTCTGGAGGATAGAGTGATGGTTCTGGAGAATGGGGTAATGATTCGGAGGATGGAGTAATGGTTCTGGAGGATGGAGTAATGGTTCTGGAGGATAGAGTGATGGTTCTGGAGGATGGGGTTATGATTCGGAGGATGGAGTAATGGTTCTGGAGGATGGAGTAATGGTTCTGGAGGATGGAGTAATGGTTCTGGAGGATGGGGTAATGATTCGGAGGATGGAGTAATGGTTCTGGAGGATGGAGTAATGGTTCTGGAGGATAGAGTGATGGTTCTGGAGGATGGGGTAATGATTCGGAGGATGGAGTAATGGTTCTGGAGGATGGAGTAATGGTTCTGGAGGATAGAGTGATGGTTCTGGAGGATGGGGTAATGATTCGGAGGATGGAGTAATGGTTCTGGAGGATGGAGTAATGGTTCTGGAGGATAGAGTGATGGTTCTGGAGGATGGGGTAATGATTCGGAGGATGGAGTAATGGTTCTGGAGGATAGAGTGATGGTTCTGGAGGATGGGGTTATGATTCGGAGGATGAAGTAATGGTTCTGGAGGATGTTTTTAACCCTTTTCTCTCACCGGTGCTCCATTCCACCAACAAAATCAAAAAAATTCAATCAGTTTAAACAAAATGTCGCAAGTGTTCAATACTTGAACAATATGTGTTTCTTCTCCAACCTTTTACCAAAAATTGTAGACACACAACTTTATAGGAATCTTTGGATCCGGTAAAATGACATTTTCTCTTCACTTGAACTAAGAGTACTAAACCTGTTCCAGCATGACAGTTCCCCTGTGCACAAAGCCAGCTCCATAAACATCTGCTTTACATGAGTTGGAGTAGAAGATCTCCTGTTATAGAGCTCCAAAACCTCTAAACACCTTTGAGATGAATCTGAATGCAAGAGTTCTAAAAATGTGCGATAATTTATTCCTGAAACAAAACTGCACCGTTTACACTGAATTTCCCGAGTTTTGTTTATATCTTTATAATCACAGAGATAAAATAATAATAATAATAATAATAATAATAATAATAATAATAATAATATTAATAATATTAATAATATTAATAATAATAATAATAATAATAATAAGCCCGGTTGTTTACGGTATCTGATCGATTTCAGTTCAGGTGTGGGGTCAAACGGTGGCGCTAGAGAGCCACATAGCCAGAAGCACACTCCACAGCGTAGCTGCGAGGCTCGTAGCCGCACCACGGAGGTAGGATTTGTCGTGGACGTACGTGATGATGGACATGGCACCCTGATACGCCTCCTCACACGTGGGCTGGATCTGGTCCTCCGGCAGCTCGAAACCGTGCTCGCCCTTATCACGGAGCTCGAAGGTGAAGGAGAACGGGATCCCGATGAGCCGAGCAAAGTCTCGAGACGAACCCGAATTCGGGTCTGAAGGATAGAAAGAAAAGTTGTTATGAAAAAAAGGTGAGAGATCTTTCCAACTTTCTCAACTATGAGCATTTAAAATTATAAAATCACAACATTAAAAACAGAAAAGAAAAATATACAGAATAAATGAAAAAAAAAACATAATTTGAATAAAACCCACACCCTTTTTTTTCATAAATACAATCAAAATCCAGGCTTTCAGTCAAAGAATTCGAGACCAATCAAATAAATAAATAAATAAATATATGATTTGTGTTTATTGTTTAATGGGGAAAAAGGAAAAGTGGTCAAACTCACACAGCACTTTAGGAGGCGTTCCCACTGTGTAGTCCATTCCATGAACAGCTTTAATGGCCTCTGCTGCAGCCAGACCCACTTGCATCTACACACACACACACACACACACACACACACACACAGTTATAGTTAAGACAGTAAAATACTATGATCAGATTCCTTTATTGCTACTAAGAGATACAGAGAGACTGGAGCTCCCACCAGCTCTTCCTGATTGGGGGCGGTGATGTTGGGATGCCCATAAGGCAGCAGGATCAGCTGACCGTACGAATGTATGGTGAGGAAGCAGAGAATCATGTCTCGATTGGTGCTCAGGAAGTCCGTCACGGCCTGGGCCTCGGGTTCCGAAAGAGCAGAGGGTCCATTGTAGATGTCTGAGCAGCAGTCTCTGGAAATTCCCACCACTGTGCACAACACAACAACATGAAGATCTAATGTATCTGTCAATCACAGTGTAGGAGGTGTGGCCTAAATATATCTGTCAATCACAGTGTAGGAGGTGTGGCCTAAATATATCTGTCAATTACAGTGAAGGAGGTGTGGCCTCTATATATCTGTCAATCACAGTGTAGGAGGTGTGGCCTCTATATATATATCTGTCAATCACAGTGAAGGAGGTGTGGCCTCTATATATCTGTCAATCACAGTGTGGGAGGTGTGGCCTCTATATATCTGTCAATCACAGTGAAGGAGGTGTGGCCTCTGTATATCTGTCAATCACAGTGTAGGAGGTGTGGCCTCTATATATCTGTCAATCACAGTAAAGGTGTGGCTTCTATATATCTGTCAGTCACAGTGTAGGAGGTGTGGCCTCTATATATCTGTCAATCACAGTGTAGGAGGTGTGGCCTCTATATATCTGTCAATCACAGTGAAGGAGGTGTGGCCTCTATATATCTGTCAATCACAGTAAAGGTGTGGCTTCTATATATCGCTCAGTCACAGTGAAGGAGGTGTGGCCTCTATATATCTGTCAATCACAGTGTAGGAGATGTGGCCTCTATATATCTGTCAATCACAGTGAAGGAGGTGTGGCCTCTATATATCTGTCAATCACAGTGTAGGAGGTGTGGCCTCTATATATCTGTCAATCACAGTAAAGGTGTGGCTTCTATATATCGCTCAGGCACAGTGAAGGAGGTGTGGCCTTTATAAACCTGTCAATCACACTGAAGGAGGTGTGGCCTCTATATATCTGTCAGTCACAGTGAAGAAGGTGTGGCATGTGCATCTGTCAATCACAGTGAAGGAGGTGTGGCCTCTATATATCTGTCAATCACAGTGAAGGAGGTGTGGCCTCTATATATCTGTTAATCACAGTGAAGGAGGTGTGGCCTCTATATATCTGTCAATTACAGTGAAAGAGGTGTGGCCTCTATATATCTGTCAATCACAGTGAAGGAGGTGTGGCCTCTATATATTTATCAGCTTTTTTTCTAATGGGACTATGAAGACGCACAAAAACAAAAATAAGTCGTTAGTATATTGATATAATTGATATAATCACTCACTTCCCCAGTTGGCGTAGAAGTTACGGTTGAGATCGGTGCCAAGACACGTGCAGTTTCCAGACCCAGGCGACCTCGTCTTCCTCCATAACCTTGTCTGAATGACACACCATGTGCAAAATCATACTTAATGAGAATAACTGATCATTAGCAGAACCACGGCTATGGTTTGGTAACAATGCTTCGCAAACATTTATTTTAAAAAATGTAATAAAGTTCAGTAATGTTTAGTTTTTCCTCAGTAATGCTTTGCTGTGAATAATCTTCGACTTGGTCTCTGATTACTGATGATTTTGGATCATTTTGAATCCTAAAGCTGCAATAAGCTGCAATAGCAACATAAGGATCTCAATTAATTTGAACTTTGTCATTCGAGTGTGTTTTAGATTAGACTCGATTCAGATAAAACTTTATTGGCTGTAAACTCACCGTGTTGTCCTTCCATGAGTACACATATCCGTCCATGTTCAGCACGGGCGTAACGTAGAAGTCCACATTTTTCAACATCTCGCTGATCTTTGGGTCTGTCTTGTAGGAGCCCAGGATCTGTAAAGATAAAAAAACTCCAGTAATGCCAGAGCCAGTTTAATGGAATCAATGAACATGTGAACAATTATGAACACACCTCCTTCACAAAGTGCTGGCAGAAAGCTGGAGCGATCCATTCTCGAGCGTGAATCCCACAGTCCATCCAGATCATCTTCTTCGGCTCGGCACTCTTTAGTCCAACCTGCAACTCACACACACACACACACACACACACACACACACACACACACACACACACACACACACACACACACACACACACATGCTCATCAGCATATAAAAAAAACTCTGCCGTAGAATAGAATAAAAGCCGCAGGAACCTGTAGTATAATAAAATATTTCAGAGACGATTATCTCAAGTAAATTAATCACAGCTTCACAGGAACACTACCTTCAGCAGCGTGATGCTCCTGTTTTCATACGTGCTTCCATAGACGAGGCTGGAAACCACGTCAGGATGATCAGTTACCATCATCTTCATCCACGCCGAGATCTTCAGGGGGAAAAAAAAGAAAAAAGTCCATTCGTTTGAATAAACGCATCAAGAAATCAGCCAACAGACAGGAAAAATCAACAAAGGGGAATAAAATAGACCCAATAAATTAAATAAAAATAAAGATAAAATTGTATAAAATGTATAAAAAAAAGAAATTTACCATTTATTGTTGTGTATGCTTATTAAACAAGAATAAAACAGAAAAGAAGAAAAGAAAAGAAAAGAAAAGATAAGAAAAGAAAAGAAAAGAAAAGAAAAGAAAAGAAAAGAAAAGAAAAGAAAAGAAAAGAAAAAAAAGAAAAGAAAAGAAAAGAAAAGAAAAGAAAAGAAAAGAAAAAAAAGAAAAGAAAAGAAAAGAAAAGAAAAGAAAAGAAAAGAAAAGAAAAGGAAAGGAAAGGAAAAGATAATGGAAAGAAAGAAAAGGAAGAAAATGATAAGGACTGAAAAAGAAAAGAAATGTGAGTTTAAATAAATATAAAAAAAATAGCAAAATGTAAAAAACAAAACAAAAAAAAACCCAATAAGAATAAAATACCTCTAAACCTTTATTTTTCATATAAGAAAAACTAAAATCTAGGCTTTATCAAAAAATAGAACAGCTGAATAAATATCCAGAATATATATTGAAATATATAAAAATGATTTGTGTGACAGTGTTTCAGACTCAAACCTTTGCCATTAACTGAACGTTTCTTTTTCATTGGCATAAAAATACAATATAAAAAAAAACTATAATTAAGAAATGAAATACAGATTTTTTTTATTCTTTAATGGATTCTTTAATAAAACACACAAGCAAACAAAGAAAACAAATAAATAAACAATTTACTGGGATCCCAGTCGAATTGATTCGGGAACAATCGCAAAAAATAAATAAATTGGAAATATTCTATTGTACATATATACTGCAGTATACGTCAAACCAGATGAACAAATGCATTCAAATGAAGGTATGCTGAGCAAATACATCAATAAAATACTAAAATTAAAAATAAAAGAATGACCTCATCCATGGTGTGGTACTTGGTGTAGTCATAAGCCCGCTGCATTTGTCCCTCCACCACCCTGGAACATGCATTCAAAGTAAATATATATGTTGAAAGAGTTATGCTTGGACAAAATCTATATATAATTATTATATTGACCAAAAAAAAGAATAATTCTATTGCAAAAGTGGTTTTAGTTCGCAAGTGTACATACACTGTACATAATTTCTCCATTACCGCAAATGTATTTTACAGACGAAAGGATTATTTAGTGGATTCAAAGGCGACTAAGAGAAACGTACAGAATCCACGATGATGATAAAATAATTACCTGTCATGGCCCTGCAGGGTTAAAATGAGTAGAACAGATAAAACCCATCCCAACATGTTGCTCGCACCTTGAAGAGCTCAGATACTGATATTCCTGAGTGGCTCTTTGGAGGCTTCACTTCTTATAAAGATTCTATAGTCAATGATTAAGTTTGAAAAGTTGAATAATTAACTCAGGCCTCTTGCTGCAGAGACTATAATCCAATAAAATAATTCTCTTTTACACGCCTTGTTATTTCGTCACTCACTGATAACATTGGAAGTAAATTTTTTATCTGTATCTTGTAAAAAAAAAAAAGAAAGAAAGAAAGAAAGAAAGAAAGAAAGAAAGAAAGAAAGAAAGAAAGAAAGAAAGAAAGAAAGAAAGAAAGAAAGAAAAAGAACAAAAATAGACTTAACCAGTTATGAAGAATTAATAAAGAGCAGGAACTGCTTTTTGCCCCTCAGCACAAATGTATATTACGGGGGCCCAAACACCAGTTAGACACCCTTCTTTCTAGCACCACCATTGGGTCAAATTTGGACCTGATTGTTTAATTGTCACCAAATTGGCAAACGTCCTTTTCGGAGAAAACCTGATTAAAGTAAATTTAAACACGACGAAAAGAATTGGCTGTAATGAACTAACAATCTGACAGGAAAATCACCAAACAGGACGCAAAGCTATTATTATTATCAAATCACCATCTACAAATCACTGTTGAATCCATAAATCTTTGGCTCAGCTTTTCTGTGCAACAGTTGTAGGCAACCTGCAAATGTGCAACTCAAGTCTGGGTACTTGGCCCCCCAACAATGCTGCTTGCAGCTTCAGTATTAATTGAATAATTATATATGAAGTTATTGTTCGTGGCATTAAATCGAAAGCTGGAATATATGACATTGTGTCACTTTCTAAGAAGCAAGCATGGGGTTGGGCAGTTCTAATCACCTGATTCGACCTTGCTTGCGCATGAGCATATTTACCCGATAGCATGATGCAAGCAAGCGCAATAAATTCCAGTCATAAATGCAAGTTTGAGAGACAGATTACTAACATCTCATTTTATTACTCCATTTGATCTGATAATAATGTTCCAGGTGTTTTTCTTTTTTTATTCTTTTGCAGTTGGTGGATTCCAACCTATGAACATTTATGAGTGGCTAAATTTAGCTCCTGGTGAGATAAAATGCTGACATTGTTATTTTTGCACTCTGTAGCCTTTATAGCATCTGAACAAGCTAGAGGATCCAAAATAATCTATTCTTAATCAGTGTCTCTTTTATAATTGACTCACGTACATAAATTGTGAAGAACAGCTTCAGTCGGCGATGATTAAATGTATTTCGTATATATCTCCAGAATTAGCATTGCGATTAGGAGCATTTAGGAATACAACAATATTAGCTTTAGTGAAAAAATGTAACTATTTTGGAAATCCAGACAAATCAGTTTATGCTAGTATGAGACTATTTACCTGGTGATGATTATGAAAAAAAATTCATGAAAATACAAAAATAATGTAAAATTCTGTCAGATTAGCTAATGTTATCTTATATTAAAGTATCCAGTTAGCTAGCATTGGAGGTGACGAATGTATATTTTTATAAATTTGGCTTTGTTACTGTAGCTTGTAAGCACTAGTGTCGAAGTGTATGAGTAACAATAATTATAACTATTAAGAAACAAAAATCCTGTCAAGTTAGCTCTCGTTAGCACGCTTGATAGTGTTTCACAGTCAAGATTATGGACATTTATAAATCGATGTCTCTCAGAAATCCTTTGTTAGTTCAGGAGCTAAGGAACGAATACCAATAATTGAACATGTCTGTGCTTCTACACCAAGATATCTTAATATCTTTCTAAATGGATTTTTATTTATCTAATATTAAATATATATTATAGATATATATATATTATTAATATACACACTTGCATTTCATTTATTACCCAGCAGGTGGAGACATTGACTAGAGAACAATGGGGTCTGTTGCGTTCTTGTCGATTTATTTATTTGAAGTGTGTAAATTTCTTTAGTTTGAGCAGAAACTGAATCTGAAACTGAAAATTGTTATCATGGTCCAATTATGTGTAAATATAGTTTTCATAGGCATTAAAACATCAAAAGTGACATGAAATGCAAATGGACATCAATGTTGTTTCCTAATGCTGTACACACTAAAGTGTGTGTGTGTGTGTGTGTGTGTGTGTGTGTGTGTGTGTGTGTGTGTGTGTGTGTGTGTGTGTGTGTGAGTGCTATGGTGGGAGGGTGGGTGTGTTTTTACATTGGACTTCATGTGCTGAATGACAAATATTTGTGTCTTCATTAGGTCTGAGTCACTATGAAAGAGAGAGAGAGAGAGAGAGAGAGAGAGAGAGAGAGAGAGAGAGAGAGAGAGAGAGAGAGAGAGGAAGGGAGGAAGGGAGATGGATGGTGGGAGGGAAGGTAAGAGGGTGGGTCGGAGAGAAAGAAGGAGAAAAGTATTTGTTATGGGAGGAAGGAACTCTTTGGAACTGCGATGACCTTTAACCCTGGTGCTCATTCAGCACACACTGACATTTTGAACTTACATTTTAGAACAGAACTTCAATCATTATTTTACATTATATAATATTAGATTAGATTAACAGCAGGCCAAACACACACACACACACACACATACACACACACGCTCTGTATATGTTCATTCCAAACACATCTGCTAAGAGAAGCACTTAAACCCATTTTGGCTTTGAGTTCCAGCGTGTAAGAGCATTAAATGCCTCAGCGCTGTAAATACCAAACATGCTACTCATCACCGTAAACACCAACAACTCTGACGTGATTTAACATCGACATGTTACCAGCCCAACAGTCACGTAACAGCTTTCACTACAGCAGTCACCATGGGCTGGAAAAAACATTGCCATCATCAATAGCAGATGCTGGACAGACGAACAAATAAATACACAGGCAGACAGACAAAAGGACAAAGAGACTGAGGCAGGGGAATAGACAGATGGACAGACAAACATCCTAAGAAAAAGACAGGGTAGACAGGGATATAGGTTTAGTCATCATGATCATACAAAATAAAGAGAGGAATAGAGAGATGGACAAACAAGTGACAAAGGAAATTTCACTGGTGGAATGGTACAAGCAGGCAGACGGATAAACAGAGGAATAGTTAAATGGACATGCAGACAGACAGGCATAGAAAGACAGTTGAACGTGAGAAAGAAATAGGTAGATAGTCAGACAGACACACACAGGAATAAACAGAACATGCACACAGAGAGACAGACAGAGAAATAGACAGACGGTCAGACAGACAGACAGACAGACAGACAGACAGACAGACAGACAGACAGACAGACAGACAGACAGACAGACAGACAGACAGAGGAATAGACAGGTGGTCAGACAGGGGACAGTGGAAATTTTATTAGTGGAATGTTACAATGCAGGCAAACAGACAAAGAGAAGCAATAGTCAGATGGATAGACAGGTAAACTATGCAGCTGGTCAGACAGACAGACAGACAGACAGACAGACAGACAGACAGACAGACAGACAGACAGACAGACAGACAGACAGACAGACAGACAGATAGGGGAAATTGACAAATAGACATGCAAACAGAGACAGATAAATGGAATAGGTAGATGTATAGACAGGTAGACTGAAAAGGCATGTTGTCAGACAGTCAGACACAGGGGAATTGACAGGCAAGCAGACAGACAGAGGAATTGGTAGTTAGTTTTTCACAGGTTCCCCCAGAGATACAAACCACCTGTGTAAAAATGTCCAGTGTATGAGTTGTAGCTCATCAGGAATCTCTTACTGGGTCTTTCAAAAATCAGTAAGATTTCTCATGCTATAATAGCAAAAGTATATTTCAGAATGAATGATGAACATCAACAATGAAAATAGATTTTTTTTCCCCCTGCACTTTGTAACAGCTATGCCTTGATCTTTCTTTCTTGACGTTCTTTCTTCCTGCAATCGGTATCCCCAGGCTGCTTGGATTCATTCAGCTCATTGTTCTCAGGACTTCCTCTGGTCCCACCGAGTGTTTATCAGATCGTAAATGAATACAAAAAGGCCTGGCATGTTCAAGCAACGCATCCAAAAGCACAGACACGCCATCAGAGGTTCTCCGAGCACGATGCATATCTCCACAGGAGTAAACATAGAGTTCTGAACAAACAGTTCCACTTGACCTTAGAAAAATGTCGCTCTTGTCAAATGCCTTTTAGCCAAAATAAATGTTAGAGTCAGCTCCGTGGTCGTAAAACCCTGAGCCATTGTAGCCTATCCAATAGCTAACATACCTGCTGCTAGTTAGCTATTAAGAAAAAAGTCCAAATCAAAGTCACAGTTCTGACAGATGATAAAATTATTGTATTAAATCTTGCATCAATTTTATTCTAATATTCCAAATTTATCATCCCTACTATAACATTTTAGGAATAAACCAGCCGAGCTAACTTGATCTGTGTAACTAACTTGGCTCATATGATCAAAATTCACATGGAATACTTAGATTTCTTCATTGATGTTATTAGAGGAACTGAAAGAGTTTTGTAGTAATGAATTTTTGCAGTTTAGCTATCTAGCTGACCGTTTTTTTGCTAGGATGTGGATATTTATCACTTGAATTTAAATTGTGGTTTGAACGCAAAACTAAATGAAACTTTTTGAAGTGTTGAATATTGTTGAAACTTTTAGCACACAACGTCAACGTTCAGACATTTTTTAAACTATTCGATTTTATTAGATCTAAGTGGTAAGCTAACATTAACAAGTTTCTTCCTTCAATTACTTAGCTAGCTTAAACCTGCAAGCTAGTTTGCATATGCGAAATGGAATTTCTCTTTTCGGGATTGTAAGGAAAGGAGGCATCATCTAGATTTCCTAATTGTGTTAAGTTGTTGAAAGGCTAAAAATCTTTAACAGGCCAAATGGTCCAATAAAAGGCTCAGGTGTCATGAGTGTGATGTCTTGCGATCGCCACGTTTTTTATGAAATAGAGAAAAAAAACAATGAAAAAAATTTCAACTTCAACAACAAAACCTTAAGAAAGGGTTCCTCAGAGACGTTATGACTCACAAATACATGGGTGTCTGCATCAAAAGTTTCAACTTTAACAAAATATTCCAGTAGATGTTGCTGTTTTGGAATTAATGCCATCAATCATATCAAAGTGACGTGTACAGCTTGATCATTTCCAGTTTATGAATTTTTGGTGCTAAACAGAGTGAACAAAAGACAAGATCTTCTTTGGATTTAATTTTTCCTTATGTCAAGAACTTTGCTCTTTCATCAAGTTTCCCATTGGTTGAGTAGCTGCAATATACTTTACTTAACTGGGAAATAATCAGTATGTGGCATCTCAAGGATATGGAAGGATTAGGAAAGGAACTTAAAAGTGCCACTTCAGAGATTTGTTTGATTTTGCTCCAAACAGCCGGAAAGTGTTTAGCAGCAAACAGGATAATTTTTTTTGTAAACAAACTATTTTAATTTGTCCTGCACTTCTCTTAGTCATATATCATTTTTTTTTCCTTTGCACAAAAGCTAGGGTTTTTTTTTTTTGTATAATGTTTACCAAAGCATTAATCCATCAGCTGTAAAATATTGAGACCAGAGAAGTGGAATGATCCATTAAACTTTGCTAAGAAGCAGCAAGAATACACAGCTACATAATATTGTCTCTGTAATTGCAGATGTTATCAAGGCCTCCAGTCTTCCTGTGATGACTCAGTTTGGCCATGTTGAAAAAACACCCCCCTGCATGTATGAAAGTCATTCAGACGCAATGCTTTGCTTCTTTGGCTGTGAAGCCACTCAGATGCTTATCTCCAAACCAAACCCACTAAATTGGCTAATCTGATGAAAAATGTCTTATTTGCAATAAATTTTGGGTGGATTATGTAATCATTGGATCCTTTGCATGAACTTTTTGCTTCTCGTCCCAAAACAAAAAAGACGACAAAAAAAAAAAAAAAAGACGATGAGGAATGTTTATCTGCTTCACACAGTTTCCTGACGATGAGACTACAGTATTTTTCCAGTGTCCTCTCTTAAGTGCTGGGCAATAATAAATGTTCAACTAAAGGCTTCACGCAATAAAGTGTTGCACAGATGTTCCAGTATTAGCGAGCGATGTGGGCGAACTCCCCCATGTCCTAAGGAGAATTAGCGAATGGATAGAATTAGCAAGAGTTCGTAGGAGTCCAATTTGTTCCAGTGGACATAAAAATATTCCAGCACACACATGAAAGCATGTACGCACCCAAACACAAGACCGCCGTTTCTAAGGACTTTATTTCTTCCAGCACTCATTTTGTTTTTTTTCCCAACAACAAAAACATTATAACAGGTTTATGGCTTAGCAAAGCAACCCATCACCCTGGAGACTTTCCTAGCTTCCATTTTTTACTCATGCATGCTATTAGCTTATCATGAATCTATTACTATCAAAAGACGTTTATTTTCTGTTCTGGTTTAATTAACTCTATTTTTGTTGTCCATACGTCTAATTTGCAGCTATTACCAAGCAACAGTGGGTGGGACATGCTGCCAAATTGGACACTTGTCCTCCTACGATGAGGGCCAAGGATCCCTCACATAACTACAAATACAAACACATGTAAATCAGGCACGGTCTTTCATCACTCATGCAGTTTACGCCCACTCAGTGTGCACTTATAGCTCTCGTGCTAGCGTACGTTAGGATTAGCAGCTAATCAACTAGCTAGCGAAGAGATCAAAATCTGTCATACCTGAAAAAATATATTAAATTCTATCATGCTAATGAGCGTGCAATATGTTGCTACCTTATAAACCAGGTACTGTATATACCTGTAGCTAAAACACAGCAAAAGCGTATCTTCCCTGTTTGAAGATTTTAGTCAAAGGTACAGAAGTGATCCTTAACTAAGACAGATTTTCTCCTCAGACAGGCATCAGCTGCTGAAACACTACAGACCTAAACAAAGATAATCAGAGATAGAGGCAGCTGACAAAGGTAGGAACGAGTAATGTGGCTACATACATACACTATACGTGTGTATATATTCCTATACGTGTGTATATTCCCAGGGCACTACAGCTACTCAATATTATAAATTGAGGTCAGTAAGTCATCAAAAGCCATCCTTCAAAAGACTATTTAAAATTTGTCTTTCAACTAATTCAGAACTAACCTAATAAACGCATTTTTAAGATATTTATTCTAAAACGCATGGGAAACTTTTAGCATTTAGCACTGGAAACGAGGGCTTGTTTTGACAGCATAAAAATCTAAATATACATCAACAAGGGATTATGGGACCATGGGTATCTAAGGTCCTTGAATTTTAGGATGCTGTGTAAATAAGGTTCAGGAAAAATTGTATCCTGGATATATAAGGTCAGAAGAATACTAGACAGTGGGTATATTAAGGTTCTGGAAATATGAAAACATGGGTATAATAGGCCAATATAATATCAAGCAGTAGGAATTTTTGGGTATGTAAAATTCTAGGAATCTTGGCTTATTATATAGCTTCCTGATTCATGTGGTATTCTGGGAAATATGGGTGCTAGAGACGGGACATTGAGTATGAGAGAATGGAATATGTGGTATATGTAGGCTATTTGAGGTTGTAATATTATGGGACCCTGGGTATATAGGGTCTTATGAATATGGGAACTTATGCATATTAGGTTTTAAAAATATTTGACCCTGGGTGTATAATGTCCTGGAATTTTATGACCCTGGTATATACAGACCAGGGAATTTAGGATCCTAGGTATATAAGCTCCTATGAATTATATATAATTTGCTATAAGGTCCAGAGAATATTGTATCCTACATATATATAAAAGGCTCAGGCAATTTTGTACCATTACTTGCCTATAATAGCAAGTACCAAAAGTGCTTTATCCCTCACAGAGCACAGCAAGTTGCTTTGAGAAGTCCATTTATGGTTAGATTTTAACATTCAAGAAACATTACAGCTTTACACTAGAGACTCCTTCCAGGGACCCAGGAACATCCTTCCAGAAATCTTTACTGTAATTATATATGTCCATTTAAAACCATAATTATGTTTGTGTTTACTTTTACTAGCAGTTAAATAGTGAGTGAGTGAACAGTTGAATCAGCCACACCGTATTAACTCCTGCAACTTCATGGCTAATTTTGCTAACATTATTGAGCACTTTGTGCCACAAGAAAGGAGGAATATGTTCTCAGCTATGAAAGATGCTATGCTTTTTTATTTTAAACAATATTGTCTGGATAGTACCTCTCTTATGTCCTTATAAGTACTGCTATACACACACACACACACACACACACACACACACACACACACACACACACACACACACACCATTTATCATCATTAAAGTGACTCACAGGGGCAGTGTGTTCTTTTACAGACTATTTGGAGACATCACTGCGACTGAGTGTTTAATGTGGTGAGCGTGTGTGTGTGTGTGTGTGTGTGTGTGTGTGTGTGTGTGTGTGTGCATTTGGTGAGATTGGTTTGTTTGGGCAATTATGGCTATATGCTTCAGGCAGTGTTCTTGGATTTGTGTGTGTGTGTGTGTGTGTGTGTGTGTGTGTGTGTGTGTGTGTGTGTGTGTGTGTGTGTGTGTGTGTGTGTGTTTGTGTGTGTGTGTGTGTGTGTGAGAGAGAGAGAGAGATGGAGGAAAGAACCATTACCTCATAATCATTGTCATGTAGAAAACATTTGGTTTGGGGCTTCTGAACATGTGCATGCAGACACACACACACACACACACACACACACACACACACACACACACACACACACACACACACACACACACACACCACATTAGCTGGATATGGTTAATGTACTTAATACTTTAAAATACTTTGTGTTTTATTTGTTTGCGTCGTGTTTCCCTTTTCCTTAATGTTCATGAGTTCATTTTCCTTCCTTCTGAAATTTTCCGTGTCTCTTTTCCTTCTCTAATTTTCACTTCATCCTAATTCCTTCTTTCCTTATGTATTTTTCTTATCTGTCTTCCTTCCTTTCACTTTTTCTGCAATTTCTCTCCTTATTTAAATCATACACATTCACACTAACTTTTTTTCCTTTTAGATTTTTATTTCTATCTCTCCGTCAGGATTTGCAAAATCGGTGGATAAACGTCACTTTTCTCACTGTGAATCGTGTGTTTAAATCTTGATTTTCACGATCTCACCGCTTTGGTTTATAAAAACATTGTTTAAGCATGCACTCATGTCCGACTCAGATGTGTCTCTGTGTCTGTGTGTGTGTGTGTGTGTGTGTGTGTGTGTGTGTGTGTGTGTGTGTGTGTTTGTTTGGTGGGGATATAGTTTGGGTATAAAATATCAGGAGGCGTGATGAGTATTGAAGGGGGAAAGTTTTGTACTGTGACTATACCAGTTCCTGCGGTTTGTTTTTACTGTAAAATTCACGCCGTCTCACGATGATGATGATGTCACTGTTTCAGGAACTGTGCTGAAAGGTACGCGCGTGAACCCAGGAAATGACCCGTCACCACCTTCCCGCATTTCAGACACACTGTGTTTTTCTGGCTAATATTATTCCAGTCTGGATTTTGTCCACTGTATACACACACACACACACAAACACGCACACACACAAACACGCACACACACCCTACTGTAAGTGTGAAAATGCAAATAGAGAATTTGTTCCACTGGGGTCCAGTCCCCACCCCGGCACGCAATCCATTCACTACTAGAAAACACGGACTGTCAAATACACAGGCCAAGAAATTCGACGGAAATGGTTTCCTCCATTTTTGGTGAACAACAAAGTATTTGTAATTTTTGTATTACGTTTAACAAACCTGCCAACTGGTGCTATTCTGATCACGTGCGTTACCAAGTCTACGATTTCATCACAGACAGCAAGTTAGAACAAAGAGCAAATGTGAAATTCCGCATGAAACTGGGCAAATCTGCCACAGAGACGTTTGACATGATATACGTTTGACATATGGCGATGCTGCAAAGGGTTGTTCGAGGTGTTTTCAGGTGCACGCAAGCTTCAAAAGTGGAAGAACATCATTGGAGAGATCACTCGGATGAAGATGAAGATCTGGCTCAAATATTGCCGTTTTGACACCATTGCGGATATCTCGGGCGCAAATCGCAAACGTTGCTCAACACGCTTCAAAAAGAAAACATCCAGGACACATTAAAAAATTAAACAGTGGGAGTGTTGTATTGCAAGGGGACTATTTTAAAGATGAACGTGTGGAAACGTAAATAAATTAAGTATTTTCTTGTAAACAGAGCGAGTCCGCAAACTTTTTGTTACCACCTCATACACTAGGATATTGCAGTATTAGAAAAAGATAAAATCTTTTTTTTTTCAGTAGTGACTGTACAATTCTTTTTGTATTAGTGTCCAATAAAAGTCTCCCATCATAGAAGTGCTCCACTAAACCCCCAAGTGGGAATGAAGAAAATGTATCCTCAGTGACAAGTTGCAGCTCATAGACTTGTATCCCTGGAGCAGACGTTGAACCTGTTTGGTGTAGTTTGGTGCCCTGTAGTTGCCCAGAAACAAAATTTTTGAAGGCGGTCCATACAACACGTTCGGCAACCTGCAGAAGGCCGTCAAATTGACTATCCATCAGTTGTTGGAACTGTAGGCAAACAAAAAGCTTGGCATCGCCTACATCTGTCACAAGTATGCGAAGGCTTCACTTTGCTTGTTCATAGTTTTTCATTTAGTTTGGCGCACAGAGGTTGAATATATTTTCTTCAGATCAACCAGTGGGTCATGTGCAACATTCTTCTGACCAGCAACCAATTTCCTGTGAGGTGGTCATTCCTTTATCACATAATGTAAATCTATTTTGCTTTTACCATCCCACTTGCAAAGATAACAGTACTTGGTGTATCCAAACTGCAGTATGAGTGAAGTTGCATCAACCTTTATATCGGGGAAGTGGTAGCTCAGTGGTTAATACTCTGGGTTACTCGTCAGAAGGTTGGTGCATCACCAAACTGCCCCTGTTGGGCCCTCGAGCAAGGCCCTTAACCTTCAATGAGTCAGTAATCAGCTGCCATACTGTTGGATCATGTTTACATCCTAGAGCAGATGTCACTGTGAAATTTTAGACTCAGCATGTCAACTTGTCTAAATAGAGTCAAATATTCCTGACTGCAGCAAAAAGCTTCAACTTTTGTACCTGGTAACAAGAGGTACCATTCTGGCAACCTTGATCCAAGCCTTCGGTAAATCTCCAACAAGATCATTGAGCTCTACCTGAGAAACATGAGGATTCACCACTCTTCCTTTCTTTGACCACTTTTGATAGTGACCACTGCAGACTGGGAACAGCCCACAAGAGCTGCAGTTTTGAAGATGCTCTGACCCAGTTGTCTAGACGTCAAAGTTTTGCCCTTGTTCAACCCGCTCAAATCCTTTACGCTGGGCCATTTTTTCTGCTTCTAACACGTCAACTTTGTGGACAAAATGTTCACTTGCTGCCTAAAAAAATAAATCCCACTCACTAACAGGTGCCATGATGAAGAGATAATCAGTGTTTATTTAATGCACCGCCCATAATGTTATAATGTCATGATGTTCTGCCTTATCGGCGAATCTCAACCCAGATGCAACAAAACATGTCACGATTATTGCGACCTTTCCAAAATTCTTTGCAATTAAATTTACAGCCTTTGAACTCGATGAAGAAGGTTAGAATGACTGCAGCTTCTATTCACTGCTGTTGCTAGGTACAGGGTTGCATTGCCATGCAAACAAGTCATAGTTTTGGTACACTTGGGCATGCCCCAATGTGCCCCTGCACACAATCACCCCAATTTTCTTGCATTATTTTAGCTAAGTATAAAATTGGGTGTAAAATATTTTAGAATTTTGACTCAAGAGTATCAGGAGCTACTGCCAGGCAGCTAAACATGACCACCCATGTTGTCATCTTATATTACAGAATTAGCAAAATTCTAAAAAAACTTATTTTTTTAGATGAGAAAATGTTATTTCAGTGATCAGCATCACAATCTGGCACACAAGATTTTCTTTCTTTCTTTTTTGCTTTCCCTTCCTTCCTGCTATTAAATGTTACATACATATTCTATCATATTTTTACTTGCTCAAGATAAAAATGGAGCTGCTGTTTCTTCTGTGTCAATCACACTGTTTCTGACCGGACCTCTTCACACACACTGACCTTAATGTGACTTGCAGGAAACATCTGTAATGAAGATCAAACCCAAACAAGTCTTTACAGAAGCTCCGGCTGTGTCAAAGTTACAGCTGCTGGGAAAACAACAAATTCGCTATGACTCCATGAACAGACAGTGAGTCACGGACAAAGATGGTACACATGATTCCATTCCGATCTAGAAACCTATCCAAGCTGTGATCTCAGTGTTCGTACCTTCTCAGGCTTCTGGATCAATGCTGATTATAGTGTTTTAAACGCACTCTGCGGCAGCACCCTCTAGGATTGGTAATGTCTGTGAGCTGACAGCTCGGAGGCTTGAGGGATTGAGCCAGCATGAGTGTGGACTTCAAATTTGAACCCAGAGCTTACACAGGAAGATGATTTCGCTTGAAAAATCTTGAGCTTAAATTTCGCTGGGCTGCTTCTTCTATTTCAATCCAAGCTAATATTTGTGCTAGGTCGAAATCCTTCAAGACAAAAACGCAAGCAAGGTGGACACTGATTTTGCTCACAATTTGGTCGTCTGAGACAAATTCTGAAAATCCTAAAAGATTTCTATAATTCGAGGCTAAAATCTGTGGTCTTTGCTGTAACGTGTAACTTCTCCTCCAATGACCATCGAACCAAGAACCAACAGGAGCGTTGAACTTGATTATGCGATTAGCAGGACAACTTCAAAGCACTTCAGGGAACACCATGTCAAAATGTGTCAGTTGTACAATACAGCAAAACGAGAAACTTCAGTGATTGGAGAAAATGGAGTTGTTGCATGACTTTTTATTTTTTTTAAGGGATGTAATGAACGAATTTATGCTACAGATTGTTTTTGTTTGCTGCTAGCTAACATTAGTGAGAGAACGATGGTCTAAATGTATCACTGATTTACGACAAAACTTTGGGACGAGTGTATTCTTGTTTGTGTTCATTTGACTGTTGTACAGTCTGACATTATGACAACTGAGATCCTAGAGTGTGACATGGAGATCACAAGGACTATTAAAAATCGCACTGTGTGTTCGTGGCATTACCAAACCCACTGCAGATCAGTCCTACTCTCAAACTCTTGTCTCCAGGATGTAGTTATTTGCAAAACCTTGGACAGCTAGTTAGCTAAGTTCATAGATCATTCCATCTGCCTACACTACAACTGTAGCAGCAAAATCCGTAGCTAGCTAGTCTGCCAATTTAACCATTTTTAAAAGACTAGAAAGCTATCTCCCATTTACCTGATAAAGAAACCTAGCATTCCACAACTTCAGTATCTATTAGCATTTCCTACATGCATGGAGTGGAGTGTTTTAGGTTTTTTTTTTTATGTGAACTGTTCAAATGCTGATGATTAAAAACGTTAATAATAAAAGTTTGTTAATAAAAAACAAGCAATTTTATGTTCTGTATTTCTTAAAATACAGAACTCAATAAAATACTTCTTTGTGTCTTTACAATGGCTGGCATTCTCCTGACAGTGCTAGCTAACTAGCTACAAGTTTGAAACACCTTTAAGTAAGACGTTGTTTAGCAGATGTTGTCCAGCTGCTGCTCTAAACAGCTGTGATGTGACACTCAGACACCTTCCCAAAAAGTTTGACATGTTCTAGAAATTCTATTGCATTTCATTAATCCCGTAGGAAACTGTGAAGAAAAAAAAGGTTGATCCTAAGGTAAATTCTCCCACGTAGCACTCCAGGAACGAGTGATTGAAACAGCTTTGGCTGACAAGTTTTGGCTGCTAGCGTGAGATCATTTAGCCGTTCAGCCGTATCCAATTTGGCAGCTAAATGCTAAATCAGTATGAGAAATAAGCATGGTGTAGTAGAACCATTTCTCTCTCTCTACCTTCCAGTTGCTAATGAAAGAAGTCATTCACGCCAATTACGCTAAATGATACCTGCTACTCGGTGGCGCAAAAGTCTCCGAAAGTCCTGACGTCAGCGCTGTGGGAAAATCTGCCATCTTAATTAACTTAGCGCTGAGTAGAGAACCGGAGCGCCAAGCCTGGCCCGTGGTTTGTCCAGCCTCGCTCACTCTGTCATTAATGGTGTGTGGTATTTCTCACACCGGCCATTTAAGGAGGCCTGAGAAATACTTTGAGGCCAGATCATTTCCTTTTTCTCCGTCCACGCCAGCAGTCTGTATTATTATGACTACGAGAGAGAGATCATATGCGGGATCGGCTGTCTTCGAAGGGACCGGGGCTGAGCGATGGGTGGAAGGAGAGTTAATATAGAGCGCTCTGAATGAACTAGATGAAAATGTGGATGAGGAGGAGGATGAGTAGGAGGTGAAAACATGGAATTGTAGGTCATCGTGGGCTTTTGCTCTTCATTGTGCATTCTAGTGTTATTGTTTGCGTTTTTTAAACCCATTTTCAAAATGAAAAAAAGGAACTTCTCAGAGGATCTTTTGCTTTACATTCACATTACTGTGTACAGTTTATCATTCTTGGTGGACTTTCCCTCGGTTTCGGTGTCTGACCATCTGTCTGGCTGAAAGAAAGTGTTGTAGTCACGTAGGAATTCCACATCAGCAGCACCTTGTACGGTACTAAAAACTCCCAAATATGTTCAAGACCTCCAAATGTTCTCGGGTCTGATTAGAGACCAGGCTCTGGTATGCAAATGGGAAGTGTGCTTGACTGTGGCTTCAAGGGTTTTAGCCTCATTCTTTTTTCTAGGCATGCACAAGCTAGTCAGAGATTGGGTATTATGGCCATCATTTGTGAGCTCAAAGGAACACGGTTTCAATCTTTATGTGGCTATGAACAATATAAATGTTCAAAATTAGCACTCCTTTTTTTTTCCTCACCATACTACTATATTCACCTCAAACAAGATGGTAAATTAGCGAACTCTGCCTGCATTAAATAGCAGGTATTTCCTTTATTTATTTCCTTAGTTTTTTTTTTTCATCTAAACTGCTAGCCACATTGTTTTTAGTTTCCTAGCTAGCATTAATTCTTACCCTAGGCTATTTCATGACACACACTTGGCACTGTTGAACAAGCAGAACATAAAAAAAAATACTGATTTGACCATGTTAGAGGATGCTAGCCTGCAACCTAGTGGCTCGCTATTAGCTATTGCGATCGACCTAAAAAACTAGGTAAAATTTACAAGAAATCATACAGCAGGTCTATGCTAGATAGCTTTAGCATTGCGAACAAACATGCTAATGAAACATAGCGTTCCATAGCTAGTGTTTAACTCGGCGTAGCACATTTTGAGTGTTTTTTCTTTTGAGAAAAAGCAATAGAAATGACCTGCGGAATACTTGTGTGTCTTACAAATAGCTGACATTCTACTGAGAACGCTAACTTGCTATGACTTTTAGTTTGAGCCTAAAGATATCTGTTTTACTAGAACACTACATTATTAGATTTTTTACTGCAGTGTTCTGCAAACGTTGGCCAGCTGCTGGTACAAACAGCTGTAATGTGAAAAGTACAGCAGGTTTATTAAGTGTCCTGTGACTAACGAGGATGACTCAGGACATTCTGCTCTTTGGATCTGGATTTTGGAATTAACCCCAGTGTGTGTGTGAGTAGGTGTGTGTGTGAATAGGTGTGTGTTCTTGCTGGCTTGTACACCAATTGTACACTTGGCATGATATGAACAGTTCTCAGTTTATCCCCGGGAGCTTTCTCGCCCGCTAAGTCAACTCCAAGTGGGCACACGAGCCCAGCATCTTGGTCTGGATGTCTGGACGTAGCCAAACACAGGAAGACCGCAGCTGTCTGGGACATGAACAAGAGAAAAGAGAGTGTTGTTTTTTTTTTTTTTTTTAAATAACAACATCCATTTCTTGAAGAAGACTGTGGTCAGCTAGGCAGATAGCAAGTTCTTGCTGACTCATCCCTACATCATTCAGGGCTAAAATAACTCTAGGGTTTGATGCATTTTATGCTAGGAACCAGGAAAAATGCAGTCACAGCTTTGTGTCTTTTCAGTTGTTAGGTTTGATTTAGCTAGCATAGAGATGAGATAATTAGCCACATGAATAAACAAGTCTGATAGAACCCAAATTGTACCTTACCTAGCATATCACAGTAGAGTTCACTAGCAAAGTTAAGGAAAGATAGGTCTGTGGGCAATGCTAGCTGCAGTCATAGGGTTAATCCATCTAATCGGGATTTAATTGGGACGTTTTGGGGATTTTATGAAACACCTGGTTATGCCTGATAGACCAGGTTATGACTGATAAACCAGGTAATAACACACCAGGTTATAACACACCAGGTTATGACTGATAGACCAGGTTATAACACACCAGGTTATGACTGATAGACCAGGTTATGACTAATAGACCAGGTTATAACACACCAGGTTATGACTGATAGACCAGGTTATGACTAATAGACTAGGTTATAACACACCAGGTTATGACTGATAGACCAGGTTATAACACACCAGGTTATGACTGATAGACCAGGTTATAACACACCAGGTTATAACACACCAGGTTATGACTGATAGACCAGGTTATAACACACCAGGTTATGACTGATAGACCAGGTTATAACACACCAGGTTATAACACACCAGGTTATGACTGATAGACCAGGTTATAACACACCAGGTTATGACTGATAGACCAGGTTATAACACACCAGGTTATAACACACCAGGTTATGACTGATAGACCAGGTTATAACACACCAGGTTATGACTGATAGACCAGGTTATGACACACCAGGTTATACCCATGTTATGACTAATTGATGACACTAGTCATTTCCAGCTGATACATTATCCATTAATGATGCACCATATGCTAGTCCTTGATAACGAACAACTTTCACTAACTAGCAATTAGCTTATTCGTAAACTAGCCTTTGCTATAACGAGAACAGTTTCGGTGCACTTCAAAGCGGCCCGGCGTTCTTACTTTCTCCATATGCCGACAGCAGAAAACTATTCCACCCGTATTATTGCATCGAATCCATTTTATTTTAAAGGCCGAAGATCATAAACTCAGCGACTTGGAAAAGCCTGCGCATGTTTATCCGTCTCTGTGGCTTTGGTCCAAAACTTTTCCAAAATGGTGGTTTTTACTGGGGTATATCTGTAACTGGAGCTTTACTGCACCGTATTTCGAGATGTTTTGGGTGGGATGGTGCAGGACTAAAAAAGGACTAGGATATAGAGATTTGTTGACGGACCCTAACAGCATGGTAAAATTTTCAGACATCTGAACACACCAACTTCTAAGGACTGAGGTACTGTGTGTGTGTGTGTGTGTGTGTGTGTGTGTGTGTGTGTGTGTGTGTGTGTTTGGATTGGGGATGGGGGTTGGGCTGGCAGTGAAAGTTTCCAGACGTTGTTTAGATTTTCCTCAGGTGTCGCCGGACAAACCCTACACACACACACACACACACACACACACACACACACACACACACACACACACACACTACACTGCGAAACAAGCTAGCTGTGCTTGTTTCATGTCAAAGCAAGTCCTTATTGCACAGTTTTAAACACACACACACACACACACACACACACACACACACACACACACGTTTAAGTACATGGTTACAGTACAGATATATATATAGTCAGTACACACAGGTTGAGCTTCCTATCATATTTGGTGGAGGCATGCTAGCTTGGCATTTTTTTCCCCCTAATATTTTATTATTTATATTTTTTCCTACATCTTGTCCGTGTTCATTGGTATTACAGACATAAATCTGATTGTGTAAGCAAAAAGTTCTGAAGGTTTGATAGGGAACTTACGTCTACTCCCAGCAAGTATATGTTTCGCCACCAGAGAAGGGTCTTGATCTACTGTAGTGGCTCGTTACAGCAGCAAACGTGGGTCTTCTGTATGTTGTCATCCTGACAGAAAAATACATTAAACATGTACCAATGAACCAGATCCAATCTTGAGAAATAAAACAAAGGAAATAAAAAAAAGGAAGAACTGAGCGCAAAAGAAAAAGAAAAAAAATTATCAAATAAATAAATTAATACAAATAAATCAATATTTAATAAGATAAATAAAAAGGATAATAAGAAACAAATGATTGTGGAGAATAAATTGTCAAATATAAGTGATAAGAAATTGGTCAGAATTTGTGCGTCATTCAGTTGTGTAGCATAGCATCCTTATTAGGTACATTTTTATGACATTAAGTAAAACCAGGACTGTTTCAGAATCAAATGCTGCCATTACTCCGTATCATTCTTAAAGTAATTAAAAAAGTAATTAAATTAATTAAACGTGGGGTAATATTGTGCTATGCCTCTAGATGGCACCATAAGCAGCTACCAATTGTTTATTAATGTAATTTGTGTTTATATTTTTAATAAGTTTGACCTTTTTTTGACAGAATTTAGACCGTCACAGGTCGATAAATTATATCCCATTCATGCTAGCAAGTAAAAGCCGGCTTGCTGCTTGAGGTGTGTACCGCAGGTCCTGTCTCACCTGAAGGCCCGATCTCAGCGTCTAGACAGAAATGCTTGAGTAAACCATCCTTTCACGCAAACAGGTTCACAAAGAAAACCACTTTTATTCATTCGAAACAGCTTTTGCTTTTCATTCAACTTATTAAACAACACATTTATCTGACACTCTGGCATGAGCTCATACGGTCAAAGTGCACTTGTTAACTCACTCGAACACACACACACACACACACACACACACACACACACACACACACACACACAGGAGTTGTAGGTAAAACAAATGAATATTGGCGTATTAATCAGTGTGATAAGTGCCTACACTCCTTTTTTCCCAAAAAAAGGTCAAATGTCAATCTTATCTCGAGGAAGCAGAGATGTTTAATCAGGTAAAGTGTTTAAACACGTCATGTTTTCACACCGAATTCATTGTTACAATAAAAGAGCAGGATTGAACATAAACATGAAATATTTTAATAATTTAATGATATAATATGTATATTACACTAGTAGAAAAATATTGTAGTGCTACAAGAACAGCGCTAACAAGTAGCCATCAGTTTAACATATAACATTATACCTAATTATACTACAGAATAGTCAAATATTTGATATTATATTAAAATATGCATACCTAACTTCAAAAAAAGATGTGCAAAATGTAAATAAGAACAGAATGCAATGTTTTGCAAATATCATAAATCCATATTCTATTCACAATGAAACAACAACAACAAAAAAACTAAACATAAAATATGTTTAAACTGAGAATTTATACCATCAAGGAAAAAATAAGGTAATTTCAAATTTAATGGCTGAAACATGTCTCAGAAATATTTGGACAGGGCCACGTTTCCCACTGTGTAGCATCCTTCTTCTGTACTTTTACATCTGGGACCTGAGGAGACCAGTTGCTGAAAATGTTTGAAAGGAATGTTGTCCCATGTGTGCCTGATACAGGACTGTAACTGCCCAACAGTTCTGGGTTTCCTTTGTTATGTTTTTCTTTTCATGATGTACCAGATGTTTTCAAATGGTGAAAGGACTAGACTGCAGTCAAGCCAGTTCAGCACCCAGACTCTTCTAATATGAAGTCATGCTATTGTAGTAGATGCAGTATGCAGTTAGCATTGTCTTGCTCAAATATGCAAGGCCTTTACCCATTTTTTGCTCTCAAACCTGTACATAGCTTTCAGCATTGATGTCTCTTTTCCAAATATACAAGCTGCCCATTACACAGGCACTAAGGCATTCCTATACCATCAGAGATGCAGCTGTTTAAACTGAGCACTGATAACAAGCCAGATGGTCCCTCTCCTCTTTAGTCTGGAGGACGTGATGTCCACGGTTTCCAAAAAGAAATTAAAATTTCGATTCGTCTGACCACATAAATGTATTTCACTTTGTCTCAATACATTTTAAACAAGCTTTGGCCCAGAGAGGATGGTGTCATTTCTGGGTCATGTTCACGCATACCTTTTTCTTAGCATGATAGTGATTTAACCAGAAACGCCACCTGTAACCACATAGACACACATATTAGACATTCAAAAATATGAAAAAAATTAAATAAAACTAATTAAGTGGATAACAAAAAAACTACAATTAGAATACAGAAAATGAATTGTTTTATAAAAAAATATATATTTTTTAATATTTCTTTATTTATAATTAATATATATATATTTTCGATTAAATAAAGTCAGCAGTGAAAAAGATAAAAACAGTATATTTTATACATAAATTAATTTATCTTAAAGCATAAAAATCTAAGGTATACATACAGTAGCTGAAAGTCTATAACACATAGCAAGCAGTACACACGGTGTGTGTGTGTGTGTGTGTGTGTGTGTGTGTGTGTGTGTGTGTGTGTGTGTGTGTGTGTGTGTGCGCTACTTTAAATATTCTTTTAAAAATATAAGTATTCTAAAACATTCTGTCAAAATTTGATTAATAGCCACTTACTAGACGTCAGTGTGTCATGGTGTGTGTCGTGTGCAAATAAGAAAGAACGCTCTTGTTACTGAAACTGCTGGACAAATAAAGCTAAGAAACGCCTCAGCGCTAGCGGATGCCGACACAGCGTGGTCCGAACGCACGTCCCTGACACCGTCCAGTGATCAAACTGAGCGTCACAGTCTTGCCTTGACCTCGTCAACACACACTGACAAACTGTCAACACACCCACACATCACCCTGTCTATTGATCTAGACCTAGCAGGGCCAGCTAGCGTCACCGCCTGACACCTAGTTTAGCATCCCTGCTAACAGGAAGTGGGACTTTGTGGGAAATGTAACACCTCAGCGAAAATCTGACTGTCGAGGGTCAAAGTGCTGGTCTTCTGAAAATGATTAGCAAGTAGATGAAGGAGAGGAGGGAAGAAAAGAAAACACTCAATAAATATATAATATTCTGTCAGGATTTAGCATTAAAGAAGATTAGCAACAAAAAAAAAAGCTAAGGTGAAAATAAATAGGAAATGTAATAAAGAAACTCTGGAAAAATGGAAAATGACTAAATGACTAAAACAATGGAAAAATATTGAATAATGAATAATAAATTAATAACTTCCTGAGCAAAATGCTAATTGTAATGCAATTACCTAAAGGTGAAAGAGTACAGGCAGGAAAAAAAGAGAACAAATGCTTTGTTGGTGTCAAGAGTATTGGCCTCCTGCAAAACTGGTGCTATGGTGACTTTTCTGTAAGGAAGGAGTCTTCAGTGTCAGTGCTTTTTTACAGTCTGAGGTAAAGTCATGACTTTTTTTTTTTATGTCTACAAGACAGAGAACTTTGTTTTGATTTTCGTTCTACTTCTGCCCCTATTCCCCTCTTGTCGTTGTGGCTTGTTACCTGGTTGTGTTCACCTGTTTCGTGTCTTTGATCAGGTAGCCTCTATCGCGTAAGTGTTGGCAGTGAAGTCGTTTGTTTTATTTCTTCGTTTTGAGGTGATGTGTCTCATTACTCCTTCGTTTTTTTTTCTGAAGTTTCCCTATTAGTGCTAGCTTTAGACATACTTTATTGATCCTGTGAGGGAAATTAGTGTTCCAGTGTTTAAGTAAACACCAAGTACTTGTAGATGTCCACAACCACATCCTCCTCACCCATGATGGGTTTAATCATAGTTTTAACCTTCCTTAAGTTCTCAACCATCTCCTTGGTTTTAACGATGTTCAGGAGCAGATAGTTCCTGGTGCACCACTCCACAAAGCTGTCCAGAAGTCCTCTGTACTCTGACTTCTGTCCATCCCTAATACGCCCCACCACTGCAGAGTCATTAGAGAACTTTTGCAGGTAGCAGAGTTGTATTGGAAATCCGAGGTGTACATAGTGAACAGGAATGGACAAAGTACAGTCCCCTGAGGTGCTCCTGTGTTACTGACCACAATATCAGACAGTGAATTACCCAACCTTACAAACTGGGGCTTATCTAACAGATGGTCATAGCTGAGGACACAAGGACACATGGAGGTGCTGACACCCATCCTGAGCAGTTTCTCACTCAGTAGAAATGGTTGTATTGTATTAAAGGCACTGGAGAAATAAAAAAAATATATATCCTCACAATACCACTACATGCATCCAAGAAAGAGTGAGCACACTGCAACAGGTGGATCACCGCATCATCCACGCCCACATGAGACTGGTAGGCAAATTGTAGTGGGTCCAGAGAAGGTTTAACCAGTGGCCTAATTCGTTTAGGCCAGATTAGCTTTCTTAGGTACCGGTACTACACACAATGTTTTATATACCATAGTGCAGGTATTTTTTCCTACATCAGACTCAGGTTAAAGATACAGTATATTGCAGGATACTAGACAACTGAGCAACAGAAGACTTTAGAATCCTGGGGTTAATACTATCAGGGCCTGCAGCCTTGTTTTGGTTAAGTTTTTCCAGCTGCCTTCTCACCTGGCTAGCTGTCACCATCAGTGAGGGTGGTGTGCTGGTTTCAGGGGAGGATTGTACTGGGGGTTGTGAGCAGGGGTGCACAGGAGTTGCTGATGATGGTGATGTGGGTGTTGATTAGAGGGTGTGAAGACTGGCCCTGTGTGGAACGGCTACACAGGGCCAGTGCTACTACAACAACTGTACAAATTCATATTGTGGCAAGAAACACTCATTTAAGGAAAGAGAAAAGATCCATCATTACCAATTAATAACCAATTTACATATATGCTTAAAGTGGCAGACATATTTCAAAATTGACTGTTCAGAGGGAAGTGTGTAAGTCAGGATTCATGGTCGAACCAGTCATTTGGAAAAACAACACGCAAAAGAGGCCTGCTTGGGCTAAGAAACATAAGAAATGGACTATAGATCAATGGAAAGCTGTCCTTTGGTCAAGATTTCTGGTTCTAAACACCATGGTTTTTGTTACACGTATTCTACAGAGGGTGAACATATGGTTCCTGAACATGTGGTTCCTACTGTGGAGCATGGAGGTGTGATAGTCTGAAGGTGCTTTGCTGGTGCTCCTGCAAGAAGATAAAAAAGCAAGGTTTTTTATGGATTTCAAATCGTTTCATCCGGTCATGGCCTTGTCACACCTAGCAGGAGTCATTCTGGGTCAGCAGACAGTCGGTGAGAGAGAGAGAGAGAAAGCGAGGGAGAAATAAGGGAGGTGTTAAGTGATTCACAGCTTCACTTCACAGTGGTTTTAACATTCATATGTGAATTCAGTTGAGAAATGGAAAAGAGCAAACACTTCTCCAGTGGGTTCAGCAGGGAATTAAGAGAGAAATCTATTTCACCAAAAGAAAAAATGCTGGCTTTTTATCCTATAAATCATTTAGATGAGTACCATTAGGTAAACCTGGGCAACTGGTGACTCAACTCATCTGACCCCAAACCAGCTCTGATCAGTCAAGGCCTGGACTCCAGAAGACCTCTAGGGTGTGCTGTGGTATCTGGCACCAAGACATTAGCAGCACATCTTTCATGTTCTGTAAATTGTAAAGTGGGACCTGTATGGATTGGACTTGTTTGTCCAAGTGCTCAGTTGGATTTGGATCTGGGAATTTTAGAGGCCAAAATCAACCCCTTGAACTCTGTCATGACCCTCAAACCATTTCTGAACAAGTGTCATCAAGCATTATCCAGCTGAAAGAGGTCACTGCCGTTAGGGAATACCATTTGCCATGTACTTGGCCTGCAACAATGTTTAGGTAGGTGGTATGTGTCAAAGTAACATCTATGTGAATGCCAGGACCTAAAATTTCCCAGCAGAACATCAGACGGCCTTTGCCAGCTCACCAGGTCACCTTTTTCCATCGCTCTCTGGTCTAGTTCTTATGCTCACATGCCTTTGTGGTGGACGGGGCACTTTGTATGGACACACTGACTGCACTGCTTCTATCTAACCCCATATGAAGCAAGATTTAAGCATTATGTTTTCAGAAGTTTGTGAGAGAAAGCATATGCGGAAGACAGATCTAGCGGAGTTCTGTGGAGATATCCAGGTCTTACCTAGTGCCAGAAAGTCTGTAATGAAATCAGCCATTCTGCCAGGTTCCAGAACGTGCCAAACACTGCTGTTTGAGATTGAGACAACAGAGGAGGGTCATTGAGGTTACTGATGATTCTATCTCCTGTTTGTGGATGAGAGCTTCTGAGTCTATGAGATGTGATAAAAATGGTAGGTATTGAGGCTGTAGTCTAGTCAGCATTATTACTAAGCGTGAAAGTATATATATATATATATAGCCCTAAAGCACAACATGCACTTTCTTTAAGGAGACTAAATCTACTAGTGTCAAGAATCTACATCAGCAAGACAAGACAAGAAAATGATCATTCAGTCATTGAAAGTTGAAGTGTCGGAAGCAGGAAAATCTGCAGGATCCAAAGGACATAATGTGATGTCTACATAATTGGGTCAGAGCGTCCCCAAACGTGATCTGAGGGGCGTTCCTGAAATGCAGTGCATAGAACCGACCAAAAGTGGACAACTGGTGAACCGGTAGGGTTCATGCTTTGGGGGTGCTCTTTCTCAGTCATGTAAACATCACATCTTGGTCAATGGATACTGCAGATTTTCCAGCTTCCAACACTTTAACTTCAAGAACCGAATGATCACTTGATACCTAATAAACATCATCTATTAAAGGTTTACCGGTAAGAAACTAATCAACATTACCGATTTTACCCGTCAGTAACTGTTTTAATGTTATGGCTGAACAGGGTACAATCAGGTGGCAAGAATAAGATGATGGATGAACAGAATGAAAGTACAAACAGATAGACGAAGATGAATAGACATACAAAGTGATAGATGGGTGGACCAGACTGGATGGATAGACAGAGATGCTATGCAGGGTATGGTTGGACTGATAAAAAAAGACAGATCAATGGAGGAACCTGGTGGATGGACAAAATGCTGCATGTATAGATGTTGACGAGTGAAGAATGGAGGAACTAAATGTAGAATGGGATGTTCAAAAGTCATAAATAAATGTATCTATAATAAAATAAATGATTTTAACCTTTATTATTTCTTCGCAAGATTTTTTAGTTAAAACCTAAAACAGGAAAAAGGAAAAAAAAACAACTACTTATGTTTATCTTCCAAAATTAATTCCAGACTTTTTTTTTTAACTTCTCTGTAGAATCACTATATTCTCATCTACGGAGAAATATTCAGTGACTAGGGAATTATTTTGTCCATCCTTCCTCTGAATGCTACTTTTGTTTTGGAGTGTTCTTCGTATTCACAGTATTTATTTTAGGCAGCAGACTCAACAGCGCTTGGACCTTTCGGATCCAGGTGTATCGAGTTTTGAGGACTACACACAGGCGAACTCTATTCGACAAATGACTTCACGTCTTACACATGTCCAGATAAATATGAATCAATTTGCAGAGATTTGCTGTCACAATGATGTTAAAGTGCAATGTTTTCGCTTAAACTGAATCCGTGGTGCTGGTGGAAAACGATCGGATAGGGAGTCTACACTTTTGTGAGATTTATGAGTACTCCTTTGAGTCCGTGGTCCTTCCCGGTTCCCGATTTCTGGAATGCCGTTGGCGTCTCACACTTGATTAGTTGGAAACAAATCAGAGGTGCAACAGTTTCTGTAGCACCACATCTGTGTGTTTAAGCAAACCAGACCTAAAATTACAGACCAAAACCACTGTTTACTCATATCACCATGGAAACAGACAGGTAGATATAGAGCCAGATGGATGCTTCATTAATCCAGGAAGGGAAAATCACAGTCATGCAGCCAATAGCGGTTAAAGACGTAACACTTCGTCTAGCCAAATTAAGCTCAACCACACAGCAAAAAACAAGTAACAATTTTACCGATCCCTTGCATCCTGCTTACTCATTTGTCAGTTCAATTTGGATGGGGGCGGAGCTTCCAGGGAGTCTCAAGAAATATCTGTGATGCCACAAATGTCGATCAGCTCAACTTTTATACTTATATATATATATATATATCACCACAAATGATCATAGAACCATAAAGGGATAAGGCGGGGCTTCCAGAGGGGGTCAATAAATATCCATGATGCTGATCGGTGAAAGTCGATCGGTTCAACTTTCTTACTTATTATAAAAATACATAAAAAAACTCGTTTGGCACATTTAAATTATGTTCAAGAAATGGCTTTTGCTCGTTCGCAAAATGCAAAAAACGTGGCCACAAATTAACGTGAAGGGATGGGAGGGGCTTCCAGGATACAACAGTAAATATCGCTGATGTTGCAAATGTTGATTGGCCCAGCTTTCATATGCGTTAGGAAAAACATTTGCCACGTTTAGATTATGTTCTAGAAACGATACCATTGAATTTAACCACAGACACGCCCACAACAAACCATACAGGGTGTTTTGGCGTCACCTACATTTACAGCATTTGGCGTAATTATCCAGAGCGACTTCCAACTGAGAATTGCTCAAGGGCCCAGCAGTGGCAGCTTGGGGGTGCTGGGATTTTAACTCGTCACCACTAAACTACCCTCCTCCGATAGTTACTTTATATATAGGGGACCTCGTTTCCTATCCAAAAAGATATCAGAGAAAAAAAAACAAAGTCATTAATCACCTCAGTTCATGTGATAAATTTGATTGTTTGCCAGTTTTAATCCAGTTACAGTTACCTATACCTATAGCCTGTCTAATACAAAATAACAGACTTTGCCAGGTCAAAGAGAACCTGCTGACAGTGGGGACTCCTTCTTTACATGCTAAATAAACATCCTACGGGAACGAGTATACATCCGAAAGTACGTCCACCCAGAGAGGGATTGTGCGTCCAGCACTCTTCTGGATCCACTTCAGTGCACCTCATGGCTCCGCTGCTTGATTTGTTTTATTGCTGGAAAATGTGGCACGCTGTTGGCAGACGCTGCTTTTTTCCCCCTCAATTGGCTGGCAGACGACGCGGGAAAGCATAAAAAAAATGTCTATACAAATCCCAAAAGGAATGAGATCGAGGTCCATCATAATGCCTGGTTCCTGGAACTCATGTCCACTTTCGTGAGTCAGAGAGATGGACAAGATCTTGTTCATTGCTATTATTATCTCTAGGAGTATGAATGAATGAATTCACTAGCACAGCATCTCACAACATCTCAGTCTAGGTGCTTCTTTGTATGACTGTTTATTAAGCTTTAATATCATGTTAGCATCAGGGCCTTATATGTGGCAGATCATCAAATCCATAGCATTTAAATGACTGTATAAGACATAAGACAAAAAAGATGTACATGCTCCTTTGTCAGTTTTGGATATTTCCCTCAATATTAGTGTTTGTTCCCCCCGTAAAATAGCGCTAATCGATAAATAATTGCTAGCAAGAATATGAAAGCGATGTTTAGCTAGAGATTTGAGGGGTACTCGAATACCGTTGGATGTCGAGGTCATGTTTGCTGTGAACTCACTCAGACGGGCCGTGTAGTCCAGACAGTAAGGGACGTGTGCCTCGAGTGGCCTTTGAACCAGTAAATAAACAAGCGAACAGGTCTGTCATTCTCAGAGAAGTGAATCAGAGGCAAACACACACACACACACACACACACACACACACACAGACACACAGGCAGTGACTAACACAGCCTAGACAGGTGAACTCATCAAGGTGGAAATCATATAATAAGACAAATTGCTTCTAGGAAAGACCTGTGTGTGTTTTGTAGTGGCTCACACACACACGAACACACACTAGCATGAATACATCTGCTCATACTCAGTGTTTTCTCAGTCTGTAGCCTCCCGTCTCTTTTTTCACAATCCATCTCTTTCAAACATTTTGCGAACGTTTCTTTTTTTTTGGTCGAGGTTAATAACCAAACAAAACGTCTCGCTAAGAGCTCCGCTCCGTATGAAACTGAATTTGTTTAGAGTTCGATATTAGGCCCGAATGACAAGACGAGTCCTCCTCCTGGGACGGTGAACTTTTCCCCTCGACATTTGACGGAGCGCAGGAGTTTCCCGACAGGCGCACGCTAGACCTTTCCAAAAGTGCTCAGGAAACAGCTCGTACATCTGCTCCACGCTAATGGGCTCAGACGCATACGTTATCGTTTCGGGTAGGATTCGGGAGACTACGCCCTTGTCGGTGTTCTTTTTGCGTCACGTCTGTCGAAACGCAACACGAGGCAAATTGTCTCGAAAACCTACTTTACATGATAAATCCAGACGCTTAATCCTGCATGAAACTAGTTAAATTACCTCCACAAGGATTCTCTGCTTAGCATGAAACACCACCATTTTTGTATATTGGATTTTAGGAACTTGACTGGATATTGGGAAGACACCGGCCTTGCTACATCAAATGATGTAAAATTGCTGACTGCTGAAAAATCGTGACTCTGTGCACATGCATCCCATTTATAAGTATTAGCTGGGGTGGTTTTTTATTTTAATATTTTTAGATGTAAAAACAATCACCATGGCCTATGTATGCGATTATATTCACACACACATACTGTACATATGCACACAGTCACAGGGAGCACCAACCTCCATAAGTCAGTGTGCCAAAAGTCCTCCTCCTTTGTACATCAGGAGCTGCGCAACTGGTGCTATTCAGTGCTGTATTGCTGTGCAGTGGGACTAATTTGAAGGTGATGGTGTGTAAACTAAGACAAAGAAAGTGCTTTCGTAGTAAATTCATATACATTCGGTATATTTCTATAAAACGCAGTTACTGTAGCAGGTGAATATAGTTGAATATTGCCAATGTTCTGTTCTATTCATGGCTATATACCATTAAATATAAAACAAAGATTGAATATTTTCCTGTTTTTAAATCAGGCCATACTCCATGCCCCGGCAACGGCCACGACTTTCCAATCATTCCTCCGGATCCGTTTTTAAATACAATTGAGCTTATATGAGGTTAAGGGTCCCACTCAGGGGCCCTGGTGTGGCTGGGATTTGAACTCAACACCTTCGGATCCAAAAGTACCAATTATTTGAACCTCTAATCTCCCATCACCCGTCGCTGTTCGATGTATAATAGGAATTCAAAGGGGTTCGTACGCAACATAAATCCAGTTCATGTCACATTTCGGTACCAGGTACTAATAATTCAGCGACTGAATATATTAATAGACGAATCCACATAGAAAAAAAAAAAAAAAATGATGCATTCCAGCAAACAACTCTTTCAATTCTTTCATTTTTCCACATGCCCACTAAAGCTAGCTGAGTCACTTCTAGACGTCGAGGAAGATGGTCATGAGAAGAAATGAAAACACTCCACCATTCAGAAAGCAGGCTTTTGATCAGATAAACCACGCCCCCCTCCCTACCACCCTTTCCTCTGTCCAGAAGCGCGTGCAGGTCTGTCCGGTATAAAAGCATGGGCCGGGACGCGGATTGCGCACGGCGCTGCTTGGACGCGTTCAGAGCGCAGCAACGCCACCGAGACTCTACACTCAGCCCGGAAAAGATCTTTTTATTATATACATAGAGAAATATTAATATTTTACCCCCTTTAAATAATACTTGGTTTTATATCGAGTTGTAAGTGTTTGGTTCTCTGTGCGCGGACATGAAGCGGTTGGTGCGTTTGGCGCTGTTGGCGCTGTGCGCGTCCAGCGCGGTGATGTGTGTGCCGAAGACAGGCAGGAATAAGCGGCAGGGACAACAGCAACACGCTCTGGATTTTCCGCTGGACGAGGTGACACACACACGCCAAGGTGAGGGACAACACACACACACTTTATTGGTCTCTTTATTTAAATAGAGACACCAAACGGAGCGGCAGAAAGGTGTTTCCAGTTTGCGCAAACTGCAATTCAGCTTTTCTTTGAACAGCGACAGAATTTCATTTTAATATTAAAAACTTGTTAAATTTCATGTCGAATTTATATTTTGCACAAAAAAATTAGCAAAATCAATACATTTTTCCACCTTAAAATAATCAGATACAAATACTTTGGTAGACACCATTTTCCAATTGTTTATTTAACTGAGCAGGTAAGGGCCTTGGTCAGGGGCCCAGCCGTCTCACCAGTGTGCTGGTGATGGGACTTGGACGTCTAAGGAGCCTCTGATGGGCCCTTGAGTAAGGCCCTTAACACTCTTTGTTTCAGGGGCGATGTATAATGGCTGATCCTGCTCCCTGACCTCAGCGTTCTAATGTCGGATATGCAAAGAAAGTTTTTCACTCTACTCTAGTGCATAAGTTTAATTGTTTCACCTGAAAGTTATTTACCCCAATTTCCAGATAGTTTAAATACCAGCACCAAAAAACTGCGACTGCTGGATCTATGAACTGCCCTCAACTGCTCAGGTATAAAATGTACGTTGCTCTGAATAAAAGCATCTGCTAAATGCTGTAAATGTAAACGTAATTCACTTTATTTATTGCAAACTGACATTTTGGCCAAAAATCAATGCCAGTACATGTTTTATTTACAAAATCTCGTTTTTTATTGACAAACGAGACTGACTCATGACCGACAAAAAGTGATGGCACCCTGGAAGCCTGGCACCCTGGTATAACTGTGTGACTATGTCAGTTATTGAATGTGTTCACTCAGCCCTTGATTGAAAGCAGACATTTAGATTTTAAAGACAAATACTCACCCATAAGGCTAATTAAATATACAGCACATACAACTTCCCAAGAAAAAAAAAGAAGGAATGTTAAATGGACAAAAGGTGAACACAGGCTACAAGAAACTACTGTTTGGCATCTTTATTTCTCGATGTCTATGGGTATCTTCTCATAAATTCACATATGTTGCATTTTAACGTCACAAGAATGATATTGATTGGTTCAGATCCGCTCACCTCCTTACAGGATGAGTTACTTTTCTTGTCTATTCAGTGATTCAAAAAGCACTGATGAAGTCAGACGGGTATAAAAATGACTATTATCCAAAGTAAATGTAAATTAAAACGGCTTGTGTAAAGTTGAAAAGTTTAATTATATGTACTTATACCAGCATTCTGTTTAAATAGTTAATATATTCCTGTACATCATTTAAACAATATCATTTGGCTACATTTTAAATTTTATCAAGAAAATAACTGTGGTGAGTTTGTATTTACATATGAACTTATGACTTATGTCACTCAAAAGTAATACAAGTTTCATTTGAGCAACAATACTTACTTTAAGCAAAATTGTGTACCTACAAAAAAGTAGTACAATGCTAAAAGGCTACCAAATAACAAGAGGAATGTGTATTTACACATGAAGTTATGACTTATGTGACTCAAAAGTAATAAAAGTTGAATTTAAGCAACAAAACTTACTTTAAACAACATTTTTGTAGCTACAAAATCTTTTGCTTTCCAATTGTAAAAATCAATATGGACACTCAAGTGTTTTGTAAACTTGCTAGAAAGTAATGGATGTCTATTACAACCAAACATCTATTTCTATACTTACTTTGATTAAACTTATGTAGCTACGAAATCTCATTGTATACCTATAGTGTCAAATAATCACAGGATTTTGTATCGATGCTTTAGTCATGACTCATAACCACACAATGTTATGGAACTTCACTTCATACAACAATAAGTTCCCGTAATTACTTTCAAATTTGTGTAACAAAAAACAGGGTATTTTACTGACTTTTCTGTATTAATGTTAAGTCATTATGCAAAATATGTAACATTTCTATATCTTTAGTGGCTGTTTTTTAAGATGTGGACATTTCTGTGCCATACTAAATAACTGACCAATAAAATGCAATTGATTGATGCAATTTCTCAATTTTGTATCATTTTCTTGGGGTTATACAGTATAATAAAAAAAGATTGTTTCTATAAATAGCAAAAATAATAAATCGTAAGAACATCATTTATACGTTCGAAATTTGACTGGTGTAGGTCTAATTTTGATCATGTTTCAAGGTAAAACTCTCCGAAAAAGTAATTTGAATGTAAGAATTTTTCTCTGGGAGGAATAGACTGAACTATCTTCCTATCCAAATTGTGCCCTTGTTGTATTGTGTGTCATATGTGAAGGTCTAGAACATTTTTGCACTAGAATGTAACATAAACCTAGCTATAAAAAACAAGGCATTAGTGCAACTGCAACTTTAATACTAAATTAACTGATTTACAGGATGTTGTGGGAAAATCATAATTTTTCCGGCTACAATTTTCTGTTAATCAATTGCAAAATTGCCGTTCTTAGCATCGCTACTTCACTACTTTGATGTAAATGTTTGTGGAAACGAGCACTGTGTAGCAAGCAACCAAACAAATTCTTCCATCGAACAAACATCCAAACTCACCGATATCGAAAGATTTTACTTGCATTCACTTCGATACTTCGAGGTACTTCAGATTGTTTCAACCTGCAGTGGTTCATGGGTCATTTCTTTTTCCACGCAGTGGGCTGCACGGAGAATGGGCGTATTTACCGAGTCAATGACCAATGGGAGCGACCCTACATGGGCAGCACGTTACTGTGCACGTGCAAGGGACCTTCTGGGGGCATCCAATGTGAATCTAAACAAACAGGTAAATACAAAAACTACATACCAGGTTTTCAAATTCGTTTCCAATGTGTGTTTGAGTAGCCTTAAGTTTTTTCTTTCTAGAGAACACAAAAGTTGCAATTGAGAAATTCGACACTTTTATGCACAAAATTATTTAGAACTATTCATTTTATTACTATTATTATTGGAACTATTAGAAATTTTTTGATTTATAAATAAAACATTTGACCGTTTTGTACACTTTATATTATATAAAAAAAAAATACACTAAGTGGCTTTAGAAGAAGGTATTAATAATAAAATTATTGGTAAAACATGCAGTGCTCCTATTAACTGTGCCGGTTATGTGCGTCTAGCTGAAGAGACGTGCTTCGATAAAATCAACGCCAGATCGTACCACGTGGGCGAGACGTATGAGCGGCCGAAGGACGGGATGATCTGGGACTGCACCTGCATCGGCTCGGGCAGAGGAAAAATCAGCTGCACCATCGCAAGTGGGTCCCGTTTGTGAAGAATAACTGGAAATCTTGTGTTAGGAAATTGGTCTTATAGAAAGAATTTTGATATAAAAAAAACAAACAAACAACAACAAAAAAAAAGATTACAAATAAATGAATGAATAATCAAAGACTAATGTAGAAACTAGTATTTAACAGGCTAGAAAATAGTGCCCATCAGACTCATGAGCTAGGGTTATAGGAAATGTCTCATTTACATTATATTGTTATTGTGTTCACGGCTACATATCAAACCGGCATCTTGTTTTGGTCTGTCTGCAACAGATCGCTGCCACGAAGGAGGTCGCTCGTACCGAATCGGCGAGACCTGGACTCGACCCCATGACAGCGGCGACTACATGCTTGAGTGTGTGTGTCTCGGGAACGGAAAAGGCGAATGGACCTGCAAACCTATCGGTGAGCGCTTAAGAGCCCCCCTCAGGGGTCAACGGTCAACATGGTCCGAGCGTTTCTTAAAGTGGACTGACGATAAGCGATAAGCATGCACGAACTCAGGATAATCTTACCCACGATGTTGAGGAGTGAGGATTCCGCTCAGTCGGGGATAATGTTTAATCTCAGAGCAAATAGCGAGAGGACAAGCGGTCAATATCGACAGTACAACAAACAAACCCGGTAACCCTGTGGTGCTAAAATGATTTGTGTGTGTGTCGATCTAGCTAACTGTGTTGCAGAAAAAGTTAAAGGTTTAAAAAGTTTGCATCGGACGCAGGTTGGCATTTGTATCGCGGTGCATCATTTTGAACATATTCGCATTGGTAAAAAACGATTTATTTATATACAGTTATTAGTAGATATAGAATATACTTTTATTATTTACAGAGTGCTAATAATTTCTGTCCAATATTTTCGACGTCGATTGATTTCTCTTTGCTAAACTGTTTCTAAACTGCTGCTACGTGAATACGGCGTGTCCTGAGAGTCACATAGAATACAGATTAACATGGCAGAGGTAGAGCTGTATCTTCCTGCAGACAGAACAGGAAAAAAAACGTCTGTTTTTTTTCCTCATCTTTTTTGTGAAAGTACCACGTGTTAGAACTTGAGTAAATAAATTGACGATTTGCTGTCTGTCTGAGACGAAACAATAAAAGTAGCATATTGCATTGCAGATTTTTTCCATTGCATCGTATTGTGTTGAATCGAATGGAAATGGGATCGTACTGCATCGTAAAGTGAGAGTCATGTGCGTTTGTTTTACAGCCGAGCGCTGCTACGACACGTCACTGGGCACGTCGTACGTGGTGGGGCAGACGTGGGAGAAACAGTATCAAGGCTGGATGGTCGTCGACTGCACGTGTGTGGGTGAAGGAAACGGACGCATCACCTGCACCTCTAGGAGTGAGTGACGCATCACAACTTCATTACGAGTTTGAGTTGTTCCCCAGCTACATTTTTGATTTTTAAAGTTTGAACAATCCATTCCACATCGAGCGCCGATTAGCTGTTATAATAAGCGCCACTCTTCTTGGGAGATGTTCAAATAGATTTTGTGCAGATTTGCGAATATTTATTCAGTCAGTTACTGATGTACAGGCAGCTGAAAAGCCCTGGTGTGCAGTTGGAGTGAAAAATCCATCTTAAAGGTGTTGGAGCTCTATAGCAGGAGATCTTCCACACACTTCCAACCCGTGTAAAGCAGATCTTCATGAAGCTGGCTTTGTGCACAGGGGCATTGTCATGGTTTGGGTCTCCTAGTTCAAGTGAAAGGAAAATGTCATTCTTCTGCATCTAAAGGAATCACATGCAGGCGTGTGTGGAATGGGTAAGGTGTCCCGATACTTCTGGCATCGTTACACAAGTTGTGCTAATTATGTTTCATAGTTGAAGGTAGGTGAAAGTAATCAGGTACAGATGCACACTGCTATTACTCGTATTAATAATGATGAATATTGTGACCGTTTCAGACCGCTGTAATGACCAGGACATGAGGAAGTCGTACCGTATCGGCGAGACCTGGACCAAAGCGGACTCGAAAGGCCGGGCGCAGCAGTGTGTGTGCGCGGGGAACGGGCGCGGCGAATGGAAGTGCGAGAGTCATTCTTCGGCGCAAACGACCCTCGGTGAGTGCGACACAGGTAACAGCATGATTTCTCCGAATCTCTTTCCCACAATCATTCTCTCATCAATAACTCACATCGAGCTCTCTGAGCGAACAGCCACCATTATTACCATCACCACTAACGCTTTCTGCTTATCCCAGCATTCACAGCTCTTACCCACATGGTGCTGTTCACACAGTGCAGGAACTGGGATTTCTAGTTATATTTGTGGCTTTTTATACAAAGTAAGTGCGTATATTTGTATTGTAACCAAAAGGACCCAAAAAAACGGGGGCAAATAACTAATCTTTAAACTTCTTTAATGAATAAATAAATCATTAATTATTTAATATTTATTTCTCGCAAACAAAAACAAGGATTCATTGAGCAATCTTTAATAATTAGAATTGAATAATGATCATTTAATTACGTGTTCAAAACCATTGTTTTTGTTTGTCATTATAGGAGTCCGTTTCCAATTTGTGCCACTTATTTATTTTTTTTATTGTATTTAATCGAAGAATGTTCAACAAATATTTAAAAAATGTTCTCCATGTTTGTGTCTGAAAATTTTGGTACAAATTCTATTTTATATCTTTTTTGAAAAATCGATTATATATTTAATTATATTTAAATTTTATTCCATTGCTTTTTATCCAGTCCAATTTTATATATATATATATATATATATATATATATATATATATATATATATATATATATATATATATATATATATATATATATATTTCTTGAAGTTTCATTTTAAACATTATTTTCCTAAAACTTAAAAGAAACACATGCTAACATTTTCCCACTTCTGTCTCTTCCTACTCTGGCTTTCTTCTCTGTTTAGGTTCTGGCTCAGGCTTGTCTACTCAGGTCAATCCAGTCACTCATCAGGTGAACTTTCTGCCCGAGCTCCTGGAGAGCGGCTCGTGTCAAACCGAATCCGGCACCACCTACTACAGCGGCATGCACTGGATCCAGACTCAGGGCAGCCAGCAAATGATCTGCACCTGCGTCAATGGGGGCATCAGCTGCAAACAATGGGGTATGTTCATGAGCAAGACTCGTACATGGTTATTTTGAAGCGGGAATAACAACGTGAAATAAAAAGGTTTGAGATATGGTGCAATAACCTTGAAAACCTCCTTCATCCTCATCCAGAAGCTCGCACGCTGTTCTGATATGGCTTGAGTTTATGACTTGCTGTCAGAGAAGCTTCAAACTTGGCCGCATTTTGAATTCTGCTGGGGTTTTTTGTGTGTGCTCAGAGGGCCAGTCTCAGGTGTACGGCGGCAACTCGAACGGCCAGCCGTGTGCGTTCCCCTTTGTTTTTGGAGGAAAAACACACCACTCGTGCATTTCGGAAGGCCGAAACGATGGCCAGCTGTGGTGCAGCACCACCTCTAACTACGACGATGATCGCCAATACTCCTTCTGTACTCAGAGGAACCGTAAGTAGAAGACTGATTCAACATCTACACTACTAGAAAACCAAATTCATAGCTGTGGGTTTGAACTCCGACTCCTTTAGAATCAGCAAGACCAGGTTTTAACTCAAACTGGACCCTAAATTACACCTTCTGGACTAGAACTAAAATTTCGCTTTTTGGACCCAATGTTACAGATATGGAAATGAAATTAAAGGGACCAGACGTAAAATTCCGGCTTTGGGAATTGCAGCTAAAGCTTTGGAAAACTACCCAACTCTTTTCTTGATGACAATGTTTAGGTTGGCATATTGAGAAATTAGATAGTGAGAAATCTTTTGGGTTTGGGATTGATTCAAACTACATTTGGGAATCCCATATGGATTAAGGTAAATCCCTACTTTGGGATTAGAGCAAAAGTCCTACTATTAAAAAAGTCTGAGACCCAGGATTGGATTTAAAATGCCAGCTCTGGAAATGCAACCAAGGACCCAGGCTTTTTGTATTAAACTTACATTTTTAGATTTAATTAAAAGTTTTAGATTTGTAAATTATCAGTACTTTGGAATTAAACAGAAGGTTCTAGATTTGTTCTAATTCTAACACAAGTTCTTTTTTTTCTAAGATTTAGCCTAATACCAAATTTAGGACTGAACCCAAAGCTGTGGGATTGAACTCAAAATTCCAACATTAGCATAAAAGCTTAAGGATACCAGCAAACCTGGAGCCACTTACAAACAGCAAACTCGCTAAGAAATTTCTTATAGTCCGCTGGAACCAAAAGGATTCTGAGTGCTAACACGAGAACCCTTTGCTTGTAGCTTACATGATGCTTTCTGCTTTCCTTGCAGTGATGGTTACAACGCGCGGGGGAAACTCCAACGGTGCCCTGTGCCAGTTTCCCTTCCTGTACAACGGCCGCAATTACACCGACTGCACAGCCGACGGCCGGCGTGACAGCATGAAGTGGTGCGGGACTACAACCAACTATGACGACGAGCGACGCTACGGATTTTGTCCCATGGCAGGTATGTCGAGTCCATGGTTTTTTAAGTTAACTTTGGATGCCAACACCCAGTTAAACAAACAGCCAGCTAGCCAGGCGCTATAATCATCGTTTTTTCCTCCAAATCTCGTTCATGCGGTTTGCTTTTATAGACTTTTTCCAAAAATGCAGCTATGACCAAGTCCAGCTCGTCAAAATCCGAGTGCAGAATTTAAGGGCTGTTATGTCATTATGAGAGGGAGTCTTTATGAGCACATAATCATTGGCTATAACCGCTTGCTGATTTGTAGCTGCCTCGGCCAGAGTAACATGTTCCACCCTTTTTTTTTTTTTGGAGTTTTTGTTTAAATCAAATAATCTAACACACACATACAGGACTAAACCCAAACAAAATGTTCACTAAATCCAGATAAAACTCAGTAAACCCTGAAGAAACCCAAACTGGATCCAATAGCTGGACTAAACCCAAAATAACCCCTTACATCAGACTAATCCCTGCCTAAACCACAAACTCAAAATAAACCCATTGGCATAGTGTATGTATGTATGTATGTATGTATGTATGTACACAAATCTAACCATGATTTCTTGCATTCTCTAGCTCATGAGGAAGTCTGCACAGTGAACGACGTCATGTATCGCCTGGGGGACGAGTGGGACAAGCGCCATGACACCCTGGGTCACATGATGCGCTGCACGTGTCAGGGTAACGGCCGGGGCGAGTGGAGTTGCATCGCTCACTCGCAGCTCCGAGGTACAAACCTTAAACCCATCCGACAAGCTAGCATAGCTCAAATTTCCAACCCATTTAGCATTAGCCACTTTGACGTAAAAATTGTACATGATATAATCCTGTAGCTTACTAAGACTATATATAATTTTGTATATTGCATCGTTTTTCACCTTAAGCAATAAATAATTTGTGCAAACACTTAACTAATTAGTTTAATTTGTATCTATTGACAAATACTATTTACATACTTATTTCTATACATACCTTACCGTACATTTTATAGCTAGCAAAACCCAAACTTTGTAGGTATTCCTTTCTATAGCTACTGCATTCCAATTTTATTATTATACTATTTTATACATCACAAAATATGTATATTTGTCTTCATACCGTAACCCAAACTAATAAATTATTCTGTAACCTTCAATAACCCAAACTTTGTACTTATTTCTATAAATATAGAGCTGGGAAGCATACCTTTTTTAACCCTTTATATAGCAAATACGCTGATCAGGTCTTGGGTCTGGACACCAAGTACAGGATTTGGTGTCCAGACCTAAGACCTGATCAGTGTATTTGCTATATAAAGGGTTAAAAAAGTTCTGCTGGAAGTCAGACCTCTAAACCATTTCACTGGGAAAATTGTGAATCTTTAGTTCTTTTCTTACCTAGCGGTGTTCAGTATCATTTTCTGGACACTACCATCACCAAAACTTGAAACAAATTCCCTAAATATGTCTCTGCCACACCACTGTTTTCAAAGTAATTTTGTATTTTTGCCCTCAGATCAGTGTATCGTAGACGGACTCACTTACGAAGTCGGCCAGAAGTTCGACAAGCGCCACAACGAGGGCTACATGATGAACTGCACATGCTTCGGCCAGGGCCGCGGCCGCTGGAAATGCGACGCCATTGGTACCTACACCCTCTCCTCTTTTTTTTTTGCACCATTCAAAAGAGGTTAAAAAAAAGCACCATGTTTTCTCTGCATTCAAGAGAACTAAAGTCTACAACTGTCTGGACTTGGTCCGGGAGACAGAGTAGCTGAGAGCTTTTTTGGAACCCGTGCTAGTGCAGATGTTTCCTAACCAGTTTGACAGCTCGCAAGAAAATGCGAACATCTGCACGTCAATAAAATAAATAATTTTTTTTGGCTGCAGATCAGTGCCAAGAAGCCGAGAACAAAGTGTTCTATCAAATCGGCGAGTCCTGGGATAAAGTGAGCCACGGCGTCCAGTATCGGTGTACCTGCTATGGAAACGGGATCGGAGAACATGCCTGCGAGCCTCTCCAGTCCAGGGGTGAGTCACAAACTCTAGATCTTTGATTGGTGTTAAAATGGGTGGGGCTATTAATTCCCATAGACCTTGGTGTCTGGACCAGAGTTTGAGAAGTGGTAGCTGCCACTGCTGAGCCCTTCAAAGAAGGCCCTTAACTTTGGGTGTCTGCCAAATGCCATAAATACAAGGGATGTCAATTAAGAAAAGTAATTAAGCCACATCCATATCTCCAAAGTGTTTTTCTTTTTGTATTCGTGCAGGTCTGATTTATTTTTTTGTTAAAAAAAAAAAGTGTTAGGAAAGCAGGAAATGGGTGAAAGAAAGAAGTGCAAATGTGTGTATACTACAATACAATGCTAATTCCATTGCTGCGTCCATTCCACTAGTGCCAGTACGCGTGACCATCACAGAGACAGGAACCCAACCCAACTCACACCCCATCCAATGGAACCCCCCGGCATCAGCCCACATCACCCAGTACATCCTCAAGTGGAAAGTGGTAGGTTCAAACTGGCATGCTTTTACAGTGGTGTACCTCAGGGCCGGGTAACAGGACTGTTACAGAAATCACAGCTTGCTCATGTTGATCTGTGCCACAGGAAGTAATTTATGATCAGTTAGTATGATTATGGGATGCCTCAGGGGTCTTCATTGGGGATCCCTTAGTAAAAATGTGCTAGTCATTCCCATTTACCTTGGTTTCTGGACCAAAGTTTGAGAAGTGGTAGCTGTCACTGCTGGCCCTTGTAAAAAGCCTATTAACTTGGGTATCTGCCAAATGCTATAAATGTAAGAGCTGTCAATCAAGAACAGTAAAATATTAATTAAATATTAAAATATTTGAAAGAAGTATATTCAGTGTAGGATATAAAGAACGCAGAGTGTGATGTGTCCTGAAACTCACATTGGCCAGGGAACATTTCGAAATATTTGCCCAGAGGTACAGGAGTGCAGAACATTGCGCACAAACAAGCACACAGACCTTGAACTTCACACACACCTACGCACATGAGTTCCATTTGGATTTTGATTTTTGAATTTTTGAGTGTTAGAAACAAAGATGAAAATAAGAAAGGAAAGGGAAAGGGAAAGGGATGGAGGTGTATATAGTGGGTGAACGTTGTGCCATTTCTGCTGAGCAGAAGAACACGCGCACTCCGTGGAAGGAGATCATTATTCCGGGTCACATCAACTCCTACACCATCTCAGGCCTAAAACCCGGCCTGACCTATGAGGGCCAACTCATCAGCATCCTGAGCTACGGTCACAGAGAGGTGACCAGATTCGACTTCACCACGTCGTACGGCTCACGTACGTATCCTTTAATCCACCTAATCCTCAACTGTTTCATCCTCATCATCTTCTTTATCCCCATCATCCACCTAATGCTCCTCACCTGTCTGATTCTCATCTGCCTCATCTTCTTTATCCTCTTCATAAGCCTCATTCTCTTTATCTTCATCTGAACGTGCACTTTTTCATGTTTTTTGCGTTTTTTTGCTTTTTCGTGTCTAGTGATTCCAACAGAAGGCGAGACCACTCAGCCCACTCGAGTACTGGACACGTCCGAGTCCACCACCGAGATCACATCCAGCAGTTTTGTTGTTTCCTGGACGTCAGCATCTGAAACCATCTCCGGGTTCAGGGTGCAGTACGAACTGTACGAGGAGGGATCCGAGCCCACTGTGATCGGTACCTCTAACGCTTTCAAACTCAACATATTCACAGTATACAAAATAACGACCAAACAGCAGTGTTTCAACACAGTTATTATTATTATTACATTTTCTTTCAGATCTGCCTCGCACAACTACGTCGTTGAACCTCGACAATCTCCTGCCGGGCCGAACGTACCAAGTTCAGGTTTTCGAAGTCGAGCCAGAAGGAGACACTAAACTTATCCTGACCACCACTCAGACCACCGGTACAGACTGATTATTTATCTTGTAGTTAGTAGTATCTAACTACTATCTGTTTATATGCTAACCAGCTAATTGCAAGGTGGTAGTCCAGCTGTGTTGTTCAAATCAACATGACTAAAACTACTAGCCTGGCAAGCAGCTATCTGCAAAATTACTGCACTTAGCCATTCTTGCCAATCTGCTATGTCTCCAAAGAACAGTGACAGTTAGCAAGCTGCTTCTCAAGCAAACCATCAAGAATTTCTAGCATATCATAAACAAAACAAAACACAGCAATAATAAGGAAGAACTCTATTGTCAAAGCTAACTGCTAGCTGGATAGTTACTATTCTAGCTCTCCTTTCCTTTAACCTGATCCTTGCATGTAATTATTCATTCCTAGCATAACTGGTGAAGAAGTCACAGAGAACAGCCTGCATTGTATGCTAGCTTTAAAAAAGTTATAATTATGGCTGCTTAGCCAGCAAGTTACAAGCAGAGATAACATGCTGAAATCAAGTGCTACCTCTGAGGAGAGCAGCTACAGAGAGGCTCACGTGTACATAATGGCATGTGGGTGTGATCCTCAGCTCCTGATTCTCCAACCAATCACCAAGTTACAGACGTCAGAGAAACATCCATCGAGATCTCTTGGACCAGACCTCAAGCACCCATCACAAGTACATTCCAAACTCACTATTTCTGGAATTTTCCTTTTATCTGGAGCTCGACAGAGGTATTTACTGTGTGTGTGCGTGCGTGTGTGTAGGTTACCGTGTGGTGTACACCCCATCTGTTGAAGGCAGCAGCACCGAGCTCATCCTGCCTCACACAGTGAACTCTGTGATCTTGGGTGACCTCCAGCCGGGTCAGTCATATAACGTCAGTATCTATGCTGTGGAGGGAAACCTAGAGAGCGAAGCAGTGGTGCTGCAGGTCCAAACGACTGGAGAGCCTCAACCCGGTGAGAGACTAAACTAACTGCATTGAAATTAAAGTTGCCATAAGCAACATCTGGCCAGAGTACTGTAACGCTGAAATGGGTGGAGCTTAATTACAATTGAATTATTTATCCTCAATCATGGGCAATGTTGCCCACTGAAGAACAGCACCGTAACGATGATCGTTATGTTAGTTTCAGTCGTTTTCATTCCATTTTAACGTAAATTTGTGACTCCGCCCCTCAGAGGAAGTCCAGGCTCCAAGCGATTTGCAGTTCTACGAGGTCACCGATGTGAAGATCACGATCACCTGGACTGGGCCGCCCAGCGAGGTGTCAGGCTACCGTGTAAGCTACGAACCTGTGGGTTCCGACGGCCGTGCGACGCAGAGGCCGCTAGTGCTCCCCACCACGGCCAACGCCTACGAGGAGATCACACACCTGCAGCCCGGGACCTTGTACCGCTTCTACGTCTACACCGTCTACAGTGGAGCCGAGAGCCAGCCGCTGGTGGGAGAGAAGTCTACCCGTGAGTCTGCGAGTATACTTGAGCCGTACGCATTTATTTATCGGCAGCCCCACTGTTAACCTTTGACCTCTTGTTCCTTCAGGCCCTGATGCTCCTACAGATTTGCACTTCCCCGATGTGACAGAAGACACTGTATTGGTGGTATGGTCCGCCCCACAGGCCCAAGTCACCGGGTATCGCCTCTATGTAACATCGGAGGACTCCATCTCTCCGAAACAACTGAGGGTCCGCCCTGAGCAGACCCAGCACACCATCAATAACCTGCAACCAGACACCACCTACACAATCACCGTGCACTCAGAGCAGGGCAACACGCTGAGTGAGGGCATCTCCGGAACCGTCACCACCAGTGAGTCTGTGAAAACGCCTCCTATTAGTCACGTAGTTCAAAGATCTTTACATTGTTTTAAAAATGTTGCATAGGCAGTTAGCCATAGTAGCCGTAATGCACTCTTTGTGGTATAAGCATTGAAACTTTTTTTTCTTTTCATGTCTTGTGTTCTCTTTGCTCAGCTGTGCCAATAGGTAATGCGCCCCGTTTCTCCACGGACATCACAGACACCTCCATCATCATCTCCTGGACTCCTGTTCCTCGCTTCAGCTACAGGGTAAACATGCACAATTGCTTCAGCTCTAAATTTAGTTGTACAGAACCATTTTTTGTCACATTTTCCAACACACCTGAGAAAAATATTGACTTTCTCTACACATTTATATCATTTCTACCAACAAAATGGTGGAAATCAGGGCTGTTTGGTTAGCACTTGATGCAAAGTGTAATAATTACAGTGTCATGTTGGTTGTAAAACGTCTTGTATAAAGAATTGACCAGCACATCTGAGGTAAATGTGAACTTTCTCTACACGTTTGTTGCATTTATATCGTCACCCTGCCTTTATGTTGTCTGTACTGCAACAATGCCATTACAATTCACCCCATTCTGGTGATGTGTTTGTTTACATCAGATGTCGGTGAAGCCCAGTCAGGGTGGTGAGGCTCCCAGGGTCGTGAACTCGGACTCAGGAAGCATCTATATCTCAGGCCTGACCCCTGGAGTGGAGTACACCTACAGCCTGCAGCCCCTCTTCAATGGCCGCAAACAGGGCACCCCCATTACTCGCAACGTCGTTACACGTAAGAAATACCAAACAGCAGGACGTGTAGGATAGAAAACCAAACGTCTCCATTGGCGTGAATATTAACATGTCATTTCTATAGCGCTGTCTCCACCGACCAACCTGAACCTGTTGTCCAACCCCGACACGGGCGACCTCACCGTACAGTGGCAGGAGACCACCACCCCTGGTAAATACACACTTTACCTCTGTGTGTGTGTGTGTGTTTGTGTGTGTGTGTGTGTGTGTTTGTGTGTGTTAGTCTGACTGAATATTCATAATCATAATTTTTTTTAGATTTGACAATGAAAAGGTCAGAAATTGTATAATTTTTATTACACAACTTTTTTTTTTACTTTTATTTTTTAGAAAAACTGTCATCAAAGCTCAGTACACTATTTTTTAAATAATGTGAAGTATGTTTTTTAAAACTCTAAATACAAAAATTGTAAACTCTAAATAAATTTTTCTTATAAATTTTTTTATGTCCATAGAAAGATTTTAGTTTTTTTCTTTCTTTTTCCTTCTTATTTTTTTCTCTTGATATTCTCATTGAAAATATATTGACGCGTTATTTAAATTTATACTAATCATTTGTTGTTGATATATTTCATATATTATATATATTTATTATAAAGTTTTAGCCCATTTTTTCTTATTAATTTTCCAATTCCAATGTCATTTGTCTAACCCCCCTGTACAACACCCTCAGACATCACAGGTTACCGTGTGACGTGCACGCCCACCTCGGGTCAACGTGGGAATTCTCTGGAAGAGGCTGTCCTAGGCAGGCAGACCTCACGCACGCTGGAGAACCTGAGCCCCGGGGTTGAGTACAACGTCAGCGTCTACACTGTTAAAGACGACAGGGAGAGCGAACCTGTCTCTTCCGTGATCAGACAAGGTAACCACTGGGCACGGCAGCACGGAGGTTCTGGTTATGCTCCCGTCAAGTGACAGTGCAGATGACCATCATGCGTTCCTTTAAATCGTCATACAAGTGCTAGTTTTTGATGCTAACAATAAAATTTGAGCTAGAGTAGAATTAGCATTACAATCTCACTGGGTATCCAGTTTGCAATTCACTGGTTTTTACCTTGGGGTGGCAGAAACCCTCCCAATCTACGGAAAAAAAAAAGATTCCCCATCAATGACCCAGCGAGAAAAAAATCCCAATGGTGGACTGAAGTACGGAACAGTGGTGATGATGTACCCGAGAACTTACCAGAAATTCTTTTCCAACCCTGCTGCCTTGACTTTAATTACTGTTGCTGCTTTATACCCAACAGATTAGCTGTCTGTCAATTCTGCATTAATTGCGTGATTTGTTTTGTGTAATAAATATAATCGAGTGTATCTGTATAACAAGCAGACAATTTAAGATGTAATTGCATCCGCTTCTATTGCTGACCATCCTTCTTGTAATTGTGCCTGTGTTTATAATATATGCACGGATCCTTTTTTTGCATGAAAAATGTAATTATCCAGTCTGAAATTGCTTTTTTTTTTATCTAATCTCTAACTGCACACGATCACCCTCTGTTCTCTCCCCCATCCGCCTTTTTGAACGATCTCCCGATCTCCAGACGTGCCGCAGGTGAAAGACCTCGGCTACGTCAATGTCACCGACACCACCATCGGGATCCGCTGGACGCTTGTACAGCACCCTGCCGTCACAGGGTACCGCATCACGGTACTGGCCGCCGGGGAGAGTTTGCCCATCCTGGAGGATTCACTCGATTCGTCCACCAATTATTATACGGTCCGGGGGCTGGAGCCCGGCGTCGACTACCACATTAACGTCATTGTGCTAATGGAGGAGATCGAGAGCGAGCCAGCAACCATCACGCAACAAACGCATGCTGGTGAATGAATTTTAACGTGCTACAGAGGCTGTACGCCCGGAACCTGGGCTCATTTGGTTTTTACAGAAAAGGGTTCGAATACGTGGGTTCTTTCGATTTTAAATCCAATTCAAGGGCTGTAGTTATATTCAAAATTGTTTTCTTTTAAGTGCATTGAAAATGTGTGTACATTTTAGAGGTTTTATTTAGTGAACACAATTTGTATAAAAAAAAATATAAAAATATATAATTTCTATTAAAAAAATAGACAAAAATTCTAGCTAAATTAAAGATTCAGCTTTAGATGAGATATCAATAAAATAAAAAAACCAGTTTAGCTTATAATCCAGTTTTAATTGTTTTTTTTCTTTTAGTTTACCTCAAAAGTTAAGCTAAATTATAATTATATATAAATGTTTTAAAATGCAAAGGAAAACCTGGACGCTGCACCCAAAAAGCAAACGTGTATACATTCATATAAGATGCATTAATATAAGATTCAGGCTGAACTTGAACTAAACTTTATTCTAGCAGAGTCTGAAAAGGAAATAAAGTAGAAATTAAGGTTATTTCTATTATTACTTCAGTGACCTTCACAGCATGTAAAGATCATGTTTATAATTTCTACGCTGTCATATTTTGTGTATTTTTGGAGCTGGGAAATATGAAGCTATTTCCGTTTCATGGTTTATCTTTCCATAAAGATAAAATTCAACCCATTCAACTTCTAACATGTGTATGTGTGTGTTTGTGTGTGTGTATGTTCGTGTGCATGTGTTCTCTCTCTTTGTGCGTGTCCTCTGTTTCTCAGGCATTCCTGCTCCCACCAAACTGAATTTCGGAGAGGTCGGTCCGGATTCCATGCGCCTCTCCTGGACCCGCCCATCGGTCCGCCAAGCAGAGATCAGCCGCTTTGTGATTCGCTATCACCCGAGCAACGATGACGACAGAATACAAGAAGTCAACGTGGGCGGAGGCACCAGCACATATCTCCTCCAAAGTACGACCATATTCTTCCATTTAAATAGAGATTTACCTAACTTGTTTACCCTTAAGTTAGAAGCACACGATTGTTCAGAATGTAGCTTGAAAAGACTTGGGGTTGGTGGTCCACAAACTTTTATCCATATAGTGTATATGTAATTAAATACATTTACATGTTGTTTATATGCAAGTATGTAATGATATATCGTGTTGGACGATCACCACAGTCTGGATTAATCGTACGGTTTCCTGTTTCACGCAGACCTGCTTCCTGTCACCGAGTACATTGTGAGTGTGTATTGTGTGTATGGCGAGCGAGAGAGCACCCCGGTCTCGGGCAGACAGACCACCAGTGAGTCCCGTTTTCTATCCATCCAACCACATTCCATTTCAATACGAGCAACATCTAACTTGTGCTAATGTTTATCCTTCACTCAGCCCTCGACTCTCCCACTGGCCTCGTCTTCTCTGACGTGTTCACCCACTCCTTCACGGCACACTGGCAGGCCCCACGTGCCCAAATCACAGGCTATCGGCTGGTGTACGAGGAGACCAGTGGAGGGCGCCGTCAAGACGAGAATCTGCCCCCGAACCGCAGGCGTTACTCCCTGAATAACCTGCAGCCCAACACATTGTACACAGTGCGCGTCTACGCTCTCAGCGGCCGACAGGAGAGTAAACCACTCACCGGCACACAGTCCACCAGTGAGTACACCCACACACGTTTCCTTGTTAGAAACAAAATTTATTTTAAAGCCAAATCTGAGGTATCATACTAATGCTGCATTATTTTTCTAGTCTCAGATGCTCCCACTGACCTGGAGGTGACCTCATCCAACGAGAACAGCATCACCCTCTCCTGGGATGCTCCTGCAATTCCGGTGCGCTACTACCGGATCAACCACAAACAGACCGGTATGTGTGTGATAGCAAAACATTCAATTTGAAGCCTATTGAAATAAACATACATCTCAAGACTGCGTAAAATTTCCAAATCAGGAAATTGTTCTGACATGGGATTTAACAATGAACCCCCAGGAGAGCGCGGCTCTGGCCAGGAGTTCACTGTGCCAGGCACCGAGTCGACAGCTGTCGTGAGTGGCCTGCAGCCGGGCACCGATTACACCATCACCATCTACGCAGTGACTGGCAGAGGAGACAGTCCAGCGTCCAGCACGCCAACCATCATCACACACCGCACCGGCAGCCATGGTCAGTTTCTATTGGAATCACTATCGCTTTCTCTAGAAAGGAATATCAAGCAGAACAGTAGGGTTTTAAGAGCAGTTCAGTTCCAGAACAATTACTAATCCAGGAACAAAGATATTCCAAGAGTTAAAACTTTCTTTTAGGCTTCTCCCGTTAGGGGACGCACATGTTTTGATTTGGCACGTTTTTACACTGGATGCCCTTCCTAACGCAACCCTCCCCATTTATCCGGGCTTGGGACCAGCACTAAGGCTTGTGCAACCCTAATGGCTGGTTTTGGTTCCCTGACCGGAGATCGAACCCCGGCCACAGCGGTGGGAGCGCGCATCCTAACCACTAGACCACCAGGGAACAAAGATATTCCAAGAGTTAATTATGAAAAAATAGTGATCCCAATTCTACTACTAAATAATCCCAGCTGAATAGAGATCCACCATTGGATATTGGTCCTGCTTGCCATGTTTGAATAAGTTGCAGTTGTGATTTGTCCATCTGTTTTCTTCCAGGGGTCCCATCTCCCTCAGAAATAGACGTGACTGATATCCAGGACCAGGCCATCTTCGTGCGATGGACACCTGCCAGAGGCCCAATCACCGGATACAGGGTCACAGGGAAACCCAAAAACGGAGTGGGACCCACTTTCTCGAAGGAGGTGGGACCTGGTGAGTCTCACTGGATGCACCAGAAAAAATCCCAGGCTAAGCAGAGGTTATCCAGGAAACTTGCAAACGTATATTTTTTTTAGAGAGGATTTTTGTTCTGTTCGTTCTCAGATCAGACCGAGTTGAGAATACCGGGATTGGTGCCGACAGTAGAGTATGTCATCAGCGTCTACGCCATCGGCCATGATGGAGAGAGCTCACCAGTGGTGGAGAGAGCAACCACAATCAAGAGTGAGTAGACACAACATTGGTGCTGTTGCTGGATTTATGATATTAATACACTGCTAATTGTACAGTGATGGAAATTCTGTCTTCTTCTTACAATTCTAGGTCCCCCAACCAGTACAAATATCCCCGCCCCTACCAACATTCAGTTCGGAGACGTGGGCCCCTCATCATTCGTGGTGCTCTGGAGGCCACCAAGCGCCAGTCTGAACGGATACCGCATCCTTGTGAGGCCCAAAAACAACATTGAGGAAACAAAAGAGATGAACGTAGCTCCTGATGCAATGCAAGTGACCGTCTCTGGACTTCTGGTAAGAATTTACCTACCTTTTTTTTTTTATATTTTATTCCCAGTGATTTAATAATCCGGATTCAATCTTATCTACGTTGGTATTGTTTGTATTTGCTGCTCAAACAAGCTGTTGAAATGGCCCCATACTCCACCCCTGTTGCCTGTTTGAAATTTGTGCAGTTTATTCACAATACACTAAAGGGATCATTGTTTACCGGTGTCCGTCTCCAGGTGTCTACAGCGTACGAGGTGCATGTGTATGCGCTGAAGGGTTCGGAGAGCAGCCCACCGCTCATTGGAGAGATCTCTACAATTGAAGGTAAGAAATTTTATACAATAATACTAACCAACAACAATACAACAATGAATAAAACAGCAATCATCAGGGTCTAAGCACTGGTTTTTAATCACACCTCGAGTTCACTGTAAATAAAAATGATGCAGGAACAGAGTTCACCCTAAATATTACTGGTCCAGGAACAGTTCAATCTGACTAATACTGATCCAGATTTGAGCTTTAACTCAATTTGAGTCAGCATGCGTTATGAGCTTTAATGTCTTCAATAATCATTTATGACCAAGGGCCCAAGCACTAACTTGCAAACAGACCCAGATTTCCAATGTGTTAATGCAACCAAGTGTGTAAAGTGTGTTTGTTCTGAGTGGAAAGAAGTTGTTACTGCTCTCTATACTATAATGTTTCTGTAAAATATTTTTAGGCAGGAGCAGGTTTCCAGTGTAGGGAAAGCGGGCCAGGTTGACAGTTTTGGTGTTGTAGCACCCCCTTGTGCGTATATTTCGCAAACGTCGTTCATTATTTTTTTTTATTGTCTTGAAGCAACAGAGTGAGCGCTTTGAGCAATCAACAATCGGCAGTAATATCCGTGTAAAATCTCATCTTTTATAATTTAGCTGCGTGAAACCCACATCACGTGCATGCAATAAAGTGTGTCTCTGCAGCATTTTACATCGATTTGAAACACCACATATGGTCCAGTAAACAATTTACCTGGTAATATTAGCTTCCTGACAGATGCCGTGGTTTAGTATAATAACAGACTTAAAAGGAAGTGTCTAGTGCTGGCGAGGTTAGACGGTGTAGGAGTGTGTGGACAAAACAAGAGCAACCAAAAGCCTGTCTCTGATTGGCTTGGCAGACATCAGCCCTCCCCGGCGCCCTCGCATCACCGATGTGAAGGACAGGAGCATTTCACTCACCTGGCGCGCCAAGATCGAGCCAATCACGGGTTTCCTGATTGAGGCCCAGCCCACCACAGGAATCTATCCAGTCATCAGGATGGAGGTTACGGGTGAACAACGGCAAGCCGAAATTACAGGTAAATTAATAATGAACAATAAGATTGGACGATTGATGTGACCATAGCTGGTCTTTTAGCCTCATTACAAATGCAGAGTGTAACGGATACATTTTATATAAAATAAAATCCAGAATTCTTTCTTCTCGGGTTGTTTCAGGTCTTCAGCCTGGCACCGCTTACGTCATCAACATCTACACACTGAACGGAAACAGACGCAGTGAACCATTTGTCCTCACAACCAACACAAGTACTACATCACACACACACTAAAATTTCTATGCTTATTTTCTAGCTTCAATGCTAGAAAATTTATTTGGTCGTCCATCCTCTTAACTGTCTGTGTGTGTGTCCAGTTGGTTCATCCCTTCAGCCCCCTACTGACCTCCGCTTTCTGGCTCTTACCCCAAACTCCATCACGTTCAACTGGCTGCCACCCACCAGCCGCATCACAGGATATTACATCACCTACGAGGAAGAAGGAAGCAGCCCACGTGAGCTCACACCCCGTCCACACGCCGGCAGCAACTACGCCACCATTACAGGTATGCACAACATATACCCCTTCACCTATATACAATCTCCTTACATCCCTCATACATGTGATACAATGGGATGGAAGCAGATTACAGTGTGTGTTGATGACGTACAAATGTCGCCTTGTGAGGAGCTTCAGTGTTCAGTGTTGTTGTGATTGTAGATCTAAAACCAGACACCATATACATCATTAAGATTGTCGCTCTGCATAACTCACTGAGGAGTCCAGCGCTGGTGGGCAAGGCCAGAACACGTAAGTACACACTTCATACACAAACACAGACACACCCACAGGTGATAAAGGTGTACTTCTTCAAAACTCTCTTTTTGTTGCTCAGTGGTAAGAGCAGACAAAAAAAGTTTTGACTCGCTAGCATGATGACTTTTAGCCTTCGCATCATGGCTGGCTTCTATCAAAGCTAGCAAGGATGTCTAATGTAATGCTAATAGAGCCGTGTGTGCAACCAGACGTGCAATGCTGTTTATTTTTCCGCTTAAAAGAATGGAATTGTGAGTTGTTAAAGGAAAGCAAGCTGCATTGGCTAATGCTTCATCCGAAAAAAGGTGGAAACCTTCTAAAGTTTGGCTTTTCACAAGAATTATAAAAATACAAGAAGATATACAATAATTATATCAGCAACAACTCTAGTTAGATTTTGTCCCCATTGATATAAATGGGGGAATGTTCCGGAAGGTCTTTTCACCTCGGATGGGTCTCCGCTAACTGTTGGCCGATGTCTTATCTCCTTGTTTTCTGCCCGCTTTGCTACTAATGGCTTTTCTGCTCTCAGAGGAAACACAGACGTTTCCGCTGCCTGTACCCCCGCGCAACAACAACCTTGGTCCCCTTGACGTGCCCGAGACAGAGGTGAATGTGTTGGGTCCAACGGTGCAGCCGAGACCAGGCTCGGGCGGCCAGGGCATGGAGTACACAGAATTCAACAACCAGCCCACTCTGCCACACAGCGGGCACCGACCAAACCCCAACACCCCTGGGACGGGCCAAACTCTAATCTACGTGTCCGCCCCAGGGCCGGACGGCTCACGGAGGCCCAAAGTGGTGCCTCTGAGTGACAGAAACACACTCAGTTTCCTTTTTCCAGAAAATAAAACAGGGACGCCGCAGGAGGCTCAGACTCAGACCACGGTCAGCTGGCAACCCTTCAAGCAGAGCAAGTCCTACCTCGTGACCTGCCATCCAGTCACTCAGCACAATGAAAAGATGTTCCAGGTGAGCAAGCCAACAAGAAATATAGACAAACTTTTGGTTGTTTATGAAAACTGGTCAGTTGTCACACATGCAATTGGTCTGTTTTGTAAGAAAACTAATTGTATGGTTGCAGGTGCAACTTCCTGCCACCACCACCAGTGCCACACTGATCGGCCTCACGTCCGGGGCCTCGTACCGTGTCCTCGTCGAGGCTCTCAAGGATGCGCTCAAGTACAAAATTCTTGACGAGGTCATCACCCTGGGTAACACAGGTACAAGAGCAAACATCTTTAAAATTATAAATCTGAAATACATCAAGTAAATTAAATTTCTTCTTCAGAATCATCCGGAGTTTCAAGCAGTGACGATTCCTGCTACGACACTTTAACGGGTACTCATCACCAAATCGGGGACGAGTGGGAGCGCATGTCCGAGACCGGCTTCAAGCTGTGGTGCAGGTGCATGGGCCTGGGCAGTGGTCACTTCCGATGCGACTCCTCCAGTACGTACATTTATTAGATCGCCTTTGAGTTCTAAACGGTGTTATCCACAAGTCTAAAAGTAGGAGTGTAACGGTACACACGGTGCACACGTAACAAATGTGCATCTCCAACATTTTAACAACAGTCTAGCGATATGGATTCTTTTGCGTTTTATGTACAGCTTCAAGAATTTATCTTAAAAGGAGAAACTTCAGACAATTCCTTACATCGAGGGGTGTAAATGAATAAGTGAATAAATTAACTATATTGTTTGTTACTTGAATGCAGACATTTGTATGCTGAAATAAGTAGAACATATCTTTTGAAAATAAAATAGTAAATAAAAGAATTAAAAAAACAACACACACACACACACACATCTGTATTAGCCAAAAGGGGTCTAAACAATTAAATTTTTTCTATTTATAAATTTTATTGAATCAATTTAATTTGTGCCAAATTAATCACATACTTTATTTAATCAAAGTTATAAAAAAAGTGTATTGCATTAATTAGATTTATTAAATATATATATATATATATATATAATTATTTTTTATTTAGCAGCCCATTTATTTAAAATTGTTTAACTGTTTGAAAACTCTAGATGGTCACTCGAACTCAAATGTTAATAATAAACGACGATAATAAAAAACAAAAAGCGATTTTATGTTTTGCGTTTCTGCCCCCGAAATTGAACCGAATCACGACTTCAAAAATGGGCTACGTACCAAACCATGAATTTTGTGTACCGTTACACCCCTAAGAAAAAGTGAACCAGAGTGCGATGAAATGTGTGTTTTGTCTAAACTTGCTTTTGTTTCATCAGAGTGGTGCCACGACAACGGCCACAACTACCTCATCGGCGAGCGCTGGGAGAGACGGGCGGAAAACGGCCACATGTTGAGCTGCACCTGCCTCGGCAACGGCAAAGGAGAGTTCAAGTGCGAGCCACGTGAGTGCCGACTCCCTACATTACATTAAAGGTGCTCCAGGTATGTTTGTGGTGGTTTTGTGGGCGTGGCTTTGTAATCATTCCTGTCCGTGTCCACTAACTAACAAAATCTATGGTAGAGCATCTAAAGCAAGCGTTCTCCAAAGAGGTTTTTCTCATCAAATAAAATGAAATATTGCACCTGAACGAAACAAGTCTGAGAACGCTGCTCCTTTTGCATTTACAGACGAGTCGACGTGTTACGACGACGGAAAGACTTACCAGGTGGGAAACCAGTGGCAGAAGGAGTATCTCGGGACAATCTGTACCTGCACCTGCTATGGAGGACAGCAGGTGAGAACATGTACCACGTTATTTAGATCTTTACTCATGTATACACCATACGCCAGCTCTTGAATTGTTACATGAACGTATGATTGTGTGTGTCAGGGTTGGCGTTGTGACAACTGCAAAAAGCCCGGAAGCGAGTTCAACACTCACCTCCTGAAGCCAATCCGCTATGGAGATGGAACCGCCAGAGTGGTGAGTTCGGTATTTTTTTCACGTTAGCACACGACACCAGGTCACGTCACATTTATTAATATACTAGTGCAATATATATCGCATCAACCAGCTTTTCTTTTCAGAATATCCACTGCCCAATCGAGTGTCTCCGGCCTGATATCCTCGCTGACGCCGTGGCCAATCACAACCCGAGAGAGTGAAGCGATTCCTGACTTCCAACTCGACCTCCAGCTCCACCTCCACCCCCCCAAACTCGCTATCCCACCCCCTCCTTCCGTTACCCCGGCTCTGATCTGAGACCTCATGTCTGTGAGACAGATCTAACCTCCTCAACCTTGTGCCTTAAAGCCTTCCTAAAGGTTACTGCAATCACCGCTGCTGCTTTCCAACCAATCAGCAAAAGGCAATGTGGCGCCATAGCGATTGCCATAGCGATTTTCACTGCTTTTAATTGGCTCGGCTGTCGTTCAGGTGTTTGATTGGCTTTCATCTTGTTTTTTTTATATATAATATATAAAGAGGATTAAACATTTAACTTTTAAGAGACACACAAGAAGAATGTTACCAAGTACAAATTTTTTTTTTTTAAGAAATCAACTTTAATCAACGAATTAAAACAATCGAGCACTGATTTATTGGAATGTCACAGGATATTTTAGAACAATGTTTTTAGTTTTTTTCCCCAATGGCGCGAGTTCTCTCCGAGCCAGCACTGTTGTTTTTTTGGGTTTTTTTTAGATGGACACATGATTTTGCTGATCACGTCTGATTGTTGAACGCTCTGTGATTTATTTATCCATTTGGCCCCAAAAGTGTTTTCGTTAAATGCCGTTAGGAAGGTAATTCTACTGTCGGTGCCAAAAGTCACTACTGTCACTACTGTCCAATTCCCGTTTGTAATAAAGTTTTACAAAGAATCTCGACATGTCTGTGTTTTATGTAATAAATAAATGCACTTACATTTACAGCATTTAGCATGCATCCTTATACAGAGAGAGACTTACAGTTAACTCAGTTATACAGCTGAGGGTTAAGGGCCTTGCTCAAGGGCCCAGCAGTGGTCGTTGCTCCGATTTGAACCCAAATCAGTAGTCCAACCCAATCTTAACCACTGAGCTACTACTTACAACGATTTGCCTCGATGTGATCACAACTTCATTTTTGTATTTCCTATAAGACCCTGTTCTAGATTTAAATGTTCTAGACTCTAAAGGCATCATGAATAATAGCCATAACCATGTGTGGCAGCGGGCACATCCATGTATTATCCATGATGCTGCATCTAGAACATTCCTCGTGATCAGTCATTTGTTTTACTGTGAATTCGGCATAAGAGCATGTTCTAGAAGCAGCATCATTTGTGTCCACATGCCTGCTCCATGATACTGCCTTAAAGACAAGCTCTTTTTGCTGAATACACAGAAAATTCAAGCACTGATCACGAGGAAATTGTCTTAATGAAGAAAAAAAAACTTTTATGTCGAAATCACAAGAACATAAAGTCATGATAAGGAGAAAACTAGAAGGAAAATAGATCCTCTGTAATAATAAACAATATTTTATTAATACTATACTACATTATGTTCAATTATATTCAGATTAGATTAGAATATGTAGCTAAATAAAAAGATGTCCCCCTGGTTTACAGATTTGGCCAAATCATAACAAGGTATTAAATAAATATATAACACACCTTTCTGTTTAGGGGAAAACCAAAGCTGGGGATGATGATGATGATGATGATGATGGCTTGGCTCTCTAGTGATGGCAAAATCGGATCATTTTACTTATTTGTAAATAAGTCATGTCGCTAATTTAAGCAGATAAAAATGACAGTTGTTCTGTATTCAGTGAACAAACCTCTCTATGTTCCGATGAAGCAGTAATTACAATAATAATGCAGCCTGTTTGCTGTGTAAATCAAACTAAACAAACAATTGCTGACGCGCATGCGCGGCATAAAAGACTCGCTCTCTGAGGCGACTCGTTAGTCACGAGTCATATAAAAGAGTCGTTTAAAATGAGTGACTCGTTCATGAACAACGCTGTTTGTACGCAGTAAATAAATGTTTTTCCCCTGCACCTTTTGTGCATTAACTTTTTTCCTGGGGATTTAAACTTCCGGCAAATTGTGTTTCGGTGCAAAACACTCACATTCTACTGGAAAGAAAACACAAAAAGTGTAAACTGTTCATGAAAAAGCTGTTTTGAACCGTTTTGGCAACCTTTTTTCCCCTCACGATCTCCAGCTTTTTTCTTAAAAAGTCCATCTTGTAAATGTCCTTGTGAGTGTTTCTGCAATAAAATCAGTGTAATCAAAAATAAAAGAATTTAATCGTGTAATTAAAATAAGAATTAAATTCACATGAATAGATTTGAGATTGTGCGGTTTGCTAGAGCTCATCCAATCAAAGGACGTGAAAACGCTGACGTTACTGGACGCCTGCTAGATGGTCCTGGAGCTGCCAACTCGCAATCTGATTGGTTAAGGCTCCGAGGCAACGCGACAGCTGAAATCTGATTGGATAGAATCAAACTTCAGGAAACAAAAACAAAGAATAAAGGAAGACTGTTACATATTCATGGTCAAAAAAAAAAAATTAACATGTAAGCCATGAATGAACTAGTAAATAAGAACTAGCTAACCTGCTAAGGTCCAGAACACAATCTACTTAAAAACCATGAGAAATGATTCACAAAGCTAGCAAATAATGAGTTCTTTCCCAGTTCACTAGCTAACTGCTTCTTAGCAAGACGGTATAGTGTTTGCTAGAACTAATCACAGGACAAAGGAATAGACACCAAAACAGAAGTTTCAATTGAGTTTTTTAATGGTTTCTGTTTCAGGTGCATCAGCCACCTTAGACAGCATAATGGATGGAATGTGAGTAAGGTGTGGTGTAGTGTTATGAAACATGATCTGCCTTGTGTTAAATATAATGCAAATTGTGATTCAGCACAAGGTTTTATTAGTTACAGTGAAACAATGGAATGTGCTAAAGAAGTGCTAAGAGGTCTTGGTCCTTTCCCTCAGGCTCAGCAGTCAGGACGATGTTGCGACGTGGTTCAGTGGTGGAAGAGACGCAGGTTGGTGTGCGCCAGAGTGATGCCCAGCTCGTTGCAGGCTTTTATGACGACCTCATCAGCGGTGGAACCGGATGGCGCGGCGATGTATTCGACCCCACTCTGAAACAGAAAGCCACGATCAAGAACTCCTTTCAATAAATAAATAAGCATATAATAAGCAAACCTTACTTCAGACGTCTTACATTTGACAATTTTTAAGTTTGCCACATGTGGTTTTATAAGTAGTACTGGCTGTCTGGCTAACATCAGCAAGCCTGAAAGTAATTCATGCACACCTAGCCCCAGTGAGAACTTCCAGTGCAGTGTGGCCTACAGGCTGAAGAGGAATGCTAGCCTGCTAGATGCTACGTACCCGTTTTGCACGGTCGATGTTGTCTCTGAAAGGAAAGAACGCGTCAGAGCTAAGCGCGACGGCCTGCAGAGAGCCGAGCCACTGCTTCCTGTCCCCCTCGCTCAGAGGTTCGGGAACCTCTTCAAACAGGGCCTCCCACACAGCCAGGTCAGGACCCTGACACACACACACACACACACACACACACACACACACACACACACAGCTAGTTAGAGAACAAAACCGTTGCATTGGGGTAACCTGAGATAAAAACTAATCAAACTAAATAATCACTCGTTAGCAAAACCGTCCGCCCCCTACCACTTTACAATTATGCAGAAAGTTATTCTAACTCACCCCAGGTCATCTTAATATAAATTAAAGCAACCGATTTGCATCAGAGTGAAAGTGCTTTCAAGCTCAAAGTCTCATTTACACCAGTTATTCCAGCTAAGATAACTTGTCTCAGGATAACTAAAAAGAAACAAGTTACCCTCTCACCTCTCCAATGGTGTTGCTGATGTACTGGTCGATAGCGTTGGCGATCTCCGCACGTTTTACGTTGGCACGAAACTTCATGCCCAGAACCCTGGGGTGGTGGCGTAGCCACCAGTTGTCGGCTTTGTCACCTGCCAGACGGGTGCAGTGGATCCGAGATTGCTGACCTGCACCAATGCCGATCACCTGCACGAGTGCGCAAGAGCAGGAAAATATGACCATATTAAAAGGATTGAAGCTTTATAACTAAAGGACATGCTTGTACAGTATAACAACCCGGAAAAACTATTGGTATGGATTTTTGCCAAGATTTGATGATCCGATTAATCAAATGACCTCTATTGAGAAAAAGGGGGAGCAAAGAGCTACAGCGGAACAGTCATATGTAGAACAAACGTCTGTCTGGTCATCGTGGTGCAACCAATATGGCCTCCAAACCACATCTTTGTACTTACCTGGCCGTCCTTGGCGTAACACACAGAGTTGGACTGCGTGTACTTCACAGCGACGCTGGCTACTATCAGGTCGCGCACAGCCGTCTCGGACAGCTAACAGGAGACAGTCACTAGATTAATAACGTGGTATTTCAAGTAGGGAAATGGTGGTCATGAAAATGTACACTAACCGTGCCGTTGGAGACGACATTGCTGAAGAGCTGCTTGTCGACCACACCGTTGTTCCTCTTTTGCTTCAGGTGCAACCCGAACAGAATCCTGACTTCCTGTTCATCCGGCTCATAGCTGGGCTCCATCTGATGAGGAAATGTCTATATGGATCTACGTTTCTTTCAGAACACATTTTGATCGTGAGGTGTTTTGAAATTATGGGTACCTGAAGCACGCAATAATTCCCGTTCTTCTTTTTGCTGAGGATACGCAGAGCCTCGGGGTCGTAACCTGGAGCGATAATTCCATCCGAAACCTAGCAATAGTTAGATTTTTTAAAAAGTAAAAATTAGCAAACGAGTCAAACAAGCATTTAGTTAAATTTGCGCTCTCAACGCCTAGTCAAGTGATTAGCATTGCTGAATAACAAAAATATTAATAATATGATTAATAATGAATAATTAAGAATGATTAATAATTTTGATTCTAAGCATTCAAACGGAATCTCACACACACCTCTCTGGAGATGATCTTCGCAGTAGGAATGTCGCACGAGTCCGAAAGAGCGACGAAATCTCCAAATGAGGACATTCGATCTGCTCCTGAGACATATCACTGAGCAGTCACATACTTTTTATCATTAAGAAAAAACTTTACATGCTGCATCCGTCTGTGTGTGTGTGTGGGGTGTGTGTGTACCTCTGGCACGTGCATAAGCCGTAGCGAGTGGCGTGAGATCTTTCAGCATGTCGTGCACCATACAAACTTTAGCCTCGTCTTCGCTAAGCACCACACCCACAGCCGCACCTGAAACACACACGAAGAAAACATGGCTGTGTACGCGGATAGATAAATACAAGGCAGTGTAAAGAAATTTGAGTCACTATGTAAAATATTTGCGCGCGCGCACACAGACACACACAGACACACACAGACACACACACACACACACACACACACACACACACACACACACACACACACACACACACACACACACACACACACGTTTATCTTACCAGCAGGACTGACGTGTTTAAAAGACGCGGCAGCGGGCATCAGCAGCGCACTCTTCAGCTCTTTAACCAGCTGCCATGCGTTCAGAGCGTCGCACAGATTAATGAAGCCTGGAGCTCCGTTCAGCACTGAACACACACACACACACACACACACACACACACAAAAGTAATCCCAAAGAATAAACTTCTTATACACACAGTTGAGTAGAGCAATTTTATTCAAAATCATACAGCTTTTGTAGACGTGTGTGTGTGTGTGTGTGTGTGTGTGTGTACCCTTTATTGGCAGCGCGGGCTTCAGCGTGTAAATCTGCGCAGGACTCTGGTGCGGGTTCATGCCGTAACGCAGCGACAGCTGAGAAACGCCGCTGCTGAACTCGCGGCGGAAATAATCGGCAATGGCGTCGTCATACTGCGCGGTGTGTGTGAACGCCTGCAGAGAGGAGGAGTCATTTAAAAAAAATAAAACCACACACACACACACACACACACACACATTTGTATGTATATCTAAGCTGCACTATAATACCTACAGATGCCCAACATCAAGAAAAGTATAAACTGCCCATTTTGTGCTCATCAGTGATTCCACACTAAAGGTCAGAATGCGGAATCAGGGGGCGATCAGGACAAACACTGATGGACGTTTTCCACGTGGACTTTAACACCGCAGCAAATCGGAGAATTCCGAGTATACCAGGGTCCAAATGCTGCTTCTTACCCTACACTTTACTCATCACACCACCACGGATGAGGTCTGACCTGAAAATCTGTTTTGTTCCATGTTCTGAAGTGAACTAAAGTATTCGTCATGTCAAACAACGGGTTTTCCAATAAATCACGTGTTGCTCAAGCAAGCGCTCGTGAGGAAATCGCACGTTGCGCAATAACCACTCTGGGTAGTAGATACACCTACAGAATGTTGGGGGTGTAAGAAAAGATCAATATGCGTGAGCATCGTGATAATTTGTATGCCAATACGCTATCGATTCTCCAAAACACAATATCGATATAAAAAATGGAAATTTATACAACATTCAAAGCAGTCATTTCGTTTACAGTTTGTATGCCGACCGTTAGATGGATAGGAAGTACTAGCATAAGAGCACGCCGCTAATATAAGCATTAATATCACCTGTTTCCCGAGGGCACTGCTGTAAAAACAAGTAGTAGCAGCGTTGATCGACTTGTACGAGTACAGGACATGATCGTCTTTCCTTAACTCATCGCATTCTCTACCTTTATAGAAGAGCTTAGTAGGCAGGGAACTGGATAAAGTTAGCTTAGTAAGAGTACCAAGTGGGTGGAGCTTAATAAGCAGATCACAAAGGGTGGAGCTTGAGAAAGAAATGTTAAGTGGTGGAGCTTAGTAAACAAAGCATTGATAGGATGAAGCTTGTGCTGAATGGGAGGTGTCCAGCAACCAGAGTACTGAGGGGAGTCACCTAAACCAAGCACTAAGTGGGCGTGGCCTATCCGGGGGTTTCTGCTCACCTTCAGTGCAAGAGTTTTGCGTGTCTCGACGGACGTGTCGCTCTCACCCGAGCCCTCCATCTCCTTGGCCACCAGCTCGTAGTCAGCTGGGTCGCAGACCACCGTCACTCGGGCGTGATTCTTCGCCGCAGCACGGAGGAGAGTAACACCACCTGCACAGGAAATGGTTCATTATCTCATTTATGTTTTGCATAAAGACTTTCTGTCCACCAAATCCATGAAAAGAGGACGGAATTCAAACGTCCAGCATACCGATGTCAATCTGCTCCACTGCGTCAGATACAGTCACATTCGGGGACGCAACCGTCTTTACGAAAGGATACAGGTTACATACGACCACTCTGACCAAAAGAAACACACAACAGGAGCTAATGCTGAGGAGGCCAAACATTTCATTAGGCATCATGTGGTGTCACATGATAAGTTGAAGCCTGCTGGGCCAAATTATTTTCCCCCCACCAACACTACTCGCATTTTAGTGTCCAAAATGAACATATTTAGCAGAATCGTGCTTATAGTGATCTTACCTCACAAGATTAAAGCCGAGTTTCTCCATGTCAGCCTGGTCAGACGGAGTTTTTCGGGCCAGGATTCCTCCGTGAACAGCAGGATGGAGGGTTTTAACCCGACCGCCGAGCATCTCGGGGAAACCCGTGAGCTCAGACACGTCTCTGAAACCATACAGGAGAAAAAGTCGACTTTTCCACAAGCAAATCCTTTGTGTTCAGTAATCATAAATATAGATTACAATCAAAATCAGTGTCCTACAGCATATTCCGTCCTAGATACTGGATTTTAAGAATACTGACAAGGTTGGCTTGGATTTGCGGATAACTGATTAATAAACCAATGTTTTTTTAAATAAAAATGTGCTAATAATAAAATAAATACAGACATGAACGATCTTAATAAATGTTAAGAAAAATTTAAGACATGCGTTCAAACTGAAACACAGTAACATTCCAAACGTATTTCTTAAATTAAAAAGACACTTCAAATAAACAGCACGTGGCATTAGTGATTTGCCTCTAGAGGCCGCTGCATTGCTGTCTAACGCAACCCGGAAAAACTATCGGTATGGATTCGGTTCCAGCAATCAACTATCTGCTGACTAATTGCAAAACCGATTAATCGGTCGACCTCTATTCTGTCCTGTTCCATTCCTCACCTCACTGTGAGTCCGGCATCTCGCAGAGCTTTAGCGGTGCCGCCCGAGGCCACCAGCGACAATCCGACCGACACGAGCCGCTTCGCAAAGCCAAGCAGCCCTGTCTTATCAGACACACTCAGGAGAGCTGAGACACACAGATCACAGACAATTAGTCATGATCTTCAACATGGCAGAATGAAATGATAAAACAAGTAGAAGAACCATTAGTATTCAATGTACAAATCAAATAAGCAAATCATTTAAATCATTTAATCATTTTTTTTTTTGAGTTGATTCGAGCTCTTTTTAGACTGAAAATGAGGCCAGAGGATGCAAGTCGGGGAGTGTTGAGACTAAGACCTCTTCGACAGAGGTGCAAAATGTAAATGTTAATGGTGACTGTCCATTAAAATATAGTGGAGTAATAAACTTCTGCTCTATTGAATAATAAATGAAATTGAGTAGAGTCAAAGCTGCTTTTAGCACTGTTACTCAGTAAAACTAGAAAGTAGGCAAAAGATTCCAGAAACAAAGGACATTTAACTCAAATACTTTATACCACTGAGTAACAGCTACTTTCCTTTGGAAAGCTAAAATACGTTTTTTGCATTATAAAAAAGAAAAAGAAATAGTGGGTCAGTGGTTAAGAAGTTGGAAACAAGTCAAGTTTAAATCACATACTTCCAAAGCTGCCTCTGTTGGGCCCTTGAGCAAGGCCCCTAACCCTTAATTGTTCAGTTGTACAAAAACAGGAAGAACGGAAGTTTTGGAAGTGTTAATGAGTCACTTTCTAAAATATACTGTTGGATAATTGCACCTTTAATTTAACTCGTCTTTCCAGTCCACGACAAACTTTTGCTGGTGCACGCGCACAGCCAATTAACTCATCTAATTAAACGTGTAAAAAAAAAAAAAAAAAGTTCACACTTCACACGCGTTATAGATTCATTTAGAAAGCTCGCGGTGGCCTGATGAACTTTAAGCAGCAATCCAGCATGGTGGTCCATCAACAAAACTAAAAACGCCTGCAATCCGCCATAACCTGAACACCTCGTGCAATAGCAAGAAAAGTGCATGGAAAAAAGTTTGTTACCGAGTTCAGTGGACATGCTGCTGAGATCCGGGGTCTCTGGACAAAGAGTGGAATGGTGAGAAGTGGGTCCACTGGAGTTTGGCAGGATAAACCGCGCGAGCTGTAAACACGTGGGAGTAAAGAGAGAGGGGAAGAAAAAAAAAAGAGGGGGGGGGGGGTGTTTAACCAAATCCGCCGAACTGTCTTATGGGAAATGTATTTTGTCCCTTCCCCTCCCTCCACCCATGCAATGCATCGCAAACAAGTATAGTGTTGTTTGTATTGATGACCACGAGATGGCGCCACTGAGTAGAAAAATAAGTACACACTAATTCAATGGTGGACGAGGCACACAAATCATGCAGTTAAGATGAAGTAGTTAAACACACGGTTAAATATGACTCCCTTTTTACATTGAGTACAAAAGCCTTCAAAAGTATTTAAAGTACTATGATTTATTACGGCTTTAATGTTCCTATGATCATTTCTGTCACAAGACTTTTTGCTTAGACAACTGTGTTTACATGAAAAGACTCGAATGTGACTCTCAGCACACTGATCTATTAATAAAATGAAATCAATGAGTCTGATTGATATCTGATCAAATTAACATGAGCCCAAAACCTTTCTTTTTAACTACTTTAAATAAATTCAGAAATGAGGCCACGGGTGTTGTGGCGATATCGAGTTTATTCCTCTCTAAATGTTCTGCTTGCTGTAGAACTGGCGCTGAACTGTATGTACATCAAGCGACGATCAAAACCCTGATTGGTGATTGGTTGTTGAGTAAAAAGGGCGAAATTTGACTTTGAAGTTAAAGTAAAATCCACTAATAGAAATACTTCAGGAAAGTACAGATATGTGAAAAAGCTACTTAAGTACAGAAACGAATTACATTTCCTTCCTGACTGTTCACCACTGATAACAATGCGCTGGTTGAACTTTTGATACGATGAAACTCCATCATTCATGTATCCGGGTTTAATGCCACGGTTGTGGTGGATCCCAGGTACGAGTAGACAGGAATACACCCCATCACACTGCACCACACAAACATCTGCCAGGTTACCAACAGTCTTTGTGGATGTGAAGGATGTGAATGGTATGAAGGACATGGATTTTCACTCTACTGAACATAGAAGATATATGTGACCGTACACACGCGTTTCTGTGTAAACAGGAATTCGTTCGAAGTTAAATCTGGTCATGGAGGAAAAACAGGTGCTGATCCACAACAGTGCTAAGTTAGTGATACAGTTCTTCCAGGCTTTCAACCTCTGAAGATGTGGGATCGATTCCAGTTTGGATTTGGCGTGTCCTCCCTGTGCTTTGGGTGTTTCCCTGGTTTTCTCCAGTCCAGAATGACTGGTATTAACAAAATTTGTCTGTAGTATACACCGTCTAGGATATCCGATACCTGGCTCCAGAATCCACAGTGGCTCTGTGTAGGATAAGTGATATAAAATCTAGTTTATGGAGGGTGGTCTTTCAAGAAATAAGAGCACAGTGAAATTCTTTCTTCGCATATCCAGGGTCAGCCATGTTACAGCGCCCCTAGAGCACAGAAGGTTAAGGGTCTTCCTGAAGGGGCTCAACAGTGGCGGCTTGGCGATTCCAGGGCTTAAACCCCCAACCTTCTGGTCAGTAACCCAAAGAGTTAGCCACTGAGCTGCCCCTTTTCCCAACAACAAAAATAATTGATCATATCAACAAAATGAGTCTAGTCAAGTCAAGTTTATTTCTATAGCGCTTTTTACAACAGACATTGTCTCAAAGCAGCTTTACAGAAATCAACAGTTAAGGTGAATGGTGTGCATTTATCCCTGATGAGCACCATGGCAACTGTGGTGAAGGAAAAACTACCTTAGATGTTATAAGGAAGAAACCTTGAGAGGAACCAGACTCAAAAGGGGAACCTCATCCTCATTTGGTTGACATCAAGAGTTTGATCATGATCTTTGATCTTGATCAAAATGACAGTTATTAGGTTGAGCTACAAAGTGCAAAATAAGAATGCCTGAACATAGACAGCCATAAGAAGGGGGCCAATGAAAGTCATGCGTTCTGACGGTCAGATTTAAAGCCCCTGAATCTCTTTGCAATCCATTCAACAAAATCACAAAATGGCAAAGGACCTTCCCGCTTGTCCCACTCGAACTCTTTCAACAGTCCTGTTTGCCAGAAGAAGTGAGACATTTTTATATTTTTGTCTCAGATGCGTAAAGACTTCATTAAGGAATATTACAGCAATCACGCCGGATTGCTGCACGAGTGCCAGACCTCTCTGGAAACCTGTACCCTTTTTGTTAATTGAATTAAAGTGCACAAGCAACCTGCGTAAACGAGGCTCTCAGGGGCGATTAAGCCGGCGCGAGGTAGGAAGGTGAGCGCCGCTCCTGTCAGTTACAGCTGATTGCATCGATTTCATTGATTTGTAACGGCTTTCGGGCTAATTTCATCTCTCAAAGGTGAACCCTTGCTAGCACCTTTCATCCCCCCACCCTTACTGCGGGTTTAATTTGTTTCCTGTGCTGCTGATTTCTGTTTCGCCAAGTGATTAGATAAAAGCGCAGCAACAATAAGTCTTATTTGGAAGGGGAAGGTGGGAGAATCAATAACGTTTTATTTGCTTGCGGGTCGGCGTAGGTGAGCCGTTACCGACGCTCCGAAATGCATCACCGCGCGAGAAAAAAAAACTAAACGCTGAGGTGGGCAAGAAAGAGCGTGTAAACCACCGGCTCGCTCACACACCAACACGTCCGGAGAGCCATAAAAAGTCGTAAGAGTTGATGGATGAATTTCGGGGAGCGTTCTTCATCATCGCTTAACAGCCCAAAACTTTGGGATCGTCCAGGTGACTTTGCGAAAGACACAAAAAACTAAAAGGCAAAGAAGCTCTCAGGTGATTTTAAACATTTATACATGAAATGTAGTAAATATAAGCAGATAGTCCAAGCAGCTGATGTGTACGGTGGTATCAATGCTCAGTTGTTTGTTATATTGCGATAAACACATAGCGTTTATAGTCACGATTTGCCCCATTAACACACAAACAATTTCATTCGTCCATTGTCTAAACAATCTCTTTCTACAGGAGGGAGACAGGGGGGTATTCCCTTCTGCACTGAGGGGCACAGGAGGAAAAGATCGCTCGGTGTTGCTGTGATGGTACCTGGTGAACCTGCTGACTCACACGTTATGCTAGTTTGAAACGATCGTTCGCTCGCTATCACTGATTGGCAAATACAATAGTGATTAGAAGATCGGATCTTTTTAGTGGCTCGGTTCCTCAAATCGTTTTCATGAAATCGAATGAATCTTATATAGTTCATTTCGTTCCTTCGATCAGAAATAAAATAATAAGCAGATCCCCAACAAATTATGATAAACAGAAAGAGTCGCTTTACCTCTCATACCTTCAGGTCCGTGTCTTTATTTCCTTTTGTCACGTGACTCCGCCTCCCATCTGTCTGGTGCTCATGTCAGGTTTTTTTGTGTGATTTTTATGGAAATTGGAATGAAGGGGGCGGGGGGGGTTTACTAAACTATTAGAGAATATTGCTGTTAAATGCTAGCTGCTGAAAGACTGATGGTCTTCTACCAAAGCTCAAACAACCCTGAGTAGAAAAGTGAATGGTAGCTACAGACACCAACGCTGTTGTGGTACATGGCTATAGCTTAGCTGTATGAAAACTGTTAGTCTGTAAACATCACTGTAAGAAAAAAAAGTAAACAGAGCAAAAGAAAAAGTACATTAGCAAAGTTACTCTTCCTCACTTCAACCTTGTCTTTAGGTATCTATCATGTTTTAGCATCAGGCTAATAACTAATAACTGTTCTGGCCCTGACAGACGCCATATTTATTCCCTTAGAAGTGAAAGAGTTTAATTTGGTGCATCAGGACTTCATTAGAGCAGATTAGGTGTGAGGATGTGAGGGTGAGGAAGAATTAGCTGATTGTGTGTGTGTGTGTGTGTGTGTGTGTGTGTGTGTGTGTGTGTGTGTGTGTGTGTGTGTGTGTAAGCGAAAGAGAGACATTAAGTTAGAGTCCAGATTCCTGTTCTTGGCTGACCGGAGTGAAACTCTCTGTAATCTTCTCCTGTTGTAGCTCATACACCTCCAGGTCCGACATCATGTGCACTGTGAGATGCTTTTCTTCTCACCACAGCGGGACAGAGTGATGTTCTGAGTTACTGTAGCCCTTCGCTCTGCTGCAATCCAGTCCGATCGTTCTCCTCTGACCTTGACAATGCCAACATGACAAATCTTCTTGTTGCTTAAACAAGAAAGTAACAATTGAAACAACTCTGAGTGGAATAGTCTAAAGTTCTTTCTAAAACCTAGCAGACATTACCAAGTGTTTGGTAGGATTTTATGAATTATAGGTTCTACAGATACCCATGCTATTGTGGTCATTGCTGTAGCTCATCATAGCTGTTTGGTTGTAATTATTGATGGAAAATACACATTGACCTTGCTAACTACTAAACATCTGGTTGTACTGATGGTTAGCTAACACTATTTCTCCTAGAGATCAACTTGAACTTCCCACAACCTTCAGCCTCGTCTGATCTTTTTTGACTTCTTCACTTTTATCTACAATCAGAATTCCAGAATATTCTCACCTCAGAAGCACAAATGTTCATCAACTTGCACTGAAAGTTCACAATCTTTTCAATTACATTACCAACTGAACTGAGTTGATCGTTTCTGAAGAAACGATCAGCGCCACCCTTCAGATTTCACCCAATAAGAACAAGACATTTCTGTTGTAGTAAAAAAAACAATCAAATCGAACAAAATCTTTGTAAAATCTCGAGTGTAGGATTCAATCTCGATCATGCCGCGAACTGATAACGAGCCACACATCAAAGGTGTTTAACGCTACATTACGCCAATGATTGGAGGCGTAACGAGTGAACAGCGGGTAATAAATCCCTGTGCGACAGTAGTTTCATTGTGTACTTAGTGTTACATCGTGCAGCCATAAAAAGACGTTGTTCTGAATGAAAGGTTCAAAGCCGTTCATGGGAAAATCATCCTAGTATTCATGCTTTAAATTCACGTATATTAAAATTGATGTGTATTTATTCCCATTGAGTGAACCTGGACCCTCTGTCGCAAGGAAAAATCTCCCTTCAGATGGGATGAGGAAGAAACCTGGAGAGAAACCACACTCAAAAAGGGCAACCCATCCTCATTTGGGTGACACCAAGAGAAAGTTGGTACTTGAAAGTTTTAGAAAGTTTAGAAAACAGCATCTCGAAATCTCTGAGACTTTTCAACATGAATGCTGTGAAGTTCATGGTATGTGTAGAGAACATACATGTGTCTCAAAAATCATTAAACCCTCTGCGATTCCACACTTTTCACAGCCACTGTACAGTAAAAAGGAAAGTTTTTTTCATCACAGGATCATTTCCATAAAACATCAAGGACCAGAATGTGTAAAAGTGAAAGCGTCTCTCGTTCATAAAGGACATGACGGTTCAGAACAAAGAGCCGACACTGTAAGTCGAAAAGTAATTAGGCCTCATTCGTGTGTAATAAAAGCGATAAGCTCCATTTATCAGCCGACAAACAATGAAGCAGTTGTGTGAGGAGTGTAAAGTGTAGCGCTCATTAAATGGCTGTAAAGGCTAACGAGCCTAGCGACCCGTTTAGAAAAACAAACAAACAATCTACGAGAAAGTGAAGTGAGAGTAAAGCGAAAAAGAAAACGATCTGAAGCTGGATGTAGAAATTAAATATCCATAGATTAAAAATGAAACAAACGCCTTTGCTGGTCATGGAGGTGAAAGAGGCGTGGCTTCTTTGCTAATCAGTTTAAGTGAAGGGGGCGTGGCTTATTTCTTGTTTATCCAAGTGAAGGAGGTGCGACTATTAACTAATAAATATACTGCTTGTGTACTAAACGTCTTAAAAACAACACGTTACGAATTACAAATTAATTTCAACCACAAAAGTAAAAAAAATCTAATTTCAGTAATGATGATAAATACACTAATAATAACTCTAATCACACATAAGTTCTCTAAATAACCCCCGCACTAAAGTTTACAGCCGCCATTTTCTGATAAACTCTGGCTTTGTAGCGCAGCGCCAGATACTGTGTGTGTGTGTGTGTGTGTGTTCGGTGGAGTGTTTGTAATGTAAGCTAGCATTACAGTAAACACCCCGAAATGGCATCATAGTAAAATGACTTATTCTTGTGCTTCGTGTGTGTGTGTGTGTGTGTGTGTGTGTGTGTGTGATGCAGAAATTGATGACCTGAACCACTGACTGTCCTGGGTCACGTGGTGTCAAGTCAGGAGCGGGAAATCGACCTTTCACAATGGATATAGATATATTTTTTTCTTTCATCTCACAGAGCAGAGCGCGCGCTCAGGTGCGAGCTTTTGATTGGTTAATTAGGAACCTAACTGCTCCTCTAGGCCAATCAGCGCGTCTGCCTGGGGCGGTTATGTAAATAAGCTGAGCCAAGCTGGATGGAAAGTTTCAGTGAGCGTCAGAGGCTCAGGAGCGCTTCATCAGGCTGCACCTCAGCTGGAGCTCAGCGTGTTCTACACCCAGCAGGTGGAACCGAGCGGAACTTCGCCCTGAACATGTGGAGATTCTTTTACTCGCAGTGAAAATTCATTAATATATCAGTCTATCCAGCGCGCGCCCCTGTTCATCACGGCACCCGGTCCACGCCTGAAGTTCCGTCTCCATGGAGAAATCCAACAACTTCCGGATCGAGGCTCTGCTCGGGGAGCGCGCGACCAGGTGCGAGTCCCCGCCCCCGCGCGCCGTCCCGCTCTCGATGCCCGCTGCCGGGGTGTGCGCGAGCGCGCCGCTGCTCCCCTCCGTGCACGCGCTTCACTACGCGGGGATCCCCCACATCAGCCCCGCCTACGAGCCATGGATCCGCGCGAGCCTGCTTCTGCCCCGATTCCACCCGTATTCCGGTGTGTTCACGCACTTTATTTCCTTTATACATGACACGTCTTTATTTTATTATTATTACATTATATATTATATTGTTTTTTTATTATATTACTATATTTATTTAAAAATTTTTTATATTATTTTATAATTTTTATATTATATTGTTTTATTATTGTTATTATGTGTACATTTTATTATATTTGTTATATTATTACATTTGCTATATGTGTATTTTCTTTGTTATTTTACTTAAAATGTTATTTCCCCCGTGTGTGTGAATACCACAGGCATTAAATATAACTTTTCTCCTTTCTATTTGACTATTTTTAAAAAAAATATAATTATTTAATGATCTTGTTTTGGCTTGAAGGAGACCAAATTATTATATATTCTTATAATTTAAAAATATTATTTAATATTATATACATTCAAATTGAAATAAAATAATTGCATTTGATAAAAAATATAAAACAATATTTAACAATACATTATTATTACTATTTTACAGAAATTATGAACATGTAGAATTTCAGTTCAGGAAGAACATCATGAAGTGTTGAATTCTGTAAATAAATCATTTATTTATTCAAATTAATAAATTAGGAAGATAAAAAAAAACTTTCAAAGTCAGATTTAATTCTATGGCAGTAAACACGTGTGTGTGTGTGTGTGTGTGTGTGTGTGTGTGTGTGTGTGTGTGTGTGTGTGTGTGTGTGTGTGTGTGTGTGTGAGAGAGAGAGAGATCTTTGATGTAAAAATTATTTGCTCTTACAAACATTATATATTGTATTTAATCACACAGAAATCTGTAAAAATTATTACCCTCCAGTATCTATTATTATTATTATTATAATTATAACTTTTTATCTTTAAATAAATAATTAATTTGTTTTAGTTATGTAAATGTTTGTATGATTTTTCCGAACACCACCGCAGTTTTTATGAATAATAATGAACCAGAAGCTCTGAAGCTTAAACTCGTTTATACTAAACACTTTATATAAAACGTACAGTCTGCCACTGGAGACTCCTCCCACACATGTTGTTACTATAGAAACGATAGCGTTAGAGCAAGCGTGTGGAATTAACAAGTCCTTTCTGACCAATCGCAGCGTCTCCTCCGGTGGGGCTGATGGGAAAATGCAGGAGACCACGCACGGCCTTCACCAGCCAGCAGCTGCTCGAGCTCGAGAACCAGTTCAAACTCAACAAATACCTCTCACGGCCCAAACGCTTCGAAGTCGCCACGTCGCTAATGCTAACAGAGACGCAGGTGTGTGTGTGTGTGTGTGTGTACACGTTAGTGCTTAAGCAGTACAACATGACTATAAGAAATACTCTTAATTGTGTGTGTAGGTGAAGATTTGGTTCCAGAACCGCAGAATGAAGTGGAAACGAAGTCGCAAAGTCAAGGAACAAGTGGAAGCGGCCCGAGAGCACAAACCGGCCAATGAGAATCCGGCGTCAGAGCTTCAGCAGGCGGAGCTCAGGAAGCAGGACGTAAAGAAAGACGACGAGGACGAGGAATGTGATTTGGACATGCGACACCCAGACTTTACGCAGAAGGACGTCGATGTACGATGCGCTTCAGACGACGATGGGGACGAAACAAGCGACAAAGAAAAAGGGGCGGGGTTATAATGAGCTTATAAACCAATCAGAGACAAGGACGAGCGTGTCGGCTCCGAAACGTGGACTTGACCTGAAGATACTGTGACATACTGAACGACTGAACTGATGTAAATGTTACACCAGAGGACTGAACATTAACAACAGCAGCATTAACACGTCTCTTCACATCTGTCACTACTGTTTCTTCACTGTGTGACACAAAGCTACAGTTCAGAACCAGATGTTTTCTCAATTTGCTAAGCAGTTAGCAATACCATGTACAAATCCTGTCAGGTTAGCTTAGATTAGCTAGCTGGCTAACACAATATACTACAAACCCAATTCTCATTTATTAACATTTTCAAATGTTTCCTTGTTGTGTTTTTTTGTTTAGTTTACCAAAGTGGCGTTTTAGAAATGCTAACATGTGCTAACGCTACAGCTACACCACACCGTTAGCAGATTTATGAAAACAATTCTCAAAGGAATTATGGAACATAACAAAACAAGACATTCACAATTTCATTAGCTAAGCTAAGCTTATTCCATCACTCATGATCAATGGAAGCTAAATAGCATGTTTAGAAAAATTAGCATCGTCTCAATGTTGCTGCTTTTTAAAAAATATATATTCACAACTTTATAAAGTGTGTAACAGTCTAATTCATCTGCGAAACAAATGCAGATACAAACAATTATGACAGGAAATAAATGGAATCCTTTTGTTAAACGATGTGCGACATCTCATTTACTCAGATGTACACACACACACACACGAATCAGTACTAGCGAAGGATTGTGGGTTAGCTAGCAAACTAGCAACCGTTTCGTGTAATATAAATAAGGTCATTGATCTCGGTTTGTGTTCGCTAGTTACAATTGAATACTCGCCATAGGAAGAATGCTAAGTCCAGCATGCAGCTAAACCTGGTTCTGAGCTCAGATGTTGCTAACTTTCTGGTGAACTAGCTTGTCGAGTAGCTAGCAGACATTGGTGTTTTCTGTTGCTTAGGGAATTAGCCATAATTATGAGGGAAAATCTGCATTGACGTCACGTGTGGAGTCTTGAGGTGATCCGTTTGATTCATCGTAATGTGTGTGGAGAAATTGTATGATGTCTGGAAGGGTGTTTCATAGTGCAGGATGAGGAAGAAAATCATTTCCACTTCTTGTCTCTGACATTGTGACTCTTGATACGCTGGAAACACCTAGCCTGATTAGCATGCTAAAGAACAACAGGGAAGATGGTGCAGCGTAGTAAACCTGTTACGCGTCTTGTTTACGAGCGCGCCTCTTAAATCTGAATTACTTCCTCCGCCTTCTACAGAAGATAAGTTCATGAAGTGTTAATAAAGATGCCCTCACACACAATAACGATGATGTCATCATGGCTAGTCCACGTAACTGGGTGCTAATTAATAATCCTGGACGCGATGAGACCCAGGCGTGTTTTATTTATCTGTGATTTAAGCGATAAATCTGACGCAGTAAGAGCCAGGGGGCTAGCATTCTCTCAGTTGTGTGCTAAATAGCTGACTTTTTAGCAAATATTTGGGGTTACAAAACTATCCAGGAAATAAAGATGCCAAAAGTGAACTAGCTATACGCTAGCTAGAACGCACATCGCTCACGTTGCTACCCAGACAAAGCCGTGTTTCTTAGTTAGAACCAATAACCTTGGTATAAATTCGACCTTGTGAAGCTGTTCCACCCCGAGCGTTTATCAGTCAGCAGAAACGCCAGCGTGGCTACAGGAATACGGACAGACTGCAGGAGGTTTTTAAAGTAATCGCCATATTGCTTGAGAATTTGCCTCGGCCTTGTAGTCACTTAAGCTAATGGGGCGGTTAAAAAAAAAAGCAGCAGGTCGTATTTCACAAAAAAATAAATAAAAAAAGGTCTGGTTCTAAGGTAATAAAGTGTATTAGAACACCAGGGCTTTTTCTTCATCGTGAGCAGGATATTCAGGATAAATATAAAAACGAGTTTGAGGTCATGAACGTGGAAATGTACCTCAGCAAAGATAATGTTTGCAGTGATTTACTCTACAGTATTTATATTTGCATTTACATATGTCAGAGATGTGATCAGACTTTTTACCTCCACAGTGGAAGCTTCATGGTTTGGGGTTGTTTTGGAGCAGGGAAGGTTAAAGGCACCAACATGGCTACTGTTCCATATTTTAACATTACACCATGCAGTTCCGTCTGAACTGCGCCTCATTAGATCCGACTTCCCTCTACAGCAAGAAGATGAGCCAAAGCCCTATTTAAAGAGCAACCAGACGCCTGGTGTGATATCCATCATGGAGCGACCTGCCCAGTCACCACACCTAAATCCTAGTGAACTGCTCTGGGATGAACAAGAAAGAAAGTAATCTCCAACTAGTGAAGAACTTCTTTAGCGAGTTTTACAAGAGACACGGTAAAGTATTTCAGCTGAACGTTTGGAGACACAAAGCGTCTGGATGCTGTGTGTGAGTAAAGCTGGAAAGGGAAGAATTCTCAATGAAAATTGGGCATCTGGAACTTTATAACTTGTTAGGTCAAAAGAATATTATATATATACACACACACACACACACACACACACACACAACTATGAATCCTGATAAACTGCTGTTAAATAAAAAAAATAAATCAATAGTTCATTAACATAAATTAGTAAATTATATAAAAAGTACACAAATACATTTTAAGAATAGTATTTATATATTTATAAATGAATTATTATATGAATTTATTAATATTTATTACTTTTTTGTGATAATTTATCAGTAATAACAATAATAATAGCATTTGATAAGATTTACAGTTTGTCATGAAAAATGAGTTTTTAACCTTTTTTCTTTTGTTTTACTTTATTATCTACTATTCATTTCATTATCCATTAGTGTGTTCACTTTAATTTCATTACAATCATCAAACATGTTAGATTTATGAAACAACTTTTATACTCAGTGCATTATGGGTAATGCTCTAGCAATTCAATCATATGGGTCTCCGAGGAGGAGGAATAGACATCAGGACTAACATAGAAGTGCGTAATAAAAGTCTACAGCGTAAAGAGAGTATAAGGATTGTGTGTGTGTGTGTGAATTCTGTATACACGTGCTACAAAATGATTCTGAATCTCTGTTCCTAAACCACACTGTAGTATTTGTACACGTTTAATGAAGTAGAAGTGCTCCCTCTGCTGGCCAAAACCAGTATTTCTCCTCTAACAATGAACCCATAAACACCTTCTAGCTCTTAAATAAATAAATAAATAAATAAATAGACCCCAACAAGTTGAAAGCATGAATTCCTTTTAATCACAGTGAAGTAAAAACAAAACAAGAGATGTATATTTACAGTCTTGATCCTCGGTCAAAATACGTACAGATAAAATACAATGACAATATGAACCTCGGAAACTCGTTCACACTCAAATGAACCCCAAGGTTTAAGAACAACCGAAAACAAACAATGTCAAGAAAGAGGTCCCAAGAAATGCATAAACAGAAATTCGGATCCGTCACACATCCTGATACTCAGAACCACATCATGGTTGACATGAACGTTAGATGACGTAATTCACCAACTGAGCAACAACTTATCACAAAATTTGATATGTAACTATATCTTACTTTTAAGTGAGGAAATCATTGCATTTTTTTTTTTTTTACCAATTTACCTTTAAAAGAAAAGGAGAAAATACTGTTTGCTAATAAATAAGGTTTTAAAGTAAAGCTACAGAACGTGTGGCCAAACATTGTGGAATTGTTAGTAAGAAAATCACCACAGAATAAACAGTACCTTGTTCCCAAGTAGCCACAGCCCCGCCTACTCTTTTTCTATTGGCTAATACCTCCAAGCTTCACGTGTCCTATGCAGTTAAAAATGTGAAGATGCCATGAAACTTTAAGAATTAGAGCGATGAAGAATGTAAACGCACCGCTAACTCAGCATGTACGATTCTAATGTTAGCTGGCTCTATAGCGTTAAGTTTTTCAGAGAAGCTAAGTAGAACGCGGGCGTGACTTCCAGCACTGGCGAATATCTGTTCACTGGCCTTATTTAAAAACTTGACTGACAAACACACACACACACACCCACTTTCACTGTTCACTTCATCTTTAGTTTTAACAAATAAAAAAGATAAAGTGTAATTTCTAGAATAAGACACTTAAATAAAACAGCATAAAACACTGCTCCTGGTCATTAAACCATAAAAAAAACAACTTCCTGCTTGTATAATATAATTTTCATATCATATAATTAGCATGATATTAGCTAGCTTAAAAAATAGTGACCCCCAGCTATATTTAGCTATGCACTGTTTGCTAATTATTATATTTTAGTTGCCTTTTTAACAGTTAGCTATTGATCTTAGCCGCAAAATATAACCAGTCTAATTGTACCCCGATATCACCGTCAGCTGTCTGTCTATAATTACAATATATAATAATTAGCCTATTTTAACTAGCTTCTAGCTAATTAGTTCTGGGTTCCGAGTCGAGTAACACACACACACACACACATAAAGTAATAACTTTGCTAGCAGTAGTTAGCTGTAGCTGAGGTACTATTAATAACAGGTAGATGAATTTAACCTGGATGGCTAATGTAGCTCACAATCGATTGATGCTAATCAGTACACTGAGTTAGCAAAAAGATTCCAAAGGCTAGTGTGATGTGACGGGAGATGATTCAGGTGTGTGTGGGCCTGTATGATGTAAGACATGTACTCAATGTGTTTACTGAGGTAAAAGTAATAATAAAAATAAAAAAAAAAGTGTCCACACAGAAGAAGATAAAAAGAACTCTCCCTTCATCATACTCGGTCAGTTTCCATCGCTGCTCCATCTAAACTCTGGAGGTTCCTGACCCGCTCGAGGACCCAGTTGATGTCGGGTCGCTCCTGAGGGTTCGTCACCATGATGGAGCTCAGGAGCGTCTGGAGTCCTTCAGAGTAGCTGGTACAGAGACAGCGGTGCTAAATCAGGCGGGTTAGCGTGATGGAGGTGGAGATCATGGACTAGCATCAGGATTATAATAACGAGCTGGTTATAATCTTTACTGGTGACAGAACAGGGTTTTTATACAAGTTAAATAAATGCACCTTTTCACTGCTAATGCTAATATAAAATGATATCCTGACAGGATCTGAGGAACATTCATCATTTTTACTGCTGATGCTCACCAACGTTGGATGAAACCTGACAGAATTCAAATGAATTCATTTTGCTTGAAGAGAGAATCAATCTTCACTGCAACACTAACTAGGGGTAGAAAAGAGCCTTTCATGTGTTTGTAATCTTTTAATGCTAGCTCGCTAACGACAGGGTTTCTGAGAAGATTCACAATGTAAAATCTGTTACAACAAATTGACATAAAAACTAATGCTAGCTTTTGAATGCAATGCTAACTAGCCAAGTGAACCTGACTTGGTTTAAAAATAAAGATACGACCTGGTTGGACCTGGAAACCTCATTTCTTACACCATCTTTTTGCTACTGATGCTGAAGGTTGCAAGGGACGGGATTTCTGACCTGCATGACTGTGGAATGGCGACCGGGTTTTGGACGGCGAGAGCGACGCTGTCTCCTTTCTGAAACACCAAGTCGTACGGTCCTTCCAGCATCATCATGCAGTATAGTACACACCCTAGTGACTAGACACACACACACACACACACACACACACACACACACACACACACACACACACACACACACACACACACACACACACACACACACACACGATGTTATTTCCATAAAAATCATTCTAATTTTAAAGGACAGAAAGAGAGAGGGGTTTTTCCTTTTAGAAGTTATGTGTAATAATGTGATGGGGAAAAGCCTTTGTTGGTAATCTAGGGTTAAAATCACACCTGAGCAATGCTCCATACAGGAGGAACTGGTTGCACGCATTTCTCAGGTGTGATTTTGGCCCATTCTTCTACACAAACAGTCGTCAAATCTTAAAGGTTCTGTGGCCTCTATTATGAACTCTGATCTTTAGTTCTTTCCATAGATCTTTAATGGGATTTAAAGTAGGTGATTGTCTGGACCATTCTAGCAGCTTTCCTCAGCTGTGTGTTTGGGATCGTCGTCTTGCTGAAATCTTCACCCTCGTTTCATCATCATCCTGGTAGATGGCAGCAGATTTTTGATCAAGAATGTCTCGGTGGATGTTTTCCTTCAATTATATGAAGTCTGCCAGTACCGTATGCTGAAAAACGCCATGATGTTCTCACCTCCAAACTTCACTGTTGGTCTGGTGTTCTTGGGGTGATGTGCAGTGCCATTTGTCCTCCAAACATGGTGTGTATTATGGCATCTGATGACTTTAATTTTGGTTTGCAAAACGCAGCAGTGGACTCTTGCGTGGTGAGCGTGCACACAGGACACGGAGGTTCAGTGCGTTTCTTACTGTTTTCTTTGAAAAAAATTGCTGATTTCACTTCTTTCTGAAGCTCTCCACAAGTGGTCCTGCAACAGTAAGGTTGTGAAGAGAGAGCTCTTTGTTTTTACCCATCATGAGATGTTTTTTGTGCGACACCTTCATACAGGCCATCAGTTGAGACTGAAGCAGCTGATATTAATGTGCACTGACACGGGGCAGGACTGCGTTACAATTACCAACATCTGGTAAAATTTTCATATCAATAACACCTTTAGAAATATATTTACTGAGAAAAACAGTGACATGTTCAATACTTATTTTACTCTCTGTGTGTATAGACATACATATACCCTAAACATAATTTACACAAAATAAAACAAGAACTAGTAGCCATTCACTGGGGCGTCAGCTTGATCGCTCCAGGTAATAATCTCGCATGATGTAGGTTTCTCACCCAAATATCCGTCTTTTCATCAATGATGCAGTGGCTCTCCACGTTAAAAAGCTCAGGTGCTCTGTAGGAGATGGTGCATCTCTGAGCTGCCCAGTCCTGGCCAGAAAACCAAACAGAGCGATCATGAAAATGAGAATAAACAACACCCTTACAATCAATCAGCAGCCAAAAACTCTACCCACCTGCACGGTCATGGCCTCTCTGGAACCCTTCACTTCGATCCGGGCTTTGTTCATGGAACCGAGGTCCATCAGCACGGGCTTGTCGTTCTCCTCCAGCAGCACGTTGGTGGGCTTCAAGTCTCTGATCATCACATTCAAAACAGGGACAGCAAATTAATCTGCTTTCACACATGCAAATGAGCAAAACATTTGTTATCTACATTTCCTTTTTCGCAAATTCTAGGAGGCGGGGCCTGAGGGGGCGTGTTCTAAAATGTGACTATTGAAAGGTCCCTGCTGTAAACTCACAGTATGCAACATGGCTGCCTTCATGATGTCACACACGGCATTCATCTGAGATCTTACTCATGTTGACAGGTTACAGTCTGAAAATTCCATTTAACCAACTGCTCTGGCTGTGGTCTCTTCTACAGCAGACGTGTTTACGAGTTAGCAGCCTGGTTAGCAAACTCCCGGTGTAGGACATCGTATACATTTGTTAGGAAAATTTTAACCGAATTAATAACGCTAGTAAATTGAGATAAAATGCTGAGCTACTGTTGAATTGCAAACACAGGGTAACAGTTAGCAGTCAGTTATGATGACTGGCAATGCGGGATTACAGCATGAGGGATTCGTGCACTGGGTACAGTAGTCTGGATTATAGTTCCAGATTGCAGTATGCTTAATTACAGTTCTGGATTACAGAATGCTGGATTACAGAATGCTGGATTAGCCTTGTAGTTGTAGCCACCTGTGTGCATATCCCTTGTCGTGGATGGCCTTTAGACCTTCACAGATGCCACGGAAAATGTGCAGGATCTGGCTTTCTGGCATGGAGCTACCTTTATCCCTCAGCTTTTCCAGGACAGACCACAGACTTCCTTTCTGCAACACAAAAACAAACAAAAATCAAACCCTCATATCGTGTGAAGTAAACATGTTAGACCCTCACCGCCCATCCACCCACCCCAACCCCCCGTGCGGAGCACCCTCGCCCCCCCGTCCCGTGATTCTCTGATCACATGTTTTTCCGTTACTGATCTATTTGAGGAAGGCGTGGCGTACACTGATGTACGGCAGGAGGAGCCAGGCCTCGCTCTTTCCTCCACGCTCCATGACAGCGTGGCCCGTCAGACTCAGGATGTTGGGGTGGTTGAACATCCGGTGCATCTCCACCTCCGTCTGCGCCTCTTTCCGTCCCTCTCGGTCATGACACAGGATTCGCTTCAGGGCGTAGAAACGGCCGTCCTGAGCTCCTTCAACCAGATCGACGTAGCTAAAACCGCTGAAGGAGGAGAACAACGGAGAAACGCGAGAAAACATGAGAAACAAACAAAAAAAAAACTCCATACAATCTTCAAACGCATGAAATCAAGTCTTACCCCTCGTCGAGTTTCTGGATGAAGTAGTATCTCTTGTTGTCGATGGTGATGGAACTGCGAGAGCAGATACACAAGGCGTGTCCCATCCTCGACCTAGCATTGCTCAGTCATCCAGAAGAACTGCCACCAACACACACACACACACACACACGATTTTTTTTATCTCCGGTGATCAAATTCTGAAGTAAACAATCAGAAGGCATGGAGAGATGATCTTACAGTGACCATGGTCACCCTTGCAGACCTCGTTTAAACGTCATAAGATAGATTAGCATGCCCTGGAGAATAGATGCCTGGAATATTTAGTCATGAAGTTAGTTAGAAGCTGCTCAAAGAGCGTGTGGGGACCAGAATTTTCCTTTCAGAAAAAAAAAATAAATAAATTTGGTAACGACTTAAATATTTACGAGTCTGAACTCCAGCTTCAGGTTGCAGTTAGAGAGAGAAGAGAGAAGAGTCTGTAGAACGTCAGACTGACATTAAAACTTAATGTTAATTAAACTTTTATTTATTTATCACTGTTAAATCACCAGCTGAATCACTTCATGCTAATTCTAAGTGTGTGCTGGGAATTTTCCTGACGGTTGCTTCATTATATAGATCACTGACTAAAACGCTCAGTCATGAACTTTGTGTTTAAAATAACTGCAACACAATCACAGCGAGCGAGTCTGGGGTTTATATTAATGTATACTGAAGCTGCAGAAAAGAAATACATCATTATGTGACTTCAAATATCAAATATTAAAAATATCTTCATTCCTTCACTCCCTCGATATGTGGAATCGTCAGGATTTTCTAGAGAAATTCTTGAAGCTGGACATAAAACACTAAAGAATCCAGATCGCTAAACTGTCATAAAAACGGTCACGAGGGCAGGAAGTGGCGGCGATCTCGCACTACAAATCGTATTTCCAGTAAGGAGCGAGCAGCCACCGTGACGCTGCACTAACTCTAGTTCCCTTTTTGTTGTTTTTAGAACTCTGGCATTGTTGTGCATGTTTTCAAGTTGAATCATTTCACACAGTAAAGGGATTGCATTGGGTAAACCTGTGCACCGCAGCGAAAGTCCCGTCCCGAAACCGTTACATCCCTATAAAATACACATGAACATAATTGTTTAAGCGCAATGGTCTACATAATGGAAATACTTTCTGGAAAAACACAACCAAACGCGTAGTAGAGTTCAAACAGAGTTCCCTAAAGTCCGCCATCTTCTTCCTCACGCTTTTATCAGTAGTTCAATCTCAGCTGTACTTTTTATTCCAAGAATAATAGAACCATGTTTTTAAATGCACAATAAAATATAACATGGTTGGGTTTTTATTATTATATATTATATACATCTACAATATATAATAGTTTGTGGAAACCCAACCATAAGGTTGATATGCGTCTCTATTCACTCTTATAAATGTGCTCCACTCTTCAGGGAAGATGTTTCACTAGATTTTGTGGAGATGTAGGTGAGTTGCGTGAGGAGGCCTGGACTGCAGTCGGGGTGAAAAGATGATCTCAGAGGTGTTCAATAGGGTTAGAGTTTGGATCTATAGCAGGAGATCTTTCACACACTTCTAAGCCATGGAAAGCAGATCTTCATGAAGCTGGAACGGGTTTTGGGTCTCATAGTTACAGTGAAGGGTAAAAGTTCATGCTTTAGCATCTGAGGGTGTCCCAATACTTTTGCTCACAGAGGATCCTTATTAATAAGAGTCAGGTTTGTACACGTGATCAAAGTGCACTACTTTACACGCAGCTGTTGTATAGTGATTACATTAATCATCATAACCTGAATTTACTGATGAACTCGTAATATTTATTCTTTTTATTCTTCCTGAAACATTTTCACCTCCATTTCTCCCAAACACTGCACTGAGACCTGAATATCAGCAACAAACCGCTATAACTGTCCATTTCCCTGTCAATTATTTATTTACTTTACAACACAATGCTCAACACTACTGCTAATAATCAGTTGTTTATATATAATACTATAAAAGTACTAAAACGCAAACGTAAATACAACATAAAAATTACCTTTTATTTTTGTTTAAAGCTTCCGACCTCTTTGGCTGTCTCGCCACTTCCGCATCCACTACAGGGACGCACTTCCGGGTTATTACGTCCCGTGACGTTTAGCGCATGCGTATTAACCACGCTTTTGGGCCAGCCCGTTATTCTAAGACGCCATGCAATCTGTTCCCCCCACCACAATTTCGACATAATGAAAGTGCGGTTTTCTCGTGACCACGACTGATTCTTTTCATGATCTCGACATAAACATCGTTTCCTAGTGATCAATACTTAGTTTTTTTCTGTGTATTCGGCATAAGAGCATGTTCTAGAGCAGCACCAGGGATAATTAACCATAACTATTTGTGCACGTGGACCCCTGATCACGTGAAAACAGTGTTTGTTTCGTCGAGATCACGTGAAAATTAAGTCCTGATCACAATAAAACAAGAAAGAAAATTTTTTTTAATGCAGGGCCACTTAGGACTTTTGTAGGTTTACCCCCATGTCCTCAGAGGAAATGTGTTGTGAATAAAAATGAGATGTGAAGGTGAAAACCCTGCCATTAGGGGGGCACAAGCCAGTGCACTCTTAGTGCCGGTCCCAAGCCCGGGTAAATGGGGAGGGTTGCGTTAGGAAGGGCATCCAGCGTAAAACATGTGCCAAATCAAATATGCGGATCACAAATGAGAATTTCATACCGGATCGGTCGAGGCCCGGGTTAACAACGACCGCCACAGGTATCGTTAGCCGACAGGGTACCGGTGGAAAATGGGCTACTGTTGGCCGAAGGAGGAGAAGGAGAGGAGGAAGACGTCTACAGAGACGGCAGGAAAAGGAGCAGTGTAGGAGAGTAGAGGTTCGGGTTGGTACTTTAAATGTTGGTACTATGACGGGTAAAGGGAGAGAGGTAGCTGATATGATGGAGAGGAGAAAGGTAGATATGCTGTGTGTTCAGGAGACCAAGTGAAAAGGGATTAAGGCCAGGAACTTTGGAGGTGGGTTTAAACTGTTTTATCATGGTGTGGATGGAAAGAGAAATGGTGTAGGGGTGATTCTGAAGGAAGCGTACAGTAAGAGTGTAGTGGAGGTGAAGAGAGTTTCTGATAGGGTGATGATCGTGAAGGTGGAGGTTGAAGGGATGATGATAAATGTCATCAGTGCCTATGCTCCACAAGTTGGCTGTGAGATGGAGGAGAAGGAAAGATTCTGGAGTGAATTAGATGAAGTGGTAGATGGTGTACCTAGGAAAGAACGATTGGTGATTGGGGCAGACTTTAATAGGCATGTAGGTGAAGGGAACAGAGGTGATGAGGTGATGGGTAGGTATGGTTTCAAGGAGAGGAATGTGGAAGGGCAGATGGTGGTAGATTTTGCTAAAAGGATGGAAATGGCAGTGGTGAACACGTATTTTAAAAAAGAAGGAGGATCATAGGGTGACGTATAAGAGTGGAGGAAGGTGCACACAGGTGGATTATGTTCTGTGTTGGAGATGCAACCTGAAGGAGCTTGGAGACTGTAAGGTGTTGGCGGAGGACAGTGTAGCTAGACAGCATCGGATGGTGGTCTGTAGGATGGTTTTGGAGGCGAAGAAGAAGAGGAGGAAAGTAAGGATTGAAAGAAGAATAAGATGGTGGAAACTGAAGGAGGAAGAGTGTAGTGTGAGGTTCAGGGAAGAGGTCAGACAGGGGCTTGGTGGTGGTGAAGAGGTGCCGGATAATTGGGCAACTACTGCAGGAGTGATGAGGGAGGCAGCTAGAAAAGTACTTGGTGTGACATCTGGAAATAGAAAGCAAGACAAGGAGACGTGGTGGTGGAATGAGGAAGTGCAGGAGAGCATTAGGGGAAAGAGGTTGGCAAAACAGAAGTGGGATCGACAGAGTGATGAGAAAAGTAGGCAGGAGTACAAGGAGATGCGGCAGCAGGTAAAAAGGGATGTGGCGAAAGCCAAGGAAAAGGCATATGAGGAACTGTATAAGAGGTTGGACACTAAGGAAGGAGAAAAGGATTTATACCGATTGGCCAAGCAGAGGGACCGAGCTGGGAAGGATGTACTGCAAGTTAGAGCAATAAAGGATGAAGAGGGAAATGTGTTGACTAATGAGGAGAGTGTGTTGAAAAGATGGAGGGAGTATTTTGAGCAGCTGATGAATGAGGAAAATCAGAGAGAGAGAAGGTTGGAGGATGTGGAGTTGGTGAAGCAGGATGTAGATAGGATTAGTAAGGAGGAAGTGAGAGCAGCGATTAAGAGGATGAAGAATGGAAAGTTGGTTGGACCAGATGACATACCAGTAGAAGCGTGGAGATGTTTAGGAGAGATGGCAGTGGAGTTTTTAACCAGATTGTTTAACAGGATTCTGGAAGGGGAGAGGATGCCTGAGGAATGGAGAAGGAGTGTGCTGGTACCGATCTTTAAACATAGGGGAGATGTGCAGACCTGCAGTAACTACAGGGAAATTAAGTTGATCAGTCACACCATGAAGTTATGGGAAAGAGTAGTGGAAGCCAGGCTGAGAGAAGAGGTGACCATCTGTGAGCAACAGTATGGTTTCATGCCAAGGAAGAGCACCACAGATGCCTTATTTGCTTTGAGGATGTTGATGGAGAAGTATAGAGAAGGACAGAAGGAGCTGCATTGTGTATTTGTGGATTTAGAGAAAGCGTACGACAGGGTGCCGAGAGAGGAGTTGTGGTATTGTATGAGGAAGTCAGGTGTGTCAGAGAAGTATGTGAGGGTGGTGCAGGACATGTATGAGGACAGTGTGACGGCAGTGAAGTGTGCAGTAGGTACGACAGACTGGTTCAGGGTGAAGGTTGGACTGCATCAAGGATCGGCCCTGAGCCCTTTCCTGTTTGCAGTGGTGATGGACAGGTTGACGGACAAGGTCAGACAGGAGTCTCCCTGGACTATGATGTTTGCAGATGATATTGTGATTTGTGGTGAGAGTAGAGAGCAGGTTGAGAAGAGCCTGGAGAGGTGGAGATATGCGCTGGAGAGAAGGGGAATGAAAGTCAGTAGGAGTAAGACAGAGTACATGTGTGTGAATGAGAGGGAGGGCAGTGGAGTGATGCGGTTGCAGGGAGAAGAGGTGAAGAAGGTGGAGGAGTTCAGGTACCTGGGGTCAACAGTGCAAAGTAATGGAGAGTGTGTTAGAGAAGTAAAGAAAAGAGTGCAGGCAGGGTGGAGAAGAGTGACAGGAGTGATTTGTGATAGTAGGGTATCTGCAAGAATGAAAGGGAAAGTTTATAGGACTGTGGTGAGACCTGCGATGTTGTATGGATTAGAGACAGTGGCATTGAGTAAAAGACAGGAGATGGAGCTGGAGGTAGCAGAGCTGAAGATGTTGAGGTTTTCGTTGGGAGTGACGAGGATGGACAAGATTAGAAATGAGTTTATTAGAGGGACAGCACATGTAGGATGTTTTGGTGACAAGGTGAGGGAGGCGAGATTGAGATGGTTTGGACATGTGCAGAGAAGGGACATGAATTATATTGGTAGAAAAATGCTGAAGATGGAGCCACCAGGTAGGAGGAAAAGAGGAAGGCCAAGGAGGAGGTTCATGGATGTGGTGAGGGAAGACAGGTAGTTGGTGTGAAAGAGGCAGATGTAGAGGACAGGGTGGTATGGAGACGGATGATCCGCTGTGGCGACCCCTAATGGGAGCAGCCGAAAGAAGAAGAAGATAGAGCTGATATTTATCTTCTGGAAAGGAGATTCTCGTAGTTTCCTCTGAACAGAGACAATAATGCACAACCTTCTCATTGGAATTCATAGTCAAGAACTCAGATGATGATGGTCTCATGTTTCAAGTTTAACAAACACCAATAAAGCACTTATCTTTAAAATACCATTTACATCATTAATTACATTTAGCTGGTTCTCTGGTCACTCATGAAGCACTACCAAGGAGGCATTCATGACCTGGAAAGGTCTTAATGAAGGTGGATCACAGTGTTATACACCTTGGAGGACATCCCAGTCGATCCTTTATTGGTTTATGCAGAATTATTTCGACCAGACAACCTTAGACTTTGTAAATGAATACTTATCTTTATATTTGTCAAATTTTTACATTCATAATTATAAATTCAAAAATGTATTATGAACAAATACTAAGATTTAAATAAGTTATATTTGTTTAGATTGTGACAATGCTGATTAATAGGATCATTTGCACCACTAGCAAAACATGTGACACAAGCTAGAATAATGCTATCCAATGTTATCAGATCTATCAGTAATTGAAAATGGTAGCAAAATATTATGGAGAAAAAAAATAGAAATATAAGTGCAATTTGAGTTTATGATCTATTTTGAGAGACTCTTGGGACACAGTGTGTGTTTCCATACCAAACTGAAAACATGTACAAAAGAGCCAAAAGATTATTTTACAGCTTTATTTTTATTCCATACTTTTGACACTTCTGGTAAGAAGAAAAACAAATGACCAAATGAGAAACAACATTTCCTAGCTGTATATATATATATATATATATATATATATATATATTTATATATATTTTTTATTTATTTAATGAAGATACCACAAGATTGCGCATTGTGCTTTCTTCGGTATAGATGGCAAGACGTTTCCGGAGGTGCCTCACATTTTAGTATTCTTCTCCTTCTTCCTCGTCCTCGAAAGAGTCGATCCCAACCTCTTCGTAGTCCTTCTCCAAGGCAGCCATGTCTTCTCTGGCTTCAGAGAACTCACCCTCTTCCATGCCTTCACCAACATACCAGTGCACGAAGGCCCGCTTGGCGTACATCAAGTCAAACTTGTGGTCCAGGCGAGCCCAGGCCTCAGCGATTGCCGTAGTGTTGCTCAGCATGCACACAGCCCTTTGGACTTTGGCCAAGTCGCCTCCGGGCACCACAGTGGGTGGTTGGTAGTTGATTCCCACCTTGAATCCAGTGGGACACCAGTCCACAAACTGGATGCTTCTCTTGGTCTTGATAGCCGCAATGGCCACGTTCACATCTTTGGGCACCACATCACCACGGTACAGAAGGCAACAAGCCATGTATTTGCCATGCCTTGGGTCACATTTAACCATTTGATTGCATGGCTCAAAGCAAGAATTGGTGATCTCAGCCACGGAGAGCTGCTCATGGTAAGCTTTCTCAGCAGATATGACTGGCGCATAAGTAGCAAGAGGGAAGTGGATTCTGGGATATGGTACCAGGTTGGTCTGGAACTCCGTCAAATCAACATTCAAAGCACCATCGAAGCGCAGAGAAGCGGTAATAGAGGACACGATCTGGCTTATGAGCCGGTTGAGATTGGTGTATGACGGGCGCTCGATATCCAGGTTCCTGCGGCAAATGTCATAGATGGCCTCATTGTCCACCATGAAGGCACAGTCAGAGTGCTCGAGAGTGGTGTGGGTGGTCAAGATGGAGTTGTATGGCTCCACTACAGCCGTGGACACCTGTGGTGCTGGGTAGATGGCAAACTCCAGCTTGGATTTTTTGCCAAAATCTACAGAGAGACGCTCCATCAGGAGGGAAGTGAAGCCAGAGCCAGTGCCTCCTCCAAAGCTGTGGAAGACCAGGAAGCCCTGAAGACCTGTACACTGGTCAGCCTGTAGAGAAGAAATTTCTAGATGTAATACTGATGCTAGGCTAGGAGATTCTCAGAAATGAATACAATCAGAAATGTATAATAAACAAAGCCACTTGGATGAGATGTCCAGTTGTCTCAACTTACTCTCATTAAAAGATTCCATCATGACTAAAGATAAATCTTTTGTTTCATATTATCTAAGCTCTTAACAGTCTCACCAGTTTGCGGATGCGATCAAGGACAGAGTCGATGATCTCCTTGCCAATTGTGTAATGACCACGGGCGTAGTTATTAGCGGCATCCTCTTTGCCAGAGATCATCTGCTCTGGGTGGAAGAGCTGGCGGTAGGTACCAGTACGGACCTCATCTGAAACAAGAAAATAGGATTTAATAAGATTTGACATATTTTATAGATTCTGACTAACATATGCAGAGATACACTATATGGACAAAAGTATTGAGACACCTGACCTTTCCCACCATATGTGGTTCTTCTCCAAACTGTTACCACAAAGCTGGAGGCACACAATTGTACAGGACATCTTTAGATGCGGTATCTTTAGCTCCATGCAGATCTGCTTTACATGGTTTGTAGAGCTCTAAACTTACTGAACAACTTTGGGATGAATTTGAACGCTGACTGCACCCGTACCTGCCTTTACTGACACCCTCGTGACAAACGAACACAAATATCCATAAGCACACTTCAAAATCTAGTGGAACATCTTCCCAGAAGAATGGAGGGAATTAGAACAAATTGCGACTAAATGTGGAATGCGATGCTCAAAAAAAAAAAAAAAAAAAATCACATACGAAACTTATGACCAGATGATCCAATACTTTTGGTAATATAGTGTATTATATGAGCTAGGTGTGGAACCAACCCCAGCCATTAGGGAGGCACAAGCCAGTGCACTCTTAGTGCCGGTCCCAAGCCCGGATAAATGGGGAGAGTTGCGTTAGGAAGGGCATCCAGCGTAAAAACATGTGCCAAATCGAACATGCGGATCACGAATACGGATGATCCGCTGTGGCGACCCCTAACGGGAGAAGCCAAAAGAAAGAAAGGAATATGAGGTAGGTGTGTTGCTGACTAAGGATTTACATAGTTGAATCAGAATAATCAAGTTTTGCCTATTGTCAAATGATGCGCGCGTGTGTGTGTGTGTAGGGCATGGTTCGACGACGACTACGATGACACCAGGTAGTGGTAAAAAGATTCCTTATAAAATTGTAAAACCACAATGTACAGATCATCACACAAACACATAGAAGGAACTGTGGAAAACATTTTAGATCAATTAACCTAAAAAAAAAAAAAAGAAATGCAGGGAGGATTTGCATTTCAAAGGGGTTAGGGGTTTGGATTTATTCATTACAGTTAAAAATATATTTATTATACTCTTTTTTCACATTTTTATTTATAGCATTATCATAATAGGCTGTATAATAATTTTTTGGGAGAAAACCAGTAGTTCTATGTAAAATCATTAAAAAACATTGAGCACCCCTACGTAACTAAAATGGCACGAGCCTCGATTTATAGCGTTTTTATATACGAAGATTCCACTGTGAGATCGAAGCGTTGAATCTTTTATTATTTGGGGTCATTCCTACTATGAGGATGAACTTATTTTACATTTTTTGTTTGTATGTGCTTTTAAATGTTCAGACAGACAGACAGATCTGTTGATTTTCCAGTCCAACATAACATCATTTACCAATGACAGTTGGCTCCAGGTCCACAAAGATGGCACGGGGAACATATTTGCCAGCTCCAGTATCACTGAAGAAGGTGGTGAAGGAGTCATCATGGCCACCAACAGGCTTCTGGCTTGGCATCTGACCATCAGGCTGGATGCCATGCTCCAAACAGTACAGCTCCCAGCAGGTGTTTCCCATTTGAACACCAGCCTGGCCAACGTGGACGGATATGCACTCACGCTAAGAGGCAAGAAAAAAAAAACAAAAACACCAATAGGTTAATATGATGATTAGCACGATATTAGCAAATCTGGATTACATTAGAATATTCTGAGGTCTTGTCATTGTATCTCTCCATTTTGGTAAAATAGGTATACAATATAACAATACAATACAATAAAGAAACTGTTGTAGAACAACAACAAGAAAAAACACAGGATTTCCTAAATAAAATAAAAATGACACACGGATTCATGAAAGTCTATAGAAACCTATCGATACATTGCGCCACAGAGACGTACAACAGCATAGTCTCTTTATGCAAATTTGACTACATGCTTACACACACACACACACACCCCTATTTGGATTGGCATCTGTGATTCTAACTTCTTTTTTTTATATTTACCATTTTAGCCATCAGGTGGCAGAGACAAGTCATTCTAGTCTCTCTGAGAGTTTCTCTATAACATTTGACTGACGTATGCAGGTGACTAATCCGTTTAACACATATGCAAACACACACACACACACACACACACACACACACACTTTCCAGCCGGGTTGCACAACCACCAGCCACTATAAAGCCGGTGAATTCCACACAAGCTTGTTATGGGTCGCTATGAAAATAGAGGCGTCGGAACAGTCATTGATCCAAGAAGCTAAACGTGTTTAAGCATAAAGAGAACGAAGAAGCCCCTCCAGTTTGGTTCCTTTGACAAGCCTAAAAGGTCTAAAAACGTTAAACATTTGTGTCTCAGCAGGTTTGAGTGAGACGTGAAGCCTCCGCCCTTCCATTGAATCTTCAACATGCCCTTGAGAAAAAAGGAGCGAGCAGGAGAAAGGGTGCGAGCTGAAAAAAAACAAAACAAACGGACGACATCTAAATCTAAAGAGACGTCCATGGAGTGTGGATATGATACTAATAAAATACTGTGATGAAGGTTTCATATTGAGACTGTAGTATTATAAGAATGTCCGTGTACATGAATGAATATGGATCATCTTGAGAGATTTGGGTTTCTATTAGGTTCTACCAAACATCCTGGACTTTTAATGGGAATTTTCAGTGCTATAAATGGAGTAGCAAATAAATTTACTGCAAGAGATGTGCTTTAAACTTGGAATCTCTCTCAAACACGTGTGCATACATGCAGACATTTGTCAGACATAACATCATGTCACACCTAAAAAAAAAAAAAACAAATTCAAAATGCCCAGTAAAGATTCCGAATCTGGGACGGTGCTCCGGAGAGCCGTCCCACTTTAGCGACTTTCCCGAAACAGTGCCTATGTTAGTCTCTGAGTCAGCTTCTCATCTTGTTGGGGGTTATCCTCTATTTTTACCCCCCTGCCCCCTGCAGTTCCGTGTTTCTCTGGAAGGTCAATAGTCAGGCGCATGGGAGTGGCCTAGTTTGGTCAGGAAGCTATTTATGGCATGCTAGGATGAGCCACTTTCTCCTTTATACTAACTTCCCTATTGCTAAGCTTTCGTGAGCATCAACATTTTACCCAGTGTTACCCAATATTGCTTTCGTAGGTATTTCATAATACTGTCATGGCGAGCATTAAAGTCCGGCACTTGTTCTATTCGTTGATTGCATCATGTCTTGACTTGGTTTTGCCCACAGCAGCATTTGTACGAGCTCAAGATGTGGATTATTTTCTTGATTTAAAAAATTAGGTAAAAGAAAAAAAAAAAAATAATATTTTTTGGTGTATAAAATGTCTCCTTCTGGCTTACACTGGATGGTGGAACAGCTAACCTTTAATGACAAAATGTAATCTAGAACCATGAAACAGTCTTCAGTTTGTCCCTCTTTAGGGAAGCTTTAAGGATTGCTGTGTAATGCCCACTGAAGAACCTAAAAAAAAGTCCATCAAAGAACCCTTGAGTGAAACCTATTTCCAACATACTTCCAAAGTTGATGTTTTCTAACCCATGGCAGCTCTTGAGAACGAGAACCTTCAACATGTACACAAATTCCAAACAAATAATCCCAGCTATGTAGACTGTATTGCCGTCTGTGTAAAGAACGATTGAATCATCATCCCTTCTATTGATTCAGGATGAGGTTCATGTTAAACTTCTTGGCACATCCCCTAACACAAAACATGTAAGAAAACTGTAGTACTTATTGAACCAGACTGATTTTACCAGCTAAGAACTGGCTCCAGATCCCAATTAAGCACCAGCACCTCAATAAAGCCTTTAAGACCTTAGTGCACGATTTGCGGAAATAAACGCAAGGTTAAAAATGTAAAATTCAAGGTCAAAGGACTAAGTTCTAGTTATATATATTGGTCAATATGGGTCGAGTTTGTCAGACTTTATTGACACTAAACACTGGCTGTAGTAAATTATTAACAGGTTTTAAGTTACATTTGATTGTCCGTTTTTCGATTGTCTTTTTTTTTTTTTTTTTTTAAACACAAGTGCACTACATAAAGGGAACGAATATTGACTCCAGTCCAGTACCTTACCTATGCATTTCATGCTGTTTTGATCTTTAATCAGTTTCAAATCATGAAAACAGCAAAGTCTTGATGATGTGATTGCAGAATATCATGTAATATGTAGACATTCAGCAGGTCAAACAGTGACCACTGGCTCACAACTACATTCAGAATAATGATGCTAATAGGTAGCTGATCAAGTTAAAGCATACAAAGCTTCAAAATACTTGCTGAGGTGAGGGTTCTGCAGGAGCACAAGGCCAAAGTTCTCCTACAAGATACAGTAATCCCCTGGTTTATTGCAGTGGTTACGTTCCAAAACCGCCCGCGATAAACAGACCCCACCCAAAAATGTTTTTTCTTTATTGATCAAGCAGTAAATCATCTTCCCACACACTTTAAACACACAGAAAACATTTGCAAGGATACAGTTATTATATTTTTTATTGATAATTATTACTTTAACATTAAACTCCATAAAAACAATTCCAATGTTTTGGTCCATCGTGCTCTCCGAGGGAAACCGGGAAAATTAGCCTAACTAATGAGTTATGTGGCAAAGGCAAATCCGCGATAAAGCGGTGGCACGAGAGTCGAACAGCGCTAAAGAGGGGGATTACCGCACCAAGCCCAAGCGCTCCAGTACTGCGTGCCGCAATGTTTAAATTATATGACAATTACACAACTACAGAGAAAATTCACCAACAAATGGATGGATAACAAAGATATGACTGGTTTAGTACATTATTATTATTATTATTATTAAATTATTATTTATCTTATGGAATTTGGACCTCGCAAAAAGGTTACGCCCTGGTCACGGCCCCACCTCCTAAAGTCTATGAGACTGACCAGGACAAAACTAAATTTACTAAAGATGAATGAAGGTAGTGTATGTGTAAGGGTGTGTAGGTGTGTATGCTTATCAGTTATTTGCACTGTCATTCATTTATTAGGCAAACAAACGATGCAGCTGCTGGGGCGAGGTGGTAGGAAACAAATGACATCTGGCTTGAAAAAAGCTCTGAAAAAGTGTGTTACAGCTTTAAAAAGGTCACCCATCTGAAGCTGGACATCTGAGAGCATTCGAATTTGAGTTTCCTTGCCCCCAGAATGGTGAAAAAGCTGTAAAAATCACTTGAAGAACGGCTGGCCAGTAAGCAGTTAAACAGGAAGTGGTAAAGCTAACAAACACGCCCGCTAATTACACAACTCAGACCCTAAAAAGCTTAACAGACAGTCGAACGAAAGACTAGGTCATTTCTGACCGCACTAACAATACATGGCCTGATGCTCCGTCACTTTGGATGATTTTCAGGTTTTGCACTGTATGTCCAAAGAGAAACATTTGGGATTTCTTGTTTAAGGTCAGTGCATTAATAAAGTATAGCTTCAGCATTAATGACGTCAGTAAGAAGCTATCTCTGATCTACTGTACTAAATTGGTTGTGTTAGAATGAATGGGTGAGAGTCATGCAAAAAAATAAATAAATAAAAAATTTTTATTGACCACCATTGTAAAATGTCCAATTGTTGACCCACTTGGAAAAACACCCAGCTAAAAAACAAATCGAGATGAACCACCTAAAAACAGACAACTACTGAAAATGGCTCGTCATTAACCACCACGCAAACAAGCAGTCTGAGACCCACCACTGATCCTGACTGAAACAAAAAACCCATTGATCACCAACCACCACTGAGCACCAAAAAAACCCCCCAGACATTCACTGATCATGACTAAAAACCAGAAGCCGCTGATCACTACTGAAAACCAGCCAATTGCTGACCACCACAAACTCTATAAACCAGTCACTGATCACCACTAAAACACACCCAACCACTGACTAATAGAACCTCCGAGAAGCGACCGAGAGCTGATCCCGCCTAAAATATGCAAATATTATTTAAATTTGAAATCCAGCCAATCGCTGACGCCTATAAGAAAAAAACCGCGGATCCTGACTTTGAAAAGTGAAAAACAACCAATCAATTTTTAAATTTCATTTTTTTTATTTGTAAATAACCAGAAATTGCTCGTGGTCACCTCTGATCATCAGTCTTTACTACAAACAACAACAAACTGCTGATTATCAGTAAAGCAGGACGTTCTGTGAAAAATGTCGCACAGCCTGTAAAAACAACAAGTCATCCTTCCCCATTCAATGCGGCACGGCGCATGCGCGAGAATGCGCACGCATGCGCACACCCCTCCCCGGGAGTAGCAGAACGTTATTAATGCGTAATAATGGTTATGTGATCGAGAGACATAAATCCACCAAGATTTCATTGTTCCTTCATATATTAAATTGTATAATCGGTTAATAAAAGGTCATATGGCTTGTGGCGTTTAATGCATTTATTTGAGTTAATTCTTTAATATTCGCATCTCACGCGTCTGCTGACATTAAGATCATTTTTATTTCTAATCACAATGAATTAAAAAAAATGTGTAAAATTTTGTACTCACCATTTTTGCTCTTGTGTTCTCTCACTATGTACCTGCAATGGGGTAAAGGAGTGAGACGCGAACATGTGCCTCTGACGCACACGCTGCCTTTTATACGCGTGCACGCGCGCGCACACACACGCGCGCGCGCACACACACACACACGAAAAGGAGGAGGAGCCAGCAACGCCTTAAAAAATAAAACACAATTCACAATAAAAACACGTGAAATAAACCAAATAAATGGTCAAAGAATATAGAATATAATAATTAATATATTTATAATTATTTTATATTTATATTCAGGATTATTAAAAAAGAATGAACTGATATCATGACCCAATGATTCCGTTCTCAAGCATCATCATGGAATGAGTCAGTGATCATTTGAATTTGATTCATTTTCCATAATAAAATAATAAAATAATAAATAACATTTCCTTAATAAAATTGAGCGTAATTAAATCGGTTCATTCTTATAAGATCATATATATATCATCATATAAAACCATCATTGTTTCGTTTTTTTTGTATTTGTTTGCTTTTTATATATTTGTATTTTTTTTTTTTTTTTTTTTACAAAACAATCAGTGATTTAAAAATATATTTAACACTTTAAAACTACACACAAACACGCATTTTGTTGTTTTTAGGATAATATGGAAAAAAATAACTATAAAATATTTACGTCATTAAGGGTTTGAACATAGATATAAATATTCACAGGAAAGAAACCCAGATGTTTGTTTAATTCCTTTTGAATGTGATAGTATGCATATGAAAGGAATAGTTTTGCATAATAATAATAATAATAATAATAATAATTATTATTATTATTATTATTATAATGGAAATATGAAAGAAAACATGCAAATACAAAGTATTAATTTACTTAATGACTCTTTTTTGGAGTTCAATTGATTTAAAGTACTTATTTAAAGACTATAATTTATAGTGTAGAAACCTCTTAGTATTGCATTATGGAAGAGATCTGAAGTCTGACAGCACGTGTGCCACCAACAACCTGTCCCTCAACACCTCAAAGACTAAAGAGCTCATCCTGGACTTTCAGAAATCCAACAGCAGGAGACGTTTTCCAGTCAACATCAATGGAACTGAGGTAGAGCGAGTCTCCAGCTTTAAGTTCCTGGGGGTTCACATCTCTGAGAATCTGTCCACACCACCACCTATACTTCTTAAGAAAGCTCATCTGTCCCCAGAGATTTGAACGAGTTTCTGCTGCTGCATCATCGAGAGCATCCTGACCAACTCCATCACTGTATGGTACGGAGGCTCCAACGTTTTTGCAAGATCTGAAGAAGAAGAACATCTATCTGTACTTCTCAAAGATCACCAAACATCTCTACACTGTTATAGCCTTTATATTTATTTACTGTACATATGCTTACATATATATCACACGCTGTAAATATGCTACTTATTTATCTGCACTATTGCTACTTTTTGCACTTCTGGTAGATGCCAAACTGCGTTTTGTTGCTGTACCTGTACTATGCAATGACAAAGTTGTGTCTTTATTATAGTGTAGTGTTTGTGTAAGGCACAAACAATTCGTTTTTCCACCCTATACATGTACTAAATATTCAGCTAGAGTAAGAAATAGCCCTCTGTTCCCACCAGACAACAATCTGTGCCCTACATATAATAAATAAAACCTTCTCTAGTGCTTTTATTATACATGCTACATGATCCACAACACTGATACAGGAAACGAGTCAGTATCCTGTGCTTGCATGACTTTACTGCCCTCTAGTGACGATCTCTTCCTATTACAGTCTGTTTAAAATGATATGTTGGGTTTTACGCAAAAGCATTATCTGACTACACGAGGCCACAAAATGCTGATGATATATCGTTCACTCATCAATTTATTACTCATATATCATCAGTATAAAGATCTAAGAATGATAAAAAATTTCATTGTGACCAATTTATATTTATTGTAAACACTAGAAGCAGGATACATGAAGGACAATTCTCAACAAAAGAACACTTCAGCGATACTAAGGAAACGAGAATGATCATTTTCACATCCACTGTTATTTTGAGTCACACAACCTCACAGTTCCTCCGTAAACCCTAAAGCCAGCGTATAGAGGCTGAGTGAATTTGGTGTGGACCCTGTGGAGGAACCTCATCGTTTCAGAGAGGCTGTAAAAGGACAGCATTCCTGCATTGTAATCCAGATACACGGCTATCCTGGAGGACGAAGGAAGTCCGAGCTCGGTTTTAACGTCGTCGTGATAGAAAGAAATCGAAGAAGGAGAACACCACAGACTCCATGACTGACTGTTTAGTCCAAATCGGCAGTCTTTGCCCCCTCCGTTCCTCTTGATCTTCTTGTAGGACACCGAGATGTGCACATCACCGCTCCACTCCACCTCCCAGTGGCAGCGTCCACACACACTCTCTTTGCACAACACCTGCCAACAGGAGTCAAATCTGTCCAGATGTTTGGAGTACAGATGTTTTCTTCTAGAGCACGTCTCACTTTTCTCGTTGAAGGTCACCACTCGGTTCTTCTCAGACAGACAGAGGTCATGATGTGCTGTTTCGGGATCCAGAGTCAGATAACAGAAATCTAAAACACAAAAACCAAACAGTTCAGTTGAAATCAATGTGCATTTCCTGAGATTGTAAATGACGTCAATGGCAGTGGTTTTTCAGCACGGACAGCTCCTTTACCATGCGGAGGAATTTTGTTGAATTCCTCCTCACAGAATTCCTTGAATAGTTTTTTTAGATCCGAGAGAGATTTCCTTAATCCATCAAATGAGAGATGTTGGACAGTTTGTGAAGAGATGCAGAGAGACTCCCATCCTGAAGAGACACTGAGAGACTGGAAATTCTACAGAGAAAAAAACAGAATGGGGTGAAATAAAGCTGAATTATTAAGCAAGTGGTGGTTTAATTGTTAAGGGTCTCAGTTACTGATAAGAAGGTTGGGGGTTCAAGTCCCAAACATTGCAAATGAAGAAGAATTATTTGCATTGGTAGTGAGCTAAAGATTGGAGACAATGTGGGAAACATTACATTAGGAGCAACAAAACAAACATCAGTACAATAAAAACCATCTCAAAGTCCGAGAAGATCCCATTCTTCGTGAGCTCCATTTTAGGATTCTGCTTCATTAAGCTGAATATTGAATCATAAAACTAACAAGTGCATATAAGTTTGGAGATTTGGGGGATATTCTGCTCTTCAGTACAACCCTAGTGGAGCTTCAGAAATAGACTGATCAGTAAAGATCTATAGGATATGGTCAGGGTGGATATGGATGGAACATGAAAACAGACTGTTATCAGGGACCCTTCCAAAGACCGACTTTTACTGGACTTCAGATGGCAAAAGAAATTGCAGCAGCCCAGTAAAAATGTAGAGAAGGAGATGATAGAGTGCAGAAAGACATTAAATAAGTGGTCAATAATATGACAATCTATGAATAAGAAGGTGAAGAGCAGTAAAAATTAATCGTATCATCTAATGGAGTCTAGTAGAATGCCATTTACAAAGCTGCATCAATAGAACTTCAATCAAAATACCAATTTCAGGTTACGAGTTTGGTACCAGAAAAGTTAGAGACTGATGGTGTAACTGGTGTTATTCTGACCACAGCTGCGATTTCATCATGGACAGCAAGTTAGAACAAAGTGCAAACGTGAATTTCGGCAAAAAACTGGACAAATCTGCAACAGAGACGTTTGACATGAAATACGTTTGAATGTTACCTGGAGGAATTGCAAGTTATCATGTGTGTGTGAAAGCTGCTCCAGCTCATTGACTCTCCTCTGAAGGACAGTGATCTCCTGCTCCAGTTGCTTCAGGAGTTTTTCTGCTTGATTCAGTTCTGCTTGCTCCTGAGCTCTGATCAGCTCAATCACCTCCATGCGCTTTTCCTCTACAGAACTGATCATCTCGGTAAAGATCTTCTCGCTGTCCTCTACTGCTGTCCTAGCACGGGACTGTTAGGAAACACACACACACACTGCATTCACAGATTCCACAAATCGTCTCAGCAACACAGTGTGTGTTGTCTATTGACTCTGGATGTTCATGATGTGTGTGTTTCTAGGTGTGGTTCTTTCTCGGCTCACAGCTCACCTTAATCATGTACACAGTCTGTTTCAGCTCCTGCATCTTCTTCTGCTTCTGTTGGATTCTCTGATGGGATTTCTTCTGCTCCTCTTTTAGCTCATTCTGGAAACAAATCATTTATATTCAGTTGGTTACTGAAGTAGTTGGAAACTAAATGGTTGAAGTTCATTCTTTAGTGTGATTAAAAGACATTGGTTCTTCAGCCTGTGCTTGCTGGTGGATCTCTGTAACATTTCATATTCTCACTTAAATATTTAGACGTAATCGCAGCACACAGTTGTTCAGGGGTCCCAAGTTCTGCCCAAGAGCGGCCTCTAGAGGTGAATCACTGTTGTCACGTGTGTTTGTTTTATGTGAGACTGCACGCTGCACAAAGAGCGCTATATTCTATTAGTTATAATTTAATAATTATATAATTATATTTATAAATATATTCATATTTATTCCTTTAACACATTTTCATGATTTAGTACTTCTTTTTGTAATGAGGTTCAGTATAATTTTACATGGAGTGTTTGTTTTTTTTACCCAGTATACATTTTAAAAGCTTTCTGTTTATTATTATTATTATTGTTGTTGATTGAAATGTTTTGATTTCAATAGCAATGAATATAAAGACATGTCAATATGATGATAATAATACTCTTTTGATAGGCGATATATCTCTTGAAAAGTTTGTCTGTTCGGTGCAGAACAAAATAATAAACTGATCCAGCATTAGGAAGCATCTTCTTTCTGCTTCTCCCATTAGATGGCGCCACAGCGGATCATCCGTCTCCATACCCCCCTGTCCTCTACATCTGCCTCTTTCACACCAACTACCTGCATGTCTTCCTATACCACATCCATAAACCTCCTCCTTGGTCTTCCTCTTTTCCTCCTTCCTGGTGGCTCCATCCTCAGCATTCTCCTACTGATATACCCCATGTCCCTCCTCTGCACATGTCCAAACCATCTCAATCTCGCCTCCCTCACCTTGTCTCCAAAACGTCCTACATGCGCCGTCCCTCTAATAAACTCGTTTCTAAAGCATGATAAGGAAAAAGGAAAAATTATGTGGCCCTCGCAGAAAAAAGTGGTTAAAGTTCTGGGTTACTGATTAGAAGGTTGTGGATTAAAGCCTCGGTTTTGTCACTCTTTGAGCCCTTGAGCAAAGTTCTTAACCCTCTGTGCTCCAGGGGTGCTGTATCATGTCTGACCGTAGCTTCCTAACATTACTGGGTATAAAGTATACAAAAGCACCACCACTTTCCCAGCACTAACTGTATAGATCTGCTACAGGATCACTTCTGCACCACTCTGAGGCAGCAGCATTCCTAACAGCACTATGAACATGCTAAAGACATGCTCAGCAGCGGCTTAAAAGCCCTAGACTACATTCCATTCCTATAAATGATCACCTGTTATTTTCATCTCAGAGATGGCTGACATGAATGGAGCCCTTCTCACCACAATCTTGATCATCTCAATTTTTGATTCACAACACAAATAATTAAGGCAGTTGATTTGAGATAAGAAATATAATTCAGCTAAAATCATTTTGAGACATTTCGTTCTCACCTGTTTCTCAGTTCTCTCTGTTGAAAGTGACACGGCTTTGTGACCATTGTGATCCTCCAACATGCACAAAGAACAAATACACCTCTGGTCAGTACGGCAGTAGATCTCGATCAGTTTTCCGTGTTGAGAGCAGATCTTCTCTTGAAGTTTCAACGAAGCTTCGATTAAGGTGTGCTTTTTAAAAGCAGGTCTTTCAAGATGAGGTTTAAGATGATCTTCACAAAAGGAGGCCAGACACATCAGACAGGACTTTAAAGCCTTGTGCTTTCTCTCAGTGCAGAAATCACACTCCACATCTCCATCTTCAGCGCAACAAACAGAATCTTGGATTTCATTCGATTTGATTTTCTCCACCACTTTAACCAGCATGTTGTTTCTGCGTAGAGAAGGCCTCGGAGTGAAAATGTCTCTGCACTGAGGACAGCTGTAGACGCCCTTCTGATCCTCTTTATCCCAGAAACAATTAATACACACCTTACAATAACTGTGACCACACTGGGTAGTCACCGGGTCCTTCAGGAGTTCAAGACACAAAGGACAACTGAATTGATCCCTTGAAAACCGTTCTACAATATCAGCCTCTGCCATTTTCTTGTGCTCACACACTGAGACCGTGAGAGTGTCACTCAGAGATCAGCCTGAATTTCTCTGAAATCAGAAGATGTGGCTTCCTGGTTTCATTTGTGAAGGTGAGGGTATGAAGAGAAAGACTGAGGGTAAGCGAGAGAAAGCGAAAACAGGAAACCCTGCTCTACATACAAAAAAGCTTCTGCTGGTAACATGTTCGTGAACATGGTTTTAGATGTTGCAGATTTATTTTTAAGAAATAACATATTTGCAGTGTATGTATTTACATAATTCTAGCACCATTACTCTGACAAATAACATGCAAAAAAACAGAATACTGCAAGGTGTTTCTTATATTATATATATATATATATATATATATATATATATATATATATATATATATATAAAACATTTAAATTAGTACATCAAAAATACCTTTGATGATTGGTTGTAAATAAAATATAGTTTATTTTAATCAGTTTGGTCATATAATATGCTTTTTATACTCAATATTTCTACATTTGGAACTCAATAACTAAATACTGTATGGTTGTAGGGTGTGATTTTGTAAGTACAAACTAATGATTTCCTGTTGCACTGATGGGAACCTTTGTGCTCTGCGCTGCTCAGTGAGACGTGTGGAAACTCCAACCTGAACCACTCAAATGCAATATAAGTTTGACTACAGTATACAGTTTGTGGCTAAATAAGTATGAGATACAAGAATAAAAACAACAGTGCAAAGAGGTAAAGAAAACATAAAATAATTAAAAATGAAGTTAAATGGAATGACTAAGGGTAGTAGATTCATTACTTGTCAGGAAGTCTCGTGAGGGTTGTATTCTGTAATTTTGTCAGGTTTTTTGGTGTTTTGCTTCTGTAGTAGCTGCGATCACTGTTTCAGAAAAATTACAGATTATTTCCTTTGTTAGTTACCCTTCTTTAATTTATCACAAAAATCACACAGCTGCAGTTTCTGATAATAAAACTAGTTTCTACTGTCTAGTGTTCAAAATTACAATCAAATTAACATTCATGTTTTATTTTTTCATTTCTACTGACAAGATACAGCAGAGAAGTGCACAGTTTCCAGTTACACTATACTGCTAAAAAGTATTGGGTCACCCGATCTTTCCTGCTATAGGGGTTTCTTTTTCAAACTGTTACCACAAAGCTGGAGGAACTCAATTCTATAGAAGTGTCAGAAACTGCAAGGTGACACAGTGAGTGAGGACCCAATCGCAGGATGCGACAGGGTGCGTGGAAAATACAGGCTTTAATAAAAAACAAACTAAGCAATGGGGGGAGTCAAAAAACAAAGTCCAATAATACAGTCCAGGGTCAAAACACAGGGTAATGCAGGCTGAGACCCAAACAAATGCAAAAACAGTCCAAAAACCAAAAGCCAACAAAACAGAACAAGGAAGGACAGAGCAGACACAAACACTAGTCCAGAGTCCAAACCAGGAGCAGTACAGGGGTCAAGGTCAGGGTCAGGTTGTGAAAGGAATAATCCCAGGGACTAGTAAACTAGTATTTTTTTTTTTTTTTTTTTTAAGAATAATAATCTCGCCTCGAGATAAAGTCTAGATGCCCTTATAAACCGGGTGGCGCGGGAAAAACAGCAAGATGGCCGCCGACCGGAAGTGCGAGCCGTGTGCCCGGAAAATCCTGACAAAAACGTCTTTAAATGCGCTATAATAAAATTTTGCATTCACTCGAACTTGGAGACCTGTTACTGTGCACAAAGTGCGCTCCTTGTGCTCTGATCTCATCCCTACTGAACACCTTTAGGATGAATGTGAACGCACCCCAGTCACTCTGTATTCCGCTCTGACTGACTGCTACTACAGCGCCAGTAGTTCCTGAGGCAGCGCATTAATATTGAACGGTGATTAACGTGACTAGAACTACTTTTGAGTGCAACGATTTGAATGCACACCTTCAGCCAATCAGAATCTAGTATTCATTCGCACCTTGATATAAAAATGTGCGTGAAAAATGAGATCTTAGTGTTCTGAGGTTGACTGATTGAGTTTTTCAGATTTTACAGTCTCGACTGGAACACTTTCTTTTCCATTAAAAGGGTATGTTTTTAAAGTTGACAGAAAATGACACGTTTGTGTGGTTGAATAAATAAAAAAATACAGTTGTTTTAAAAAGAATTACACGTTTGGACGGTAAAACAGCTGATGAGCAGCTAATTAGCAGGTAGCCTCGGATTTAAATGAACCAGTAATGAGTTAAACCGAAATAAAGTACATTTTAAACATTAAAATTTGGCAAATTGTTAGTTTTTTAATGTCATTTTTCATATTTCGTTTCATATAAATGTTTTTTTCGTGAGGTATATTTTTTGCACATATGTCTTACTGATATTAACGATTTATCTTATTTATTTAAGAAATAATTTCAGGTTTTATGGCTTTGTTACTTTTGAAGCTATTATGTATATTTTTGGGGAATATTTGAGACGATATGACTGTTTGGAGAAGCTGAAGCTCTGTGAGGAAATGACACAAGATGGCGCCATGTTTCTAGAAGATTCTAAGGGGGCGGTTGTGCGCGCGCGCGCGCGCGCGCTATTTTGTCTGGAACGAATTGTACAAGCTACAGAAATAATCACATTATTGTTTTGTATGTCTGATTTACATGTTGGTAACAAATTCATAAAGTTCAGTAATTAATCAAAATATTAACTAATGGTGCTCTGTTTATTTCTCCACATTACTGCAGCTGTACAGTAGGTTTTAGCAAATATATATTTCTAGTTCCACTCATTTCGAGCTGCAACTGTGTTCATCTAATGCCAGATAATATTTTACATGTTCACCTACATCTATTTTTTTTGGAAATGAATCCAGATGTTCCAAAAGGGTTCTCCATGTGTTTCATCCTTGAAAGATGATTCTGACCAGTATCATCACATTCTTCAAAGGTAGGTTTCTGGCCTCCACCAGAAGTTCGAAGCTCGAAGCACCAGGTTCCTAGTGTTCTTCCAAGGTAGGATGCAACTCTTTACATACACTTATCTACACATCTGTATTCTCTTACGGATGAGATGTAATTTCATATTCACCAGAGGTTTATACAATCCATCTTAACAAACATGTGTATCTATTTTAATGTTTAAAAAAAAGATTTGTTTTGCGTATGCATTAGAATCACTCGACATTCACAGAAATCACATTGTTAATAAGAGCATTAACTGTAGCACTGAACCGCATGAACATAAATATAACAAATCACTAGTTTATTCTAATGACGTTTACTCTCGTTACTTTACAGATTAGAAAATAGATTTTATTATTCAACCTGTGCTATTATTATGATTTTTATTTTAAATTTTGTAACATTTTGTGTTTGTGTGTGAAGAGTAAACTGTCCATAATTCAAGCCACAATTTACTTATTTTCTCCCAATACGTCTATAAACGTGTATAAAGTTTCAGGTAAGTTTGTAAGGTAAGTTACATAATTTCTATGTTTAATATGATCCACAGTCTAATACTAATGGAGCATCACCTGGTTACACACACACACACACACACACACACACACACACACACACACAAACAATAACATTACCAAATGCACGGTTAAACTTTACATGAGTATTATTTGTTTGTGTAATTTATGTTTGAATGATTCTGTAAATACTAAAATACTAAAAATCTTTTAAAAGAATACAAAATGCAAAAAACAATTTCAAACCAACGACAGGCACAAAAGCGGTTAATTCTGATTATTTTGTGACCGATCAGCTACACTGAATTTCTGTACACATGTGGCTTCTTGGTAATTATTTTACTTATTTAACTTTAATGGGAGAAGTAGATGATATTTTTTATTTTAGCTTTTAATTCAATGAACAAATCCGTCCTCTAGGAATAAAGAAATGTGTGCCGGTGATGGTACTTATTCATGTTCTTTATAAAACGTTCATAACTGACATGTCTAACACAATATAACTAGTTGTCTGGATCTAAATATAAACTCTAAATGTTTTTTTTTAGAGCACAGAAGGGATATAATGTGTTAATCATAATTATCATATATATAAAAGAGGCTTTTTACTGAAAGTTATGTTTTAATAATTATACTTTATACATTTTAAAACATCACATACATGACACTGCACTAATGTATTGAAATTCTTGAATGTAGCCATAAAATCTAAAAGCAGCATAAGGTACGTCTGTTAATTTCTCAAATCTTTCTGCATAATTATACGGAGTTTAAAATACACCTGGTGACAACATAAATTATATATGATTGAAAATGTCTTTAGTATCGTTCACATCTCATACATGGTGGATAAAGATGGCAATTTTTTTAAAACGTGGAGAACCGTAGACAAATGGTGTAAAACATGTAAGGTGTTTATTTGCATGGAATTATTCATAATATCACAAACCTGATAAATACTTTAATTTTACACCCATTTGTGGTGAGTGACAGGCACTCTGGTTGCGTGAGGCGCTGTGCAACTTGACTAAAATATTGCTGTGTTGGGACTTTATACTTTGGCTCCAGCATGTCCACACTGGAAATAGCTGTAGAGCTTTGGCTACCGAAGCATCTTGTGATTTCTTGTGTTCTCGTGCTGTTATGGGGGATTGAGGTTGTAAATGCATCCTTTAGTCTTTCAGCCTGGCTGAATTGTTACCCGTATATACATAAAACTTTTCAGGGAGATCATTAAACAAGTGGCTGTTCATGTTTGTCATATTCCCTGAAAAAATAAAATTCTTTCCCCCGTTTCATGCATTTATGTGACCCACGATTATATCAAGACAATTTTGCTATCCTGATAACATGAATTAATAATACTGTTACATCCCTAGTAAATGCATCTTCAGATGCAGCATCTGTTTCCTCTGCATTGCAAAGATGAATTTCTTGGGAACAGTCAGTACTTGGTTTAATTCCAACTGACTGATTTGTCCCATCTTTTCCCTATTTTATATATTTAATATATAATAAATAAAATTATATATTTAATACATTTTATATACAATTTTTTTCTTTAAAGTGTGATAAATACTTACTTTTTTTGTTAAACTCGTTCCCCCAGTTGCATCAGCAAGAGAAATTGAGGTAATTCTTCCTTGAAAAGCATTATTGACTGAATTTATAAAGCTGCATTTTCCTGCACCAACATCACCAACAAGGAGAATTCTGATAAACTGAACACTTGACTGGTTGATGTCGAAGTTCCTCAGTTTCTTTTCAAGTTCATCTTTATTACTAGTAAAAAGATAAATCACACAGAGTTTTAATGAAGGATAAAACAATATTTAGAATGTTCAAGTCAGTTCTGTAGTGTAAATACACAGACTTGTTATGCAAGTAGATGGATGTACAGTGAGGAAAATAAGTATTTGAACACCCTGCTATTTTGCAAGTTCTCCCACTTAGAAATCTTAGAGGGGTCTGAAATTGTCATCGTAGGTGCATGTCCACTGTGAGAGACATAATCTAAAAAAAAAAATCCAGAAATCACAATATATGATTTTTAAACTATTTATTTGTATGATACAGCTGCAAATAAGTATTTGAACACCTGTCTATCAGCTAGAATTCTGACCCTCAAAGACCTGTTAGTCTGCCTTTAAAATGTCCACCTCCACTACATTTATTATCCTAAATTAGATGCACCTGTTTGAGGTCGTTAGCTGCATAAAGACACCTGTCCACCCCATACAATCAGTAAGAATCCAACTACCGACATGGCCAAGACCAAAGAGCTGTCCAAAGACACTAGAGACAAAATTGTACACCTCCACAAGACTGGAAAGCGCTACAGGGAAATTGCCAAGCAGCTTGGTGAAAAAAAGGTCCACTGTTGGAGCAATCATTTGAAAATGGAAGAAGCTAAACATGACAGTCAATCTCCCTCGGACTGGGGCTCCATGCAAGATCTCACCTCGTGGGGTCTCAATGATCCTAAGGAAGGTGAGAAATCAGCCCAGAACTACACGGGAGGAGCTGGTCAATGACCTGAAAAGAGCTGGGACCACCGTTTCCAAGTTTACTGTTGGTAATACACTAAGACGTCATGGTTTGAAATCATGCATGGCACGGAAGGTTCCCCTGCTTGAACCAGCACATGTCCAGGCACGTCTTAAGTTTGCCAATGACCATTTGGATGATCCAGAGGAGTCATAGGAGAAAGTCATGTGGTCAGATGAGACCAAAATAGAACTTTTGGGTCATAATTCCACTAAACGTGTTTGGAGGAAGAAGAATGATGAGTACCATCCCAAGAACACCATCCCTACTGTGAAGCATGGGGGTGGTAGCATCATGCTTGAGGGGTGTTTTTCTGCACATGGGACAGGGTGACTGCACTGTATTAAGGAGAGGATGACCGGGGCTATGTATTGCGAGATTTTGGGGAACAACCTCCTTCCCTCAGTTAGAGCATTGAAGATGGGTCGAGGCTGGGTCTTCCAACATGACAATGACCCGAAGCACACAGCCAGGATAACCAAGGAGTGGCTCTGTAAGAAGCATATCAAGGTTCTGGCGTGGCCTAGCCAGTCTCCAGACCTAAACCCAATAGAGAATCCTTGAAGGGAGCTCAAACTCAGTGTTTCTCAGCGACAGGCCAGAAACCTGACTGATCTAGAGAAGATCTGTGTGGAGGAGTGGGCCAAAATCCCTCCTGCAGTGTGTGCAAACCTGGTGAAAAACTACAGGAAACGTTTGACCTCTGTAATTGCAAACAAAGGCTCCTGTACCAAATATTAACATTGACTTTCTCAGGTGTTCAAATACTTATTTGCAGCTGTATCATACAAATAAATAGTTTAAAAATCATACATTGTGATTTCTGGATTTTTTTTTTTAGATTATGTCTCTCACAGTGGACATGCACCTACGATGACAATTTCAGACCCCAACATGATTTCTAGGTGGGAGAACTTGCAAAATAGCAGCGTGTTTAAATACTTATTTTCCTCACTGTATATCCATTCTAAAACCTACATTCAAAAGCAGACTGAAGTTTGATAAATCCCTAGTATTTTGGAGGAGGTCTCTTTTGGTCATAAGAAGCCAATCTCTGTCATTTTTGGAGAAAAAATTGTAATCTTAATCTTAGGAGCACCAATTTAGCTGTGTAAATTGTATGGGTTAAACTGACCAGTGCACCTGTTCATATATTGCTCCATGTGCAATATATCCCCAAAACCTGTTTACCAATTCATTTACATTGTTACACTGCTAATCCCAGCATCCAGGCCAATCAACAGTCGTTTAAGACCAGCTCGAAAACAGGTGAGAACCTGGCCAGCAGGATCCATGTCTGCTCTTCAGGACTGCTTTGAATGCTCTGACTGGGACATGTTTATGGAGGCTGCAACCAACAGAGACGACACTGACTTGAAAGAGCACACACAATCAGTGACCAGCTACATCGACAAGTGTATTGACGACGTGACCATTTTAAAGACCTCCACAACACGCTCCAAGCAGAAGCTGTTTATGAAGGTGCAGGCATTACTAAAGTCTAGAGACTTTGCCTTCAGTGAAGTGGACAAGACTGCCTTAAGATCAGCAAGGGCCAAACTGTCCAGAGCCATCAGAGAGGTGAACGTGTACACAAATAGAATCCACAGCCACTTTTAGGACAGCAGAGACACCTGGAGCATGCGACAGGGCATTTTAAACAATCATGAATTGCATGTCTTCACTGATCTCTTTAACATCTCCCTGAGCAGAGCAGTTATTCCTATGTTCCTTAACCCAATGACCATCATCCCAGTGCCAAAGAATTCTACAGTCTCTGGCCTCAGTGACTATCTTCCCATTACACTCGCCCATTGTGCACACGCCTACACCATACTACATATTATCTATGTTTTCCTTATTAACCATTAAGGCATGGACTTCAAGAGCACTCACTCATGCAAGGTCTTTATGTATCTGAATTTGTCCAGCACTACTCCAAAGATGCTTGAACAGACTGAGATCTAGAAAATTTGAAGGCACTGTCATTCTCTTAAAAGTCATGTTCCTTAAAAATTCCACAAAAAAGGTGTTGCACATCCTGTTAAAAGATACCCAGCAGGACATCTGTTTTGATGTATATGTACATGAGTTAGAATGGGCACTCTTTACATGTGAGATCTTCAACATCTCCCTGCGCAGCAACGATGTTCCTACGTGCCTCAAGACGACGACCATCGTCCCTGTGCCGAAGAATTATTCTGTTTCCTGCCTCAATCCCTATCGTCCAATCGTGCTCACACCCATCGTAATGAATTGCTTCGAGAGGCTCGTCATTAAGCACAAGACACCGCTACCACCCTCACTGGACCCCATGCAATTTGTGCACCGCCCAAACCGTTCCACGGACGATGCCATCATCACAACCCTCCATTTGGCCCTCACCCACCTGGACAATAACGACGCATACGTACAAATACTGTTCATAGACTTCAGTTCAGCATGCAACACAATCATCCATCAGCACCTTATTGAGAAGCTGACCCTTTTGGGTCTGATTGGTGCAAACTAGTTCTGCAGCAGCACAAGGAGTCCTGGAAGTGATAGTTTTATCCCTGATCACAACATCGAGTCTGTCTGGGATTACATGAAAAAACGGAAGGATTTGAGCTAGCATGCATCCACAGATGTGTGATTAGTTCTTCAAGATGTTTGGGACCTAGATGAGTTGAAATAAATGTTTGCTAAAAAATAACAAAATGGTTACTTTTTTAAATTGAAATTAATGCAACTTACCCACAATGCATATTCCTCCATGGTCTATCAAATTCTTTAAAAACAAAAAACTAATTTGATGGCTATTGTTTTTGTTAGGGAAACAGTGTTCAGTATATTTGTGAGGAAGTTTTAAAAAATGCATTTCTACACGTATACAATTTGTGGCTGCATTTTTTTCTCATTTACAGCAGAGACAGTGATACTAATAAAAAAATCTATCTTAAAAAACCCTCAAATGATCAACACAAACAGGTTGTGTTAATTCTAGACTGTGCTTTTTACGGTTTGTCATATCCTTCACTTATTATTCACTCCTACACTTACACTCTCATAATTAGAATAAAAGATGTACTAGAACAGAGATGGGCAAACGTTTTGACTCGCAGGGGTTCTAAAATTTGACAGAGGGGCCGGGCGTGCGTGTGTGTGTGTGTAAGTAACATTAGAGATTTGGCAAATTCAGTTTCATCAAGTACCAAAAGATCAACAACTTGATCTTTTTTTTTGCCAGTGCATCAATAAATACAGCAGAAAAACTCAAGTTCAGATTCAGTAGGAACAGTGTTGTTGAACTCCTTATTTTATCAGTTCATCAAAGTCTGGAGTAAGTTTTGTTGTGGAAATTCTCAGGATAGATCCGAGGTGTTGGTCAGGATCTGGAGGGGCTTTGTTGATGTTCATGATGCTGAATGTCTGCCTGTAGCAAACCCCCAGCCAGACAATGGTGAAGCGTACTAATGTTTCAAAAAAGCCTTTATTTTGTGATCAGCCGTTAGCCTTTTCTTTGGCAAACACAAAATCTACCTTTCCTTGATGAAAAACCTTTTCTTAGTGAAACACCATAAGAGCTACAGAACAGATAAATAACAAATAATACAATCAGCTCTTACAAACATAAACACAAATAGCCATTTATAAGAAACCCTTTTGTGATGTCACACAATGTCACAGATGTGAGTGTCATGTGACACTGACGTATCACATGACATAAGTGATAACAACACATTAAAACACTTCTTCACTGTTAAATAGATTAAAGCTCATATTAATGCATATACATGTTAAACAAATCAATCATAGTACCTTGTTCCCGTTCCAGCTAGGTGCCTAATTATCCCTTACTTTCCTTGAGAACCTTGTACGATTTCAGAGCATTTTAGCGACATGACTTTCCTTTTCAATGTGTGCTTCACACTAACTAGTGGGGGCAGAGTTAAAGGACTATACTGTATGGGGGCGGGGTTAAAGGACTATACCGTATAGGGGGCGGAGTTAAAGGATTACCTTATTTACTATTTTCTTAGAGTTAGTTACACTCCCACCAATCATGAGTGAATAATGGGACGTATTAAGCACGAATGATTTCAACTTAAAATTACCTTCCCGGAACCCGTATAAGGACAAAGACAACTTATGCCAAAGTTGGAAACTTAGCAACGACTATGTACTATTATGCACTATAGAGGGAAGGAGCAGATTTAATTAGACTCCAGCAACAGAACAAGCTTCTGGATTGGGCGCTCAACTTCTGACAACTCGTGAAGACACTCCTCTTTCTTTCCAAGCTTACGGTCACCAAGCTGGAGTTTAACTCTCCGTACAAGTCCATCTTTGACAGTAGTGGCTTTTGAAACTCTACCCAATCTTCACTCATTCCTCTGCAAATCAATATCTACAATATCTCCAACTTGTAAATTCCTTCTTGGAGCATGCCAGCGCTGTCTAAGAGCTATATTGGCTTTCCCCATCGACTTCAAAACTGTTCTGCAAGGTATTGAACATGTCTTCACCTTTTCTTGCCATACATATCTTCCTTGGCAAGCTGAATAGCATCTTCAGCGTTTTTGACACTTGCGAGCCCATCGTCCACATAAAGGTCCCTCATAACAAATCTCGAGCCTTGAGGGTAGATGTCACGATTCTCCTTAGCTAGATTTAAGTGGAGAACTCCACTTAAGTTGTTCAACATGTTGGGCCCAGAGAGGAGGTGATCATTCAAGCTTGTTCCTTTGTATCTGGCTGAGCAATCAAACACTACACGAAGTTTATCTGGCTTCTTCGCGTGATGCACACCATGATGAGGAATGTACCATCTCTCCCCTTCACTCCCACCGTCATTGACCTGCTCAGCATCTCCCTTCTCAATGACTTCCTCCATGAACTCAACATAATGTTCCCTATACATTTCATCCCGTTGTCATTTCCTTTTAAGGTGAAGCGTAATAGCTGAGCCTTTGTTGTGAGGCAGCCTGGGTACGGTTTTGAAGGGCAGAGGCATTTCATAATGTCCAGACACATTTTTCCTTATTCCCTTCTCCAGTATGTTAAGAGATGTGATGTCGTCTTGTGACACAATTTTGCTCTATCCCTATCGTAGTCCCTGCCACTTATAGTCGTCAACTTCAGTTTCACTGGACATTTGTCAGCATTAAGACCATCACTCACTTCTTGGTCAATGAACGTAGTATCGCTTTGAGTGTCGACCAGTGCATAGACGAGTTTCTCAGTGGTTGAATCATTTTTTTTTTAGATGAAACCCAGACTGGCATCACCATAGATGTGTTTGATGAGCCTTCACCTGCTACAGTAAATGACCTTGCAGCAGCGCTTTGATTTGTTTCTGGTTCTGATGTAGTCCTTTCTCTTTTATAGTTGTCATCATGCAGGGCTGTAGGATGCTTTTCTTTACAGTGGTCACAGAAAAGACGATGACGGCAGTCTCTCACGCTGTGGCCGGGCTTCAGGCATCCATAACAGAGTTTCTTCTCCTTTATATAGTTGCGTCGCTCAACTAACACCATCTCAGTGAACTTGTAGCATGCATGTAGTTGGTGTCTATTTTCTTGACAAAGGATACATGAAACCTTAACTTTCCCCTGTTCTGACTTGTGTTTTTCATTTTTAGTGACTATTTGAGTGGTAAACATACTAGCTTTTGGTTTTCTTCACATCTCTGAGGTTTCTCTTCTCAGTGATAGAATCTGACAAATGAAGGGCATGAAAGGACGTAATGGGATTACAAGCAATCTCGGCTTCATCTGACTTGAATCTAGCAAACTCTTTGAAACTTGGGAATTCTTAATTTTCATTTAGGTTTTGCGTGACTTGTCGGTTCCAGCGTAAAGGTGCCCAGTCTGGTAGTTTGTGAATGAGCTTCCGATTTTCTTCCCAGTCGTTTAATATGTCGAGACCCTTGACATGAGGCATGGCATCTTGACAAGCATTCAGAAAGTCTGAGAAGCGTCTCAGTCCTTCAGCATCCTTTGATGGGATTCTCGGCCAGTTGGTGAGCTTCTCTTTAAATGCTCTCTGAATGGCGAATGGCTCGCCAAAGCGACGATTTAGTTTGTCCCATGCGTGTTGGTATGCTTCATTGTCATTTCGGTAAAAGTTGCTATCCAAAGCCTGCCGTGCTGGGCCACCAACGTTCTTTTTTGGGTAGTATAGTTTTTCGGCTGGCGTGATTGCCCTTTGGTCTATGAGTGGAGTGAATGCTGCCTTCCATTCAATAAATTGCATGGGATCGCCGTTAAAGACAAATGGTTTAGGAACAGGAAGCCTATTTAAGGCTATGTTGTCTTGAAAGAACTGAGTGAGAGAGGGAATGTCTGTATGATGGGGCGTTGCAACTTGAGAGAGGGGCACTGTAGTTACAGGTGTATTCTTTGCTAACATGTTCCTTTTTCCTTCTTGAGATAAATAGCATCCTTGTGATCCGTCTCCCTTTCGTAGATCTTCAACTTGGCTTGAGGCCCTATCTCTTTCGCTGCCTGTAATCGCTCCAACTTACGCCTTTGTGCCTCTAGTGCCTTGCGATGTTGTTCTTATAGATTCCTTTTGCTTTTCTTCTTCCAGCAGCATCTGATAATTTGCTTCCTTTACCGCTAGTTCAGCTGTTTCGTCCACGCGTTTTTACTATCATGGATGACGTTATGGAGTAGTGATCGGACTGGCTGTGACTTATCCAAGAAGCTGCGGATCCATAGACAGACTTTGCATAGTCGTGGCGGAGCAGTTCGTGAAGGCGGTGTCTTTCCTGCGGCTCGTCAAACCCGCTTTCCTCATTTATAGCTCTGCTGTATGCAATGTTGATGATTTCTGTGTTCAGCTTCACACGTATCAACTCTTCTTCTTATGTCGGTGGAGGGTGAGGTGAGATTTCGAATTTCATAATAAATGTTCATCACGTCTTCTTTACTTATCTTAAACTCGTCAATGAGAGGCCAGAGCTGACTCTCTGAAATATAAGTCTTCAGCTGATCTCTTGCCTTCCTTGCGTGGAGCTTCCACTGTTCCACATGGCAAACAGCCTTTTCTCTTTTCTCTTGGCCTCTTCATATTGATGCGCGAGCATCTTCTCTGTAGGATGGCGTGTGCGTTCAGAGCATCTTGAACCTTCAAGAGCATTATCATCCTTATTAAATTTGCCTTGGAGATCAGTTGGACATTGTTGTTTAACTTCATTTGTTTCCTTCAGACACGGTCGCTCTGATTGGTCTACCATTATGTGGGTTTCACCTTGTAAATCTTCATGCTGGTAACCAGCGATCTGCTCCTCCACCTCTATCTCATTTCCTGACTGTGACATTATCCCTTAGAATTAATGGCGGAAGAAGACCCCCTTAACAGATATGGAAAAGCACTGAATATATACTGAACTGTATAAACATAAAATATCAGAACATCAATTTAAGCAGCTGACACATATGCATGTACATATAGACAGTAGAATTATTGTAAATGTCAGTGTAAATACCACAATGAACAAGTTATTAACAATAATAAATTCAAATGAGGGAAATGCGAATGTTAAATCCTCAATAAATTCTGTTAACTAAGTGGATAAATGCAAAATCCAAAAAACAAAAACCTATGTCCTTAATTAGACAAAGTCCATGTGGATGCCTGCAGGCATGGGCGCAAATATAATCACAGTTTATCCTGTTGCTCTCGTTGCTGAGCCGGTGAGTATTGAATGTTCAGTCCGAGAAGCCGTTCATCCGTTGCTCGTTGTATTGTCGTACTATAGTAGATTAATACTCACGGTCTTGCATCAATGTCCATAAGTGTGGTTGTACTTGACCATTGCACCGAATCTGTGAGACCGCTGTCCGAAATATAACTCGTCTATGCACTGCTCGACACTCAAAGCGATACTACGTTCATTGACCAGCACCAAATGGATCCTACTACATGTGTGGAGTTTTGACATTGGACCTCCTGGAGTGTTTAAAGGCTCTGGCATGGAGAAGCTGACGCTGGATCTGTGATGATCACAAATGTTGAGCTCAGTAGCTCCTACTTTTATACCAAAGACTGTAGAAAAACCATTTACTTATAATCTTATTCTCCCATGCTTATGTTAGTTCTCACTCTCCAGTGTTCTGTATTGTTGAAAGATTTATGATTAAACTCTTGATGTCACCCAAATGAGGATGGGTTTCCCTTTTGAGTCTGGTTCCTCTCAAGGTTTCTTCCTCATAACATCTAAGGGAGTTTTTCCTTGCCACAGTTGCTCATCAGGGATAAATGCACACTATGGATGCGGTGGCTAAGCACAGGATAATCTTCATGCCTGTGCGGGACTCTGTTTCCCACAGTGGATGTTTTTATGATCTGCAGCTCAGTATATTGGCGTGTTTCAACTGCGTGTTTTTTAGGCAGTTGTGGGTTTGTTATGAGAGTATATTGGACTGGAGTTCTTCCGCATAGCTCGTCAGTGGTATCTGGATAACCCAAGGTAATGTGAAGGCTGGCACTGTGGATTGGGATCAACATGCAGTGAAATACAACAGTTATGGTATACCTGGATTATGGATTATGGTAACGATTCTGCCTTGATTTGGGTTATCTTCCTGTTTATTGTAAAACACTCAAAAATGGCAGGTGCTCCGAACACGGCTGTCAGATGGTTGCTGAAAGGACAGCTTCACTACACGTGTTTAGGAAAGCCCTGGGGCACATGGCCGGGGAGGGGCGACTGAATCAGAAATGGCTGGTGTCTGATGAGGAGAGCAGTCGCTCCTCACCCTCCTGGAGCAGAGCGGAGCATATAAAAGGAGCTCAAAGAGACAGCAGGGTGGAGAACGTCTGGCTCCCCACTAACCCTGGTTCTTTCTTAAACTCAAATATAAGCAATAATAGGAGTTCAACATAAGAAACAAACACAACATTCCCTGAACTGTGCAAGACTATCTGCAGACCAGAGAACATAAACAAAAAGGTTTTGGTTTTTTACAACATTTTAGTAATTTAATACTACATATTTTACATATTTCCAGTTGTGGGTTATTGAACTGAAACTGTATCTACATTTACTGTCAGTGCAATGTCATGATGTACAATGTTGTATCCAGCTGCAGCATTCATGGCAGTTATTTTTCTTAAGGAGCCAAAGATAAACTAAATTATTTGCGATTGTCTTAAATTTATGTTACTCTGATTTTTTTGCTTTATAGAAAAATAAAAAGTGCAAAATAAGGTTTCATTGACAGACCAAATACAAGAGTAAGAAATCAACTTTACCGTAAAATATCTATTAAAAATTGAAAAAAGAAATCAGGAATACAGTATTTATTAAAGTTATTCTGTTATTAAAAAATAGTAAACAATGTACTTATTGTATATGGCTGAGCAGCTCCACTGTTAGTGACACTTTCAGTATGCAGTTTTATTGTATGCATTCTAGTAGTCTCCTCCTCTTTCTTCTCTTCCTCCCCCTGCAGTAGTGCAGTCTCATCCTGCAGCACTATCATCCTCCCACCCCAGACATCTGCAGTACCACCTATTGGCAGTTTTTCTTGGAATATGGACCATTTCCTGTAAATGGAAAGTGAAAGTAAATATATCGGAAAATAAAATGAATTTAAGTTCAAATTATTTTTAAAAGAATATGATTAGTAAATTAAGATTAATATTAATTTAACATGCGCTACCTCCAATTTGTTTCCAACCTTTCAGATATATTTACATACAGGAGCTGCAAAAGGTGTCCTTCAGTGTGTCAGATAATGCACCTGTATTCAGAGAAATGTTCTAGAAAACATATAAGTAGGCACATGCATAAGACAATAAACCTGAGCATAAAAGACAAAATGAGACAAACTGAAGCTAATTTCTAAATATCTGCATCGGCATTGGCCAAAGAAAAACCCATATCAGTTGAGCTCTAGTTGAGACCATAAACAAAGCTGGATGCGTAGATTTAAAATAAAGCTAACACCACATTGGCTTTCTTTACCCAGCATTTTCCTTTTCACTTTCCATTTCATGTCTTTTGCACCAAATTATAGAATAAAATCGCTAACAGTATCTAAGTATCAGTAACATTATTGATAAAATGTAAATGATACCCATCCCTAGTCATTAGCGGACATGCATGCAAAATAGTAATAATTATTACAATGATGCTTCATTGTTGTTAGATTGTTTTGTTTGACGTTAATGTGGTATACCGTAGTATCATTTACAAGCATTTCATAACTGTCAAAGGCTTTTATTGACAATTACATTAAGTTTATGCAAAAGTGTGCATGTTTGCCTCTGCAGTTCACCCTGACATGCTGTGGGTCATCTTCTGGGTTATATCCTGACTGATAGCAGCCTGTGCTTGCATAATCAGTGCTTGGAGTTTAAAGGAATTGTTGGTTTTTGTTTGTCCACCTGCTTCTTGATGTTTTTAATGGGAATAAGGTTTATTTTTACCATTCTTTACTCATGGTTATGCTCTTGAGTGAACCCACTTCCTTGGCTAAGTAGCAACCCCACACATGATCGCCTCACTGTGCATGCAGATGGACTCACACCTGCCTGCTGCCATTCCTGAGCAAGGTCTGCACTGGTGGTGCCCTGATCCTGCAGCTGAATCAACTTTAGGAGATGGTCCTGGTGCTTGCTGGACTTTTTTGGGTACCCTTAAGCCTTCTTCACAACAGCTGTACACTGTGCCCACTCTTATATTTGTACAGATTTTTTTTTTTTAAATAACTATGTATCTGACATTTATGTTTATGGCATTTGGCAGACGTCCTTGTCCAAAGTGATTTATATCAATACAGCGGGGCATCAGTGGGGTTAAGGGCCTTGCTTATGGGCCCAGGAGTGTGGCACATTGGTGTGACTGGGATTTGATTGCTTGACCTTCGGATCCGAAGTCCAATACCTTAACCACTAAGCTTCCACCTCCCCCACAAATCTAACATTGTGCTGATGTTATCAATGAATTTGCCACCCGTTACAAAAAATTAATGATTAAAAAGAAGATTTGAAGAAAGTTTCTTAGTACCTTGGAGTCTTGTGACTTTATTATGAAATATTTCTAAATTTGTTTTCTTCTTGATTTGTTTGTGCCAGGTTGGTAGCTCACTGGGCTAGGCAATAAACCTAGTTTTTCCCATTCTGAAAGTATTCTTTTCTAAGATTATTTCCCATGGCCTACTTCTACTTCTCTAGGCATATAGTACTCAATGAGTAAATCTTATTAGTAGTTCATAAAAATGAATTGTAATTTTTAAATGCTTCAGGTTTCCTACGTTATATCTATGGGAGCCAAGTAATATCTGTAAAGAAATATTAAAGATATTTGTGTACCTATTATTATATCACAAAACATGCTTTGTGTACTGGTAAAAATAAGTAGGACTCACAATCTGATTTTGACTGACATTTATTCATTTAATGGCAAAAAGTTACACATGTTCAGTGTGCAGTAGGCATAACTAAGTGACCATCAGCAATCAGAAACTCAAACTAGTTCTGATTTAAGCATAATGTTTTACTTTAATAGCACAAACTTAGTATAGTTATATATATACTGTATATAATAGCTTTAATAGTGCTAAGCTTGTAAATGTTCCTGTTAAAATCAGTTAAAATCAGCCTTCACTCACATTGTTCAGGAGTGTTTTGTTCTGACAATTTTTTGACAAGAGCATCATCAGCAATATTCACAATCTGATCAAGTGCTTTCAGGATCAGAACATCCAGATCATCATCTGTGTCCACCTCCTCATGATAGTTCTTCACAGGGAAAATGTTATTCATTGGAACACCCAGCCGATTACTACACTCTTTCATCTGTTAAAAAAACAAACAAAAAGCATTATGTATTTTTATATTTGTGTGTGCGCATGTATATGTAAAAAAAAGTTTACCACTATGCTCCAAACACTAGAACAAAACAGAGCTTTTGGCAAAACAGGTTCATTCACAAATGATTAAAAGCAAAATGCATTTGTAAACTGAAAAGAACTTCTTATTCGGATGTGGAACATTCTGACAAGCTTTTTTCTGTTCACAGCAGCAACTTAATAAAAATTATATAAAAAAAATGTAAATATGTTACAATTAAATTAAATAGTTTCAGGGGTTTGTCACAATAAATAAATATCAGAAGTTCTTTGAACTTTTTCAAAATCTCCTAAAGATATGATGCAGTGCTGCAAAAAGCCAAACTGGAGTCTATTTGATTTCTCAAAGCCTTTATGATGTACAGGAGTTTCTTTTTTTTAATGATGGCATGTTAAAGGTAATATTCTAAAATGTGGTGTGTTGATTTGATAACAAAAAAAAAATAATTCTATTCATTTTGAATTTGTTTATTTCGACCATAACTATTTCATCCCATTTACTTTTTCCTTGATCTTCTTGCTGGTGTAGACTTTTCTTAAGTCATCTTGAACCAGTGGACAGGCATCATCCACCTTTGTCATGATGATCACTTGAGGCAAATCTGTACAGTAGTAAGAACAAGTTAAAATTATTATAAGATATGAAACGAGTAAATTATTTAGAAAAATGCTATTATTGGAAAAGTATCAAGTGCTGGATGTTAAAACTGTACTTCCTGCAGTGTCTTGCTCTTGTGTCCAATTATGTTAATTGAATTAATCAATGATTACAATTAAACTTCATTCTGAAAGATCCATAAGGTAAGATTATCATTAATGCTGTAGCAGCTATAAGCAGATCTCATTGCAGTCCTCTTTTTTATATACTCTTCCCTGGTGTTATTAATACAAACAGTCCAGCTTTTCATGTTACAGAGAAACCAGAAAGTATTAACTTTTTCTTTTCTAAGGGTCAGAGAGCTGTAAGTTTTACTTCTGACTGTTACAAAGTGCACACACTGGTGACTCCTTCCATGAATGTTAAATAGAAGTTTCTTTGTGAGTTGTTACTTTAGAAACTACAAACTTACGATTTGAATTTATTTCAGGGCTGCTTCTATAGAAAATACTTACTGTACTTTGAAGCTTTCTCACGGATCAGTTTCATCTTTTGAATAACTTCATCCTTCATGAGTGACACTTTGTCTGCTGCCATGACGTAGACTAAGCAGAAAGTTTGATCAGAAATGTTAGGGTTGTCTCTGTAGTTTACGTCGTCCTTTGACACGGGAGTTACAGGATTAAACTGAAAATTAGTGGAAAAAATAAATATTAGTGACAAAAATCGCATTTGGCAGGTTTCTACAGAACTGCAGTTGTACTCTGATATTGACTATTTGGACAATGTTTTAACAGGCAATGTATATTAACATTGTATAGCAAACCATGCTAAAAGTAATCACGTTTTATATTGTAAATATAGACTGTTCTCACATTGTGTCCTTCTTTTAGGCTACCCATTAAAGCTTTAGCAATGTCTCCCACTTGGGCACCATGACCAGCTGCAGGTTCAAGTCCCATGATATCATTGAAGACAAAAGGCAAATAGGAGCCGCCCTTCCCCTTGATATAGTAGGTTATATACTGCAACACAAAGACACAAATTATATATGATTTGTATTGTAATAGTATATATAATGACATTTATTTCCTGCTCATTCTAGCTCGGGGGTAGACAGTTCCATTATATTCACGCCTGCTGATTTGGATTGTTTGCCTTTTATATTAATAAACTATTGCCTGTCCTTTTTTATTTCACAAATAATGACAAAGATGCTCCTCTATCTGGTTACACCTAGCAACGTTAGCGATGAATTGGATTAAAATATTTACATTTTACATTTAATAATTTGATGTTTGATTTAGTTTAAACCAAAGTTTTAGTTAATTCGCAGTCAAAACAATTGTACTTCAGCACCTCGTCACTGTGTGTGTTTGGACCTGGTTGTACTGTTGTGTCCTCCTCCAAACTACACTGGACTACAGAGCTGCATTACGGCAGAGACCAGAGTCCCCAGAGTTTGCTTTTATATCCATTCATTTCTGAACTTTACTGTTACTGTTTTCAAGCAAAATAGAAACATTTTATTAAACAGCATGACATTGGACTGCTCCAGTGTTCATTTAAAATGAGCCCTAGAGCACCATTTTTAAGAGAACTAAAGATTGCTTATCTGGATCACTACTGAGCTTAAATCATCCTTTGTCTGTAATTGTGAAAACGATCTTTGTTTAAATGAAACTGTAGTACATTTGTTTGAAACCAGTGTATAAGGTTAAGGGACTTACAGTTTTTGTGAAACTGGTTCCAGATGTTGAATCAGCCAGAGCCTCACAGGTGATTCGATTTTGGAATACACTATTAACAGAATTTATAAAGCTGGACTTTCCGGCTCCGATTTCACCAATGATCAGAATCCTGACAAACTTAACACCAGGAGAGCTGAGCTGAAAGTTCCTCAGTTTCTCTTCTAAACTGTCTTTCTTCCTAATCACAAACACAAAGTCACAAAAAATGTTACCAAAGAAAAAGACTAATGTAAAAATTAAATTCATGCATAACTGTTCAGTTTAGACATGACAATTTTTGAGGCTGAATAAAAAAAAAAAAAAAAAAAAAAAAAAAAACAGCAAACCCACATAGTTAAATGTTGGTTTAATTGATCAACTGGATGTCGACTTTTCTAATATGGATGTAAATGCAACATACTCCCAAAGCATTTTCCTCCACGGCTTTTCAAATTCTAAAAAAACAAACAAAAGGTTACACCGATTATAGATTTTCATTTATAAAAATATATGAAATAAAGCCATCATAGATGTTACATCTGAAAATGCTAAATGTGCTCCATGGTTTTAGTCAAGTCACATCACTTACTTGTGAAGTAGACATTCAGTTCAATTCAGTTGTAGTTGTATAGCACATTTGTTCATTGATAAATATTTATCCCTAACACATTCCTGCCCCAAACTAACTTCCATACAAGCATAAAATTAAAATATTAAACATCATCTAAAAGACATAAGGCTAAAAAGTCTTATTGCTCACTAAACTTACCTGGAACTGGAGAAGGTTCATCTGCAGGTTTGAACTTTTCCGTTATATTTAATCCACTGAATCGAGATGAACACTCCTGATGATACAAACAAAAACATATTCCAAAAATAAATTCCTACAGCTTTCATTCTTATTTTTATGTTCCACACTTCACACTGTTATTATAAGTAGAGAGGTTTTAACACCTCACAAGGTTATGGTAATGAATGAATATGTGGTAATGAATATGCACGATATTGTTATCGCTGACACTTAAAGATATCGTGAATAATTATAGATCCAAATGTAAAATTTACTGCTACTGACTGCTAGTGGAAGAAGACATGTTAGACATGTGGATGGAAAGTGTCAGCCATACACGGGAACACGTGTAACATGTTCCTCATCTTCACGACAACCATCCAGTGCAGTTCAGGGAAATAAAGATTAACTGCTGTTTTTACTGCTCTTTTCCGTGTTAAACACCAAATAAAACTAGTTTTTAACTCTTATTTCCATTTGACATGTAGCTTGTTTCAACGTAGTTTAAGAATGACCTAGAACTTCACTAGCTATGGAAGACCAGAAGAGATACCAGGAATTGATTGTAAGTGTTTGTTGATATTTTAGAGTTGTTTTATTTTGCTATTGAATATATTTAAAAACAAATAAAAAAAAATGATGGAAGTACTTTTTTTTTATTTAAAATAATTAAAATTGTTTGTAGGAAGAAAACGCTGAAGTTGGTTTGTTTTTACCGTGATAATACTGTATACTGTGTACTGTGTGTATCTATATACACACACACACACACAAATATATTTGTACTTCATAAGCCACACAGTGTTATATTAATGTCCCTGAGGCTTTGAGATCTAAATCCTTACCTCGGATTCGTCAACATGGTAAGAGGGTCTTTTTTTCACTGTGTCACAGGCGATGTTCACAATTTGATCAAGTGCCTTGAGTATCAGAGCGTCCATGTCATCATTTGTGTCCATCTCCTCATGGTAGTTTTTGACTGGGAAAATGTGATTCATTGGGACACCAACCAGATTCCTACACACTTCCATCTGGAAAAATACAAACATATATAGCAACTGATGCTAAAGGCCAGTGAAGGCTTTCCATAATTGTTTTACTCACTGCTGCATGTGATTTACAGAAGAAGGCCAAACAAACTACCTGCCAAACTCCTTTAAAAACTGTGTACCTAAAAGAATTGCTTTTTTGCAGGCACAGGGTGGTCACACCAAATACAGATTTGTTTATCAAAATTAACATTCTATTTTTTAAAGCATTCTTACTTTATAACATTTTCACACATGCCAAAACCTTTTACAAAGCACTGTACATAACCAGACAGTTACCTTTTCCTTGATTTTCTTGCTGGTATAGATTTTCTTTAAATCGCCATGAACCAGTGAGCATGCTGCATCCGGTTTTGTCATAATGATTACTTGTGGTATGTCTAAATGATAAAACATTTGCAATCAATGCAACATAAACAACTTTCTATGGAAACCTTATTGGCAGTATTTTAGTTTGCACTGACTGCTATATTCAGTTAAGATTATATAACGACTGCACCAATATATATTTAGATGTCGGGCCTACTGCAAAATACAAACATGTTTATTTTGAGTGCATTTCTAAACAAATGTTTGAGTCTGAAATTAATGCATGCAGAAACTGTCATTAAAGAATAGAGAATAGATTCTCTGGAACAGTGGGACCCAACCCCCGGGCCGTGGACTGGCCCCGGTCCGTGGGTCAATTGGTACCAGGCCGCACTGAAAGAATACATAACTTACATTATTTCCATTTATTTATTATCTGATTCTGAACGATGTTTTGCTTTGGATATTTACAGGATTCTCTCCAACACATCTGGGGTTAGTGTCACTCTTGATGCATGTCAAGTTGCCTTGTTCACATGTCTTACCTCCATCCACTACCTTCTTAAAGGGGCTCCGTCCGCTAACACATAATACATTACCGCTAAATTGAAACCACCAAGTGAGCAAAATGAACAAAAGAAACAACACAGTGAGTTCACGTTTATTATTATATTTAGAAAATACCAGTTATTAATGCCTGTCGTATCATTTTATTTTATTGTTTTAATCCGCCACACCTTAAAAGCCGGTTCGTGAAAGTATTGTCTGACATTAAACCAGTCGGTGAAATTATTGTCTGACATAATCCGGTCCGTGGCGCAAAGAAGGTTGAGGACCGCTGCTCTTGAATCTTCTATTGAAGAATATTTTTGAATGAAAGAAATTTTAGTTTTGCCATGAAACTCCACTGTGGTGATTGACTTGATGCCGCAGACTATCAGGCGAGCACCTACATTTTCACAGGAGCTGCCACCCATCTCCCCCACAAATAAATAAATAAATGTTATTAAAATATTTATTTATTTGGGAGATGGGTGGCAGCTCCTGTTTTGTTGGGGTTACGCTCACTTTACCTTTTGCAGTAGTAAAAAGTAGATGTTTGTTTGAACATGCTTAATAGGTTTTAGACTTGCTCAGAAGAAGCATAAACATAACTTGAGTAAACAAAATCAAACTAAATCTCAGAGCGGAAATCTTACCACACTGATATTTTCTATATTTAAGACAAAATTATAGTTGATATTTTTCTTACTCAGTTTTGTAGCCGCCTCACGTATTTTTCTCATTTTATTAATGATGTCCTGTGACATCAGCGATACAGTAGATGCTCCCATAACATTGACCAGGCAGGAGGTTTGATCCTGAAGACTTGGGTTACTTCTGTAGCCAGGGTTATTTATAGCAGAGGCATGCTCAAACTAAATGCATGCCATAGAGGAAAAAAAAAAACAACAACCCATAAATCACCTAATATGTGAACAGTGGTTAAAAATGCAAGGTATAATCAATAATAATTTTTCTCACATTGTATCCTTCTTGAAGAAAGCCACTTAAGGATTTGATGATGTCCTTTGAATGTGCACCAGCTTCACCTTCTTCAAATCCCATGACATCATTAAAAACAAAAGGCAGAGTGGAACCATCATTTCCTTCAATGTAAAAGGTTGTATACTGTAAGACAAATTCAAAGGTATTAAATATATGTTCTAGAAAGTATTCACCAAGTGGAAATTTTTGTTTTGTTTTGCTGGATTTCAGACAGGCCTAAATTTGTTCTCCTGCAATAATCTTTCTCATTCAGAAGAAAAGAGTGGAGGGGAAAATGGTACATATGCAAAGTTCATAGAGACATATCTGAGACACAGCAGATCAATTCAGGAGCTATTGTCTAGTGGTGAATACTTTTTGATAAATAATTATAAAGTATAATATGTAACATTTAATTTAGCTTCTGTTTTCAATTTAATGTTTCTATACAGCTAAATTTTGTTGTTTTATTTAGCAACTTGTTTTATATAAAGTAATAAAAAAAATAAAAAATTTTATATACAGTGGAACCCGGTTATGTCGATGTCCTAGGGGGTCGCCAAAAAGCATCGAGGTAACCGATGATCGAGATAAACGAAAATCAAAATGGCGGCAGTATATTAACGTGCTTGAAATTTCTTTATGTACATGATGTGTGTTAATAAATGAGAATGTGCATGCACGTGTTTTTGAAGGTTTTTTTACACAACAGCGTTGCCGCGATTTGTTTGATGAAGGCATGCTATAAAAATACATACAGTACATGTTTATCTGTCAGGAATCCACCTGCCATGCCCCCTTCGGCGCCCCCTTGTGTCAGGTGCTTTCTCGCCCGCTTTCTCTGAAGCTCCCGGCTTCAATCGCGCACATATGGTGCTCGTTTATCATCATCACCAGCTCCTATTTAAACTTCCACACTCTCACCCTCCTTTATTGTTGGTATATGTTGGTTCAAGGCGATCGTTGTTATCGCTCATGTGTATCCCGGTACGTGTCTTCCCACCGGCACTCTCTCACCGGCTGCTCTTTGCTTCCCAAACCGCATCAAAACCACTTCAAAAACGTCGACTTAATAGGGTTGTCGAGGTAACAGAGGGCGAGATAACCGGGTTCCACTGTATATGTGTGTGTGTGTGTGTGTGTGTGTGTGTGTGTGTGTGTGTGTGTGTGTGTGTGTGTATATATATATATATATAGCAATCAGTGGGTACGGAAAGTATTCAGACCCCCTTCAATTTTTCACTCTTTGTTATATTGCAGCCATTTGCTAAAATAATTTAAGTTCATTCTTCTTCCTCATGAATGTACACACAGCTCCCCATACTGACAGAAAAACACAGAACTGTTGACATTGTTGCAGATTTATTAAAAAAGAAAAACTGAAATATTACATGGTCCTAAGTATTCAGACCCTTTACTGTGACACTCATATATTTAACTCAGGTGCTTTCCATTTTTTCTGATCATCCTTGAGATGGTTCTACACCTTCATTTGAGTCCAGCTGTGTTTGATTATACTGATTGGACTTGATTAGGAAAGCCACACACCTGTCTATATAAGACCTTCCAGATCACAATGCATGTCAGAGCAAATGAGAATCATGAGGTCAAAGGAACTGCCTGAAGAGCTCAGAGACAGAATTGTGGCAAGGGACAGATCTGGCCAAGGTTACAAAAATATTTCTGCTGCACTTAAGGTTCCTAAAAGCACAGTGGCCTCCATAATCCTCAAATGGAAGACGTTTGGGACGACCAGAACCCTTCTTAGAGCTGGCCGTCCGGCCAAACTGAGCTATCGGGGGAGAAGAGCCTTGGTGAGAGAGGTAAAGAAGAACCGAAAGATCACTGTGGCTGAGCTCCAGAGATGCAGTCAGGAGATGGGAGAAAGTTGTTGAAAGTCAACCATCACTGCAGCCCTCCACCAGTTGGGGCTTTATGGCAGAGTGGCCCGACGGAAGCCTCTCCTCAGTGTAAGACACATGAAAGCCCGCATGGAGTTTGCTAAAAAACACCTGAAGGACTCCAAGATGGTGAGAAATAAGATTCTCTGGTCTGATGAGACCAAAATAGAACTTTTTGGCCTTAATTCTAAATGGTATGTGTGGAGAAAACCAGGCACTGCTCATCACCTGTCCAATACAGTCCCAACAGTAAAGCATGGTGGTGGCAGCATCATGCTGTGGGGGTGTTTTTCAGCTGCAGGGACAGGACGACTGGTTGCAATCGAGGGAAAGATGAATGCGGCCAAGTACAGGGATATCCTGGACAAAAACCTTCTCCAGAGTGCTCTGGACCTCAGACTGGGCCGAAGGTTTACCTTCCAACAAGACAATGACCCTAAGCACACAGCTAAAATAACGAAGGAGTGGCTTCACAACAACTCCGTGACTGTTCTTGAATGGCCCAGCCAAAAACCCTGACTTAAACCCAATTGAGCATCTCTGGGGAGACCTAAGAATGGCTGTCCACCAACGTTTACCATCCAACCTGACAGAACTGGAGAGGATCTGCAAGGAGGAATGGCAGAGGATCCCCAAATCCAGGTGTGAAAGACTTGTTGCATCTTTCCCAAAAAGAGTCCTGGCTGTATTAGATCAAAAGGGGGCTTCTACTAAATACTGAGCAAAGGGTCTGAATACTTAGGACCATGTGATATTTCAGTTTTTCTTTTTTAATAAATCTGCAACAATGTCAACAATTCTGTGTTTTTCTGTCAGTATGGGGAGCTGTGTGTACATTCATGAGGAAGAAGAATGAACTTAATTGATTTTAGCAAATGGCTGCAATATAACAAAGAGTGAAAAATTGAAGGGGGTCTGAATACTTTCCGTACCCACTGTATATATATATATATATATATATATATATATATATATATATATATATATATATATATATATATATATAGTGTATATATTGAAAAGGTTCAATATAAACCAAAGTGTTTATATGATTTAAATGTAATTGTATAATTAACATGTCCCAAATCCTTTTAGAAATTCTAAACATTTTTACAATGTTTATTTAAGCTTTTTACTATACATTTCCTTTTAACGTTTAGAATAATTATTGTATATGTAAATGTTTAATGCTAAATATATACTTCACATTTGGCCACCCCGAGTTTAGTGTCACAGACAAAAGACAACTGCAAGTTTAAATGTGTAAACTATGAATTAACAATTTCAGAATTTGAAAAAATATATAATAAAGTTTAAATTTATTTTTTTTATATATTTTTATTTATTTATTTTAAAGTAATTAACCCAGCCATTAGGGGGGCACAAGCCAGTGCACTCTTAGTGCCGGTCCCAAGCCCGGGTAAATAGGGAGGGTTGCGTTAGGAAGGGCATCCAGCGTAAAAACATGTGCCAAATCGAACATGCGGATCACAAATGAGAATTTCATACCGGATCGGTCGAGGCCCGGGTTAACAACGACCGCCACAGGTATCATTAGCCGACAGGGTACCAGTGAAAATTGGGCTACTGTTGGCCGAAGGAGGAGAAGGAGAGGAGGAAGACGCCTACAGAGTCGGCAGGAAAAGGAGCAGTGTAGGAGAGTAGAGGTTCGGGTTGGTACTTTAAATGTTGGTACTATGACTGGTAAAGGGAGAGAGGTAGCTGATATGATGGAGAGGAGAAAGGTAGATATGCTGTGTGTTCAGGAGACCAAGTGGAAAGGGAGTAAGGCCAGAAACATTGGAGGTGGGTTTAAACTGTTTCATGGTGTGGATGGAAAGAGAAATGGTGTAGGGGTGATTCTGAAGGAAGAGTACAGTAAGAGTGTAGTGGAGGTGAAGAGAGTTTCTGATAGGGTGATGATCGTGAAGGTGGAGGTTGAAGGGATGATGATAAATGTCATCAGTGCCTATGCTCCACAAGTTGGCTGTGAGATGGAGGAGAAGGAAAGATTCTGGAGTGAATTAGATGAAGTGGTAGATGGTGTACCTAGGAAAGAACGATTGGTGATTGGGGCAGACTTTAATGGGCATGTAGGTGAAGGGAACAGAGGTGATGAGGAGGTGATGGGTAGGTATGGTTTTAAGGAGAGGAATGTGGAAGGGCAGATGGTGGTAGATTTTGCTAAAAGGATGGAAATGGCAGTGGTGAACACGTATTTTAAGAAGAAGGAGGATCATAGGGTGACGTATAAGAGTGGAGGAAGGTGCACACAGGTGGATTATGTTCTGTGTAGGAGATGCAACCTGAAGGAGATTGGAGACTGTAAGGTGTTGGCGGGGGACAGTGTAGCTAGACAGCATCGGATGGTGGTCTGTAGGATGGTTTTGGAGGCGAAGAAGAAGAGGAGGAAAGTAAGGATTGAAAGAAGAATAAGATGGTGGAAACTGAAGGAGGAAGAGTGTAGTGTGAGGTTCAGGGAAGAGGTCAGACAGGGGCTTGGTGGTGGTGAAGAGGTGCCGGATGACTGGGCAACTACTGCAGGAGTGATGAGGGAGGCAGCTAGAAAAGTACTTGGTGTGACATCTGGAAATAGAAAGCAAGACAAGGAGAAGTGGTGGTGGAATGAGGAAGTGCAGGAGAGCATTAGGGGAAAGAGGTTGGCAAAACAGAAGTGGGATCGACAGAGTGATGAGAAAAGTAGGCAGGAGTACAAGGAGATGCGGCAGCGGGTAAAAAGGGATGTGGCGAAAGCCAAGGAAAAGGCATATGAGGAGCTGTATAAGAGGTTGGACACTAAGGAAGGAGAAAAGGATTTATACCGATTGGCCAGGCAGAGGGACCGAGCTGGGAAGGATGTACTGCAAGTTAGAGCAATAAAGGATGGAGAGGGAAATGTGTTGACAAATGAGGAGAGTGTGTTGAGAAGATGGAGGAAGTATTTTGAGCAGCTGATGAATGAGTAAAATCAGAGAGAGAGAAGGTTGGAGGATGTGGAGTTGGTGAAGCAGGATGTAGATAGGATTAGTTAGGAGGAAGTGAGAGCAGCGATTAAGTGGATGAAGAATGGAAAGTCGGTTGGACCAGATGACATACCGGTAGAAGCGTGGAGATATTTAGGAGAGATGGCAGTGGAGTTTTTAACCAGATTGTTTAACAGGATTCTGGAAGGGGAGAAAATGCCTGAGGAATGGAGAAGGAGTGTGCTGGTACCGATCTTTAAGCATAAGGGAGATGTGCAGACCTGCAGTAACTACAGGGGAATTAAGTTGATCAGTCACACCATGAAGTTATGGGAAAGAGTAGTGGAAGTCAGGCTGAGAGAAGAGGTGACCATCTGTGAGCAACAGTATGGTTTCATGGCGAGGAAGAGCACCACAGATGCCTTATTTGCTTTGAGGATGTTGATGGAGAAGTATAGAGAAGGACAGAAGGAGCTGCATTGTGTATTTGTGGATTTAGAGAAAGCGTACGACAGGGTGCCGAGAGAGGAGTTGTGGTAATGTATGAGGAAGTCAGGTGTGTCAGAGAAGTATGTGAGGGTGGTGCAGGACATGTATGAGGACAGTGTGACGGCAGTGAAGTGTGCAGTAGGTACGACAGACTGGTTCAGGGTGAAGGTTGGACTGCATCAAGGATCGGCCCTGAGCCCTTTCCTGTTTGCAGTGGTGATGGACAGGTTGACGGACGAGGTCAGACAGGAGTCTCCCTGGACTATGATGTTTGCAGATGATATTGTGATTTGTGGTGAGAGTAGAGAGCAGGTTGAGAAGAGCCTGGAGAGGTGGAGATATGCGCTTGAGAGAAGGGGAATGAAAGTCAGTAGGAGTAAGACAGAGTACATGTGTGTGAATGAGAGGGAGGGCAGTGGAGTGATGCGGTTGCAGGGAGAAGAGGTGGAGAAGGTGGAGGAGTTCAGGTATCTGGGGTCAACAGTGCAAAGTAATGGAGAGTGTGTTAGAGAAGTAAAGAAAAGAGTGCAGGCAGGGTGGAGTGGGTGGAGAAGAGTGACTGGAGTGATTTGTGATAGTAGGGTATCTGCAAGAATGAAAGGGAAAGTTTATAGGACTGTGGTGAGACCTGCGATGTTGTATGGATTAGAGACAGTGGCATTGAGTAAAAGACAGGAGGTGGAGCTGGAGGTAGCAGAGCTGAAGATGTTAAGGTTTTCGTTGGGAGTGACGAGGATGAACAAGATTAGAAATGAGTTTATTAGAGGGACAGCACATGTAGGATGTTTTGGTGACAAGGTGAGGGAGGCGAGATTGAGATGGTTTGGACATGTGCAGAGAAGGGACATGAATTATATTGGTAGAAAAATGCTGAAGATGGAGCCACCAAGTAGGAGGAAAAGAGGAAGGCCAAGGAGGAGGTTCATGGATGTGGTGAGGAAAGACATGCAGGTAGTTGGTGTGAAAGAGGCAGATGTAGAGGACAGGGTGGTATGGAGACGGATGATCCGCTGTGGTGACCCCTAATGGGAGCAGCCGAAAGAAGAAGAAGAAGAAGATTTATTTTAAAGTAATTAGTACAATATTTACATTTTTTGTGAAACTTGTTCCACCAACTCCATCAGTAAGAGCCTGACTTGTAATTCGGTTTTGGAAAGCATTATTGACCGAGTTTATGAAGCTGGATTTTCCTGCTCCAACGTCGCCAACAAGCAGAATCCTCACAAACTGAACATTTGGGTGGTTGATCCTTAAGTTCCTCAGTTTCTGTTTAAGTTCATCTTGTTGTCTAAATAAATAAATAAATACACATAATTAATGTAAAACAAAATTGTAAACATGCAGGCAGGTTTTTGCAGTGTAAATACAGCCAGTAAGCAGGCATGTAGATAAATCTATAGCAGTCCCTATTCTAAAAATGAATTAAACAGCAGAATGAAGTTTGCATCTGATCACCCAGACAAAGTATTTTAAAATCAAATACAACCAGTCTATGTATGAAAGAAAAAAAAATCTGTATTCTATTAGCATGAAATATGTGTAGTACTAAATAATGGAGTGTATGGGTAGGTGTATATAAACTGTATGTAACTAATTCGGTTGGACTGCAGTCCGTTCCTGCCACTGGTAATACAGTATTTGCCCAAAACTTGATAATCTACTGTATTCATCCATACTAATCAGACTCCTTTCATTTCCTTGTGCACTAGGATATCATTTCTACTTTCTACTACACTGCTGCCACAGTCTGGAGATCTTTCAGAGGTACCTCCAGATTATTTGTATTTAGAGATTCTTTCATTAAATTGTCATCTCTACAACACTAATTCTAAAAACATTGGGGTACTGTGTTAAATATAAAGAAAAAAATAATACAATGTTTTTCCCCATTTTAGAGCAACAAATGCTTCCATCCAGAAAACATTTAAAGGGAAGGCCTTGCAAGTCCAGGTGCACGTGTAAGCAGAAGCATGGAAAGTGAATGGGGGCTAATGCTAGGCTAAAGGCTAACCCTAACTGGCCTGCTCTACCATCCATCGTGATAGCAATTGATTGCTCCCTGGACAATAATTTGTACTACATCAGACACCAGCAAGCTACACGGCATGAGTTCAGACGCAGCTGCATCTTTTTTACAAAGACGTGGCTGAGCAACAGAGTTTCAGAAGCTGGCATTCAGCTGGACGGGCTATCCGCGTTTCGTGCAGACAGAAATGCAGCACTGTGCGGTAAGACTCACAGCTTCGGACTGTGTGTTTACATCAACACAAAATGGTGTAAGAACTCTGCCCTCGTCTACACCTACTGCTCACCGCTGGTGAAGTCCAGGGTTGAGATGTAGACCCTTTTATTTATTCTGGGAATTCACCACCATTATCATACTTGCAGTATACATTCCATCTTACGCTAATGCCAGGGAGGTGCTCTGTGTATGGGTACATACCTGGTGAAGCCTCACTCCATCTCGGCTACCCAGACCACATCTCTGTCATGCTGATCCCAGCATACAGACCCTCCCAACAGGCGTTCAAGACCATTCCGAAAGCAGTTTTCAGGACTGCTTTGATTGTACTAACTGTATCCCGTACAAAGATAATGAAAAGCTGGCAAATGTTCATGAACAGACTTTAATGTTGACTTGGCAGAGCCCTGTAAACAATATCAGAAATGCTCCTAGGGTGTTGTAGTTCAATGCGTTTGCTTGGCACTGATATACTATTTAGTTGCAAGATGTTTGACAGGTGGTTGCTATTGTATTCCAGTTGGTTGGTTGAAGGCTAGTGGATGGTAGCTTGGTAAAAGAAAGGAACAGCCACCCATTTGAGATCAGTGGTGAACCAAGTAGGGGGCATGGACAGTTTCTGATGACTGTTACATAAACACCCTGGTAAAGGAGGATTATCAAAATCTGTTCCACCTTGGATGACTGAGAATTCAAACACCCTCTAAGACACCTGGTTTGGGAACACCCCCAATCAGGACAGACCAACAGCACCAATCAGGACAGGCTGGTACAATAAGATAAGTAGCCCCCCTCCCTGACCCGCTGTCTATCTACAACAGATGGGACTGGACCAAGGCAGGAAGATGCTTATGGTCTACACTGGCCCTTTATAGAAAAGATGTCACCCCTTGTTCTATGGCATTGCTTCCTGATTTGTTATTGTTGGAGGTTGTAACTGCTTTGCTGTGTCTGACAAAGGCAGCTAATGAGTTTCTCAACATGATATTCCAAAACATACAGACAGAAGCACACATAAATACCTAAGAGGAACACACAGGCTTATTCTGAAATGGTCTTCTATGAGCCCTGATCTAAATCCAATTCAGCAGATATGGAAAGAGTTGAAACATGGGGTCTGGGGAAGACACTCTTCAATTCTGATACACCTGAAGTATTTTGCTCATGAACAGTGGCACAGACTCCCTGTAGACAGAGTCTCACTGAAAGATATAGAATAGCTGCAGTGATTGCCTCCAAAGGTTGTGTAACAAAACGCTGCTACTTTTAAAACAAACAAACAAATAAATAAATAAAAAAGAACAAGCTAATTATTCACGAGAACTTGGATCCTGGGATCTTTGCCAAATACTAACATTTTATCTGTATAAACCATCTTAATTAAGTTACTTATTTATTTCATTATTTAATAAATAAATTAGAAAAAAACAACTATAAACCTATTATTCTCAATTCCCTTTTCTTCAACAAAACCTAAGCGCTTACCCCCAAGGCATTGTCCTCCATGGTTGATCAAATTCTGAAAAATAAATAATATACAGTATTATTGCTATTTACTTAACTTGTATATTTCTGTGTAATCACAACATTTTAAGCACTGCTCATATGCAGTAAATATTAGCTGTACTTTGTGACATTTATTTAAACATGGTTTTGCACTGTTATTTTTAATATATAAAAATGTCTGCATTTATGTCTTTGACTTAAAAAAATAAAATATAGGAGTATATCTAGGTATATAAAATCTATAAGAAAGCAAACACAATCTTCTTGTACACTGCCAGGCAGCACTTTGTCTTTAAATCACTACTGTGAAAATTCCAAATAAAACCCATATTCTATTAATTTACACAAATTTGTTTTCTACAGGTTTATCAGATTTCTAAATAAAATGCTAGAATAGCAGTAAGTGTTTGCTACAATATCAACTGGTTTTAGCAGCTTGGCAAATGATCTACATTAACCACACGTTTATTGTAAAAGTTGAAATTATGTATCGGTAGTGATAAGCTTAGACCCCAGTGGTCCCCTCTTTCTGTCCTTTGTTTCATTCCTTTCATATTTGTTTTCTTTTTTGTCTAGATTGGCCTTATTATCTCGGATTCTAATGGCGTAACATATATGGCAGAGCAGTTTCAAATATGTTCTAAACCATATCCTGTTGTACCAGCCAAATATTATGGATACATGTTTTTGCTGTAATATATATATTCTTTATTTGAATAAACCTTAATGGAAGCTTGATCTTCTGACTCCTGTAATCATAGTCAAAAGTGTCTATTAAACATTGTCTAGAATTAAAAAGTAATCAGGGAGAAAATAAAGCAAAGGAGGAAATGTAAAAGCTAGCGGCTTGATTTGGCCTTTAACCTGCAATATGTTGTGGCAGTGACCCTACTCAAGAGCATTTATACTGAAGCAATCCCCCAAGTAACAAAGGAAGCAATGCACATTCCTGGCAGATCCAAACTCTACAGACTCTACAGCTAACTCACCTTTAGAAGCTGGAGGACTGTCGTCTGAGTCTGAGGATCCAAAAAGTCAAAAATTTAAAAGTTTGAACAACAATGCAAAAGTTTGAATATTAAAAACTCAGGAATTAAATAAAAATAAGTGTACAATAACTGTAGTTGAATTACCACAGGAACGTCGAGTGTCACCCAAAAGGTCACGAATAAAGTTGAATATTCCTGCCATGTCCCCTTCTTCTGTTCAGATCCACCTGGAGATGGTTATTTCATGTTAAATTGGTAAAGAGTGAACAGAATGGACTAAAGCTCTGTATTCTAATATTCTGAACATGGTTCATTTTGAAAGTGTGTGTGTGTGTGTGTGTGTGTGTGTGTGTGTGTGTGTGTGTGTGTGTGCGATATAATATTTACAGTTTTAGTAATAAAAAATTAGGACCTCATTCACATGCAAATTTATTCTTAAAATGGTCACAAAATTGACAATGGACCCAAACTACGAGGCAAACTCGGACCCAGCCTGAGGCGAGCTCTGACGTAGGGTGAACTCATTCGCCTTATAAGGCAGCAACACTTTGTTAAAGCTCCTCTGGCACCAATAACAGCCTCAAGTCTTTTTTGAGTATAATACTACAAGCTTAGCACACCTATTTTTTGGGCAGTTTTTTTTCTTCTTCTATGCAGAACCTCTCAAGCTCCATCAGGTTGGATAGAAAGCGTCAGTGCACAGCCATTTTCAGATCTCTCCAGAGATGTTCAATCAGGTTAAGGTCTGGGTTCTGGGCCACTCAAGAACATTCACGGAGTTGTCCTGTAGCCATTTCTTTGTTATCTTTGCTGAGTGCTTAGGGTTATTTTCCTGTTGGAAGTTGAACAGTCACCCCAGTCTGATGTATTAAATCCTTTTCTCTGTCTATACCCACTCCATTGGTGAAGTCATTTTCTTACCACTGCTATGCTGATAGCACTTAACTCATTTTTTCTTTCCCTCCCTCAGATTTTACCGCTTCCTCTCAGATCTGGAAATACCTCACAGACATATATTTAATTAAATACAGAAGAAAGAGAGTGAGTGTTAAACTGTCACTGTGCCTCATCACTCCTGCCTGTTACGTTCTATATATAAAAGTTTTCTGCCCCCTTTTCATGAAATCAATAACAGAAAAAAAAATATTAAAATTTAAGTGTCTGACATAGAAGAATGAGGGTTTGTACTTACCAGGTGAAGTTAAATGTTTTCTTTGCCTAAATGTTATTTCTTTTGGACTATCTGATGGTTTATGCTTGTCTAGAGTGTGGTAAGACTCCACTGAGTTGTTTGTCTTCCTCCACACTAAGCACCGCCCCTGCAGCCAGTCTCAGAAAGTCAAAAGGAAACTGAAAATCATTTTAATACTGTAAAAATACTGCAAATAAAACTTGATAAAAGTATGCACACCTGAAAGTAGATATTATTATATCTAGCAAATCATTTATAATCAGTTTGTTGTTTTTTCAGGTAAAATTTTGGTGCCTCTTTCAAATTGCCTCTTATAGCATTTTGGAGCTGAACCTTCTCAGCTGTCTGCATATGCCAGCATCATACCATCTTCAACATCATAGAAAAAAATACTTGTAATATTTGCTTTTGGTGAATGATAACAAATCTCCAAAGCCTTGCTTTTGCAATTCTTTGCAGAATATTGAATTTTCTTTTATTCATTTTTTTTATTTTTTATTTTTTTATAAACTGTTATCAGTATAGTTTCACTTTCTGTTTACTGAAAGTCAGGTGATTTCCAAGAACACTGCATTGTACCAGCAGTTCAACTGTTGTTAATATTCATGCGTTTGTGTTTAGTGGGTGTGGTCTTTTCAAGTCAAGTCAAGTTTATTTGTATAGCGCTTTTCACAACAGACATTGTCTCAAAGCAGCTTTACAGAAATCAACAGTGAAGGTGAATGGTGTGTGTTTATCCCTGATGAGCAGCCGTGGCGACTGTGGCAAGGAAAAACTCCCTTAGATGTTATGAGGAAGAAACCTTGAGAGGAACCAGACTCAAAAGGGAACCCATCCTCATTTGGGGGACATCAAGAGTTTGATCATAAATCTTTCAACAATACAGAACACTGGAGAGAGAGAACTAACATGAGTACTGGAGTATAAGATTATAAGTGAATGTTTTTTCTACAGTCTTTGGTATAAAACTAGGAGCAACATCTGTGATCATCACAGATCCAGCAACAGCTTCTCTATGCCAGAGTCTTTAAACACTCCAGGAGGTCCAATGTCAAAACTCCACACATGTAGTGGGATCCAATTGACACTGGTACGTCTCTAGATGGTTCGGATGTTTGCGAGTTCGGCATCTACTTCTTTAAAGTCCATAATCTTCACGAGGTGGGAGGTGACTGGAGCTGGCCAAACCTCAGGAAGCCTCGGGATGGGGAGAGAAAGAGAAGCAGTGGAGAGGAATTAGCGTAGCTGCTGTTCATGATATTAACAGCACAAGTTGATAATGTGCATGTGATCAGATGTTCTGGAGCACGAGGTTATGATGTGAGACGTATGTTATGTGTAGGATTTGCTAAAAAGATACGTTTTGTAAGACTTTTGCTTGATCCTGACCAAAAGGTCGGCCCTCCCCGAGAACACAGCATGGATGCCCGAGAGTGCAGGGAGGCAACAAGGACATCAAAAGAACTCTTTACGACACAACACGTTTCCTCCAGGACTCACGGCAGGGGACCAAGACCCTGCAACACCCTCTCGAGAACCAGAACTTTATCTGGAATACAGTAGGCGCACCGGAGAGCTACCCTTGGTCTTTAAACACCACATCTCCATACAAATGGTAGATCTGCAGACAAATGTCTGACCCCTCTACCCCCCCTTTTCTTGTTACATTCTCAAACACAGGACATTCTACAACACACCAGATGATTATGTGTAAGAAAGGTCATATCACATGTAAATAACGACGGAAAATGTTCGATTCATTTCATTACAAAGGTTTTATCGCGACTGGTACACAGGTCCCATTCCCACAGCAATAGAACAAATAATAAAAAAAGGTTTAATTGAGTCAAGGGGCGTGTGCCCCACTACAAATGTATACAGGCGAGGCGCCTCCCACAGGTCTGTAAGAACCAATCAATGCAAACTTCCATTGCTAAATAATGTTTACATAATGCTTACTCTATCTGGGTTTTTAAGGAGAACTGACCAACAATTCAGGGAATCTGTAAACAGATCTCCTGCACGATTACTGTGTGTCGTCTTGTACCAGGTATGAAAGGTTTTATATTTCCTGTTTAAATGTAAATACTATTGGTTTGTATTTATCCTATATTTTATTTGAACTATGAATTGGCTTTGAATTGTGATTTTCTTACCTGATTAATAAATTATGTTTGATTTTATTCTGTGTTGCTCATAAATGTTGACACTGAAAGTAATAACGTTGTGTTGTGTATTTCGTCGTCTTGATGGAGTGTAGCTGTCGGTTGGAAGGAATCTCCGTAGACGCAGTTATTTCGTGTAAATAATGATTTTTATTCAGCACAGAAATATAGCATCTTTACAGGCCTTCCGGTCAAGCCTGGAGTCAGCACGCTCTGATTCAAAGTCTGACTCCCGATCCATGGCTGCACACTCATTATATATTCTGATCATTCTCTGGGTCCGCCTCTTAATGCATAACAGATGTATATGAGCCTACTGTGCAATAATGTTTATCTTAAAGAGAAACCTGTCTTTGTCCAGATTTAATATATCTCAAATGTACCAGCGCTAACTTTCCCAGACCATTCATCTTAACATACAGTGAGAACGGGTCAGAGGTCTTTTCCCAAGAGGATGTGCATCCTGGATCATATTCTATACTTCGGCTTATACTGATTTAAAGACGACCATCCGTTTCATTTTCTCAGTCACGGCTCATAAGATAAGCACTATGGGCCTTTCATACATTTGGCTTAAAGGAAAACATCTGGCCAGATGGTTCAGTAATTAACTTTGGCCGTTTCAGGACACCATTTGTAGAATTGTATGAGTTAAGGCTTTTAGATATTACACATTTAAGATACTATACGTTTAAGACACTACAGTTGCATCCGTAGTTACCGTATGGCTGAAATCAGGCTAGGAAACGGCCTAAATCCCAGTCAGATAGTGAATAATACATCAGCTGAGGATTTGAGAGATACGACTAGCACTTGGCGTTAGTTTAAGTGTACTTAGAAGCGTGGAGGCTAACAATATGTATTTCCAAAATAATTATTGTAATAATTAAGTGTCACCTCTAAGGGGACTAAATAAAGTATGTTTAAAGTTGAGCACGCAGAGAGCGGCCGCTTAAGCGTATAGTCCAACCTCTGGCAGCGAGCAATACTGATTCGCTTATGACCGTTGACCAGTATATTAATTATAGGGCCCATACTAGGATCATGTGCGACTATGAGAACCGAATGAACGAGTGTAATGCCATAGCTTAATCAGAATAACTAAACAAACATCCATCCAAAGTATACTATTAGTAAAATAACAACCTATGCAAATATTTATTATGTTTTATCTAATTGGAGTCAGATAAGAGGTCAATAACCAAAAATTAAGAAATACATTAATCTAAATCTTATTATCTAATGTGAAAGGAAAGACTAGAAGGCGCGAGAATCCTTCGCCACGCCTCTGGAAACCGCTGTTGGACCAGTGGGTGGTTCCCCACCTTACAGTTTTTAATCTACACTTAAACTGGGTGAGTGTGTCTGAGCCCCGAACACTGTCAGGAAGACTATTCCAGAGTGTAGGAGCTAAATGTGAAAATGATCTACCGCCTTTAGTGGACTTTGCTATTCTGGGACTTTGCTATTCTAGGTCTTTTTTACTGTCTTCAACACTGTTAAACAAAAGCCTCACTAAAATCTTTTTTTGTAAATTAGCTTTTCTGTTTAGAGGGACAGTGCATGTAGGACGTTTTGGAGACAAGGTGAGGGAGGTGTGATTGAGATGGTTTGGACATGTGCAGAGGAGGGACATCACATGATGTTCTGTGTGCGGTACTGGTTACTCGCAGTTGCAGCTAGTACTTGTGTAAACTCAGGAAATGCTGATTTCATGATAAAAAGGGTTAAATCAAGAGAGATCAAGTGCCTAATGTTCACTGTGCTGTAAAAATGTTCGAAATTTTGAACATGTGAGAAGCAGCACTATGTAGCCATGCTAAAGATGCAAAGCACCAGTCTGCTGTTGTAGCTGCATGGTTGACCATTACCAACCCGAGCACTGGCTTTTTTACCTGTGTGACTGCCTCCCTGCTCCCAGATCAACACAACACACTAGCTTGTATTGTCTGTTCCACAATTGCCCTGCATGTCACATAGATTTAATGCCAGCAACTGGTTGTAACATGTCCATGCTTAAGTAAATTTCAACATGTATTTTTCTTCTTATTTAACATGTACACAGACATTTCATAAAACAGTGGGACCCCTAAGTCATGGAATTTTATTTTCTTAAAAATGTGTAAGAACCCTGTTTACAAACCCCCACCTCTTTTCTCAGACTCTCACACACATCTCATATACACACACACACACACTCACACTCCTTGAAAGAACATAATTCACAGTAAACTGAAAGTGAGTGTTTGTTTTTGATCAATTACAATGTTAAATTTGCACTTCGTGGGCTGCTGCACTTTGTAGGTGGGGCATTATGCTTTGTATCTGTGGAGTTATGCTTTGTATTTCTTGGCTTTGGAGTTGTTTTTAATAGTCTAACTATTCTTCTCTACTTCTGTAATAATAATATATAAAGCTATGTAGTACATATGGAACAATATTTAAAGTTAATTATTTTTATTATTTGTATCTGGTATACAATTGTGTAACTATTGAAAACAAATAGAACTTCAGACATAACTTATTTGAAGTGGATTATATTTATTAATTTAAAGACAAAAAGGTTACTTAAGTCCAGGGTTCAGTCAGCATAACTCCGATAATTTCAGTACAATGTTACCTGTATCATTTGGCAATATGTTGCATATTCCACAAGAATAAGATGCACTTCTCAGTGTGTAGCATGGTCTAGAGAGTATCCCAGGATTTCCGGGAATAAATAACAAGTTTAGGACATTAAGGTGCTGATTTTCGTTTTTTTTCCCTCAGCTTTGAGTAATGTAAGTTTTATAGGCCAATATCAAGCCTCCCCTTTCAAGGATCTCTAAGACCATAGAATGGATTGTAGCACAGCAGGATATGAGCATAGCATATAACATATCCTTAGCATAGTCTTATTACAGCTCTGGTAAATGTAGTAGATGACCTACAGCTGGCTTTTGATAAGGATTGTATCTCCTTGTTTGTGAAACTTAATATTGATGCAACATTTGATAAAATAGTTAAAAATAGCTTTACCTGAACCAGAAACTGGAAAGTCTTTGCAAAAATGTGGAGCTTATTATTAAGAGCAAAAGGGGAACAATTTTGGAATGTAATCTTCAAGTATGCAGAGGTGTAATTTAACAGTTGTCAACATAGATTTGGCCACACACTGTTTACGTGACCTTGACATGGTTTACTGTACACTGAATATGAATGTTTTTTTTAAAGCTGTTATCAGAATACTTTCACTTTCTTTTTTCCGAAAGTCACATGGAACTCTGTAATCTGCCACATCTTCAGCTGCTGTTGCTCAGTAGTTTGAATTTAAAGTGCTCTTGCATTAAATCAGAAAACTGCACCTTTAGAAAAGAGCAGTTTTTGCAAACAGAAAGTAAAAGAAATGTTTTTATGCCATTTGCCTATTTGACCATCTAATATAAACTTAATATAAATATAACATCTGGGCTCTATTTGCTGGCTCTGAATACAGCAAGTGATAACAGACAAATGAAATATTAATTCAGTTTATTACATTTATTTTTATCTGTATATTTTATCTGTATTTATAACGAATAGAAAAAGTAAATAGAAAAAACAGCAAGTGCCTTAATACAAACAAATGAAAAACAAAAACACTATTGAGGACATGTTAACAGTTTGTTGTATTGTTAGTTGGTCACTGATACTCAGAAAAATACATATGAAAAGTGGACAAAACACCTCTAAATCTCAATTCCTTAAAAAAAATATAAAAAATACATCAGCAGGTAACTCACATGTTATCATTTTCAAAGTAATTTTGAACAATCTCTGCAATTCCCTTTAATGCTGTCAAAATAAGTACATCTTTTTTGTCATTCGTTTCATTTTCTTCATAATAGCTACTGACAGGGAAGACACATTTCAGTGGTGGACCAAGTGTTTGGCTGCACACCTCCATCTATACAAAGAGGGAATACAACTAGTTATGAACAAATAGTAAAAGATAATAACAAAATTACATTGTAATTTCCACAAGAAAGTGAAAAAACGAGAACAATTATGTGCTAATTATTAGAAAATGAATTGCATATAAAGAACAAGATCTGTTTCAATGTTTTCAACCTTTTGTTTAATTTTCCTGCTTGTGTAAACCTTGCTTGGATCCTCCTTAACCAGGGAGCAGATTTTATCTATTTTTGTCATCAGAACCACATGAGGGATACCTGGCAACCACAGGTAAAATTAAAATGTAGGTATTTTTGTTATTTTGTGTCATTAATAAAACTGACACCACAGAGAAGCTATAAGAATCCAAAACTCATAACAAAATTATTACTGCATTATTACCCATCAGCCCCATCACATCACATTTATGTTATGCTCTAATAAGTTACACCCCTCCTAAGTTCTTATTGCTGTATGAGTCATTAGGTGCCCATATGCCCATTTTTTGCATCAGTATGATGATGTCATTTATGTATAATATTTCATCTTTTATTTACTTACCCAAAGAAAGAGCTTCATGTCTGACTCTTGTCATCTTCTTCAAGGTATCGTTACCTAATTGGGAGATGGTGTCTGAAGCCACTACAGTCACCAAGCAGTGAACTTTATCATTATGACTGGGTTCTTTTATGTAGTATGGGTTGTCCGTATTCAGTGGAGAAACTGGATTAAACTGAGGACAGGAAAAAAAAATGGATTTACAGAATCATCATTAAATAATACAATACATTTCTTAAAGAGGGTGTAATTTAATTAGAAGCTCATGAGTTCAAACCCAAGCACTACCAAGCTGCTGCTGCTGGGCCTTTGAGCAAGTTATTGACCCTCAAATTCTCAGCTCTTTAGACATGTCCTTTACATTCCCTCACCTCCCCAAGATTCTTAATAAATAGTGATCAGTATGAGGTAGTCTACTGTTAATAATTTAACAAATTACAGTGCATAATTGAGCAAAACAGCAGTTTATAGTTTCATACTGTAAACTATACAGTATATATGTACTATGTGGCAGCGGGTGCATGGATGAGCACTGGTTTGCCTGCCATGTGAAACTTAAAAATATGTGTACAAATTTGTTGTATCACTATCATCATCATCATAAGATACACAATTTATAAGAACCATTGTAACTTAGGGACCATCTGTATAAATATTGTAACTCTGAAAAGAGTATCTGCCAAATTCTGTAAATGTAAACGTTGATTAATAGCATGAATATTCTAACCTACTGCATCATTAGCTGTATGTCTGGAGTGGTTTGTGTTGGCTGGTTATACTCTGTCCTGTGTTGATATCTAAAGCACAGATGAATGATTCATTGGATTTTTTTTTTTTTTTTTTTCCTACCGTATAACCTTCTTTAACGTGACCCTCCAGGGCTTTAATGATGTCATCAGGATAAATTCCATTTTCCTCAGAATCTTCCAAACCCATAACATCATTGATGACAAAAGGCAAAATCGCACCGTTTACATCAGTGATCTTGTACGTTTTATACTGCGAAGAGAAAAGAATGGATTTAATTTTCATATTCCCTGCGGGGGGGTGGGGGGGGGATTCAAGAAATGTCCGTGGTTCAGAAAATACAGTACATTTTTCAGACACTGTGCATGCTGAATAGTACAGTACATGTATTGTACAATAGCTGAATATTATTGACACACTATGATTGTAATATGTGTGAGACATGACCCAAGTTTTTTTAGACTTTTAATAATTTAGATCAAATGTTTATTTTTTCCTCATTATTAAAGCAACATAATGAGAATAATCTTTTCTGTACATCACAGTAAAAAGTTCTTACTTTTTTTGTACAGCTTTTTCCTGCAGACTCTTCCTCTGCCTTGTTTACAATTTTTGCCTTGAAGACGCTCAGCACTGAGTTTATGAAGCAGGATTTTCCAGCTCCAACTTGTCCATAAAGCATTATTCTGAAATAGCTGAGTTCTGGACGGTTAAGCGGAATCTCGCGTAATTCAGATTTCAGGAGCTCTTTTGTGCTGTTTAGGAGGAAATAAGGTTCACAGTTTAAAATAAATACAGGTAAAATAGTTCTTTCTGAGAGACACTTTTAAGGATTTCATCAACCAGACAAATGTACATAGTTTTTAACATTTAATCAGATTGCCTGTGCCATTTTAGCATATTCAGGTTCTTGGTTTAAAGAAATACAATGTAGCTTTATAAATCTCCAAAATTTAGTTAAAAATAAAGGTTACAAAAGGTTTAAATGAACAGACATTTGTTGTCTTCCTGTCTCCAGTTTTTCCCCCAGTCCCCTCGATCACTTTTAGGATTTCTTTAAGGATTATATTGTGTTTATCTGCATCCTTTTTCCCCATCTACCCTGACTAGTTTCCCAGTTCCTGCTGATGAAAAGCAGTCAACAATCTGATGAGACCACTAACATGTATTCAGTTTGATGAGCAGTGTTTTGTTCTCATCAGAACAGCGATCATGTTTTCATACTGTTAAATATTCCATATGTTCCATATATTCCAATGTTTGCTGATGATTTGTTTTACCACCCCAGTATTTGCTTGGCAGTTCGTGTGATATTCCAGCTGTTTTCTCGATGGTTGTTGTGTTATTTTTAGTGGTTGATGGGGTGTTTCTGGGTGAGTGGTATTTAATCTCAGGTGGTTTCAAACATTTGATGATGACACATTTTATGGACATTAATGCAACTTACGCCCAATGTATTGTCCTCCATGGCTTTTCAAATTCTAGGGAAAGAAATGCCAGTTTTGCATTAATATGAGAACTCTAACCAGCCTGTATGTTTCCAAGTCAGTGAAAATACAAAGTTTTCAGTACCTGGACCTGGTTACTAGATGCCTACAATTTGTGATTATATTTTGTTAACACAGGCATTGTACTTGTTGTTTTTGTAGAGGAATAGTTTCTCAGTGAAATTCTATTCTACCCATAAAGCAATAGAAACAGCTGTGTGTGATATTATACCTGTTTTAAATCATGTTAATTCTATGCTTTTTCTCTGACTTTTATTTTGTAATAAAAAAAATTTTCAAAGTTGACAAATTATAAGGGAATAATAAAACGTTTCAATATATAACATTAAGTTAAACACATTGAACATCATCACACAGGTATTTAAAAAGCTACGGTGTCTGTCTCTCTAAACTCACCTGGAGGTGGAGGAGATGGAGGAGGGGAAGATTTGGACGAAGACTTTCCCTTTTTTTTTTTTCAGTAATTTCCAGAAAAACAATTCTGATGTAAAAAGTAGAGAATATAGAAATGTTAATTCCAGCAACAACAATATAAATGTAGTCAAAACCAAGAAATATTCTGAAATTAACTTTAAATATTCTCCTTGAAAATATAACAGTATTTCATTGGGTCGACTGCAAAGCTTAGTCGCTCACTACATTTATACTCCTCTCTCTCTCTCTCTCTCTCTCTCTCTCTCTCTCTCTCTCTCTCTCTCTCTCTCTCTCTCTCACTTACTCTCTCACACACACACACACACACACACACACACACACACACACACACACACACACACACACACACACACACACACACATACACTTGCTTTATCCATGAAGAACACAATTTAATAGTAACTGAAAGTGAAAGTATTTTAGACCATCAGAATTCCAACTTAACTGTTTAATAATGACTTACACTTTATTATTGATTCATGTAAAAGCTGCCAAAATGTTTGCCAGGAAAATACATCAGCTGCTAATATGTTACTGGTCTGGACTGTTAATCATGAAAATGTTATAACTGCCAATCTGTTGTTCAAAGCAAGCTCTAATTCTGCATATATACATTTGCACAAAAAAAATATTATATTCACAATTTCTTATCTGAGCTCTTCTCCTCAACAACTTTGTTGAGAAGAGCTCAGAGAGCTTGTAGAGGAGAAGAGCTCCAACCCCCATACTAATCTGCAACCAGGAGTTTCCCTGTTTAAACACAGATGTAGTACTGTGAAAACTCATAGAAAACCACCAAAACAATCCCAGGCTTTTTAGTACAGTGGCTAAATTAACTACAATTCAGATATCTAACAAGAATATTCCATCACAGTTTAGTAGTGAGGACTTTAGGAATTTCTTTACTGAAAAAATGTAAAGTATTATAAACACAATTGTGGAGGTCCAACCTTTGAGATCATCTTGTGATCCAATCTCACTTAAAACTCCACAATTACAACTACACTGCTGTTTAAGCACAGTGTTGTGGGTGATGTTGATATTGATCTATAAATGCATAAAAAAAAATGGTAGAATCCTTTTTAAGTTGCAACATTAAATACAGAAGAAAGAGAGTGAGTGTTAAACTGTCACTGTGCCTCATCACTCCTGCCTGTTAAGTTCTTTATATAAAAGTTTTCTGCCCCCTTTTTCATTAAATCAATACCAGAAAAAGAATGATATCTTGATTTAAGTGTCTGACATGGAAGAATGAGTGTCTGTACTTACCAGGTGAAGTTAAATGTTTTCTTTGCCTAAATGTTATTTCTTTTGGACTATCTGATGGTTTATGCTTGTCTAGAGTGTGGTAAGACTCCACTAAGCTGTTTGTCTTCCTCCACACTAAGCACCGCCCCTGCAGCCAGTCTCAGAAAGTCAAAACAAAACAAAATAATCATTTTAATACTGTAAAAATACTGCAAATAAACTCGATAAAAGTATGCACACCTGAAAGTAGATATTACATTATAAATGATTTGCTAAATATAATAATCGCTTTGTTGTTTTTTCAAGTAAAATTTTGGTGGATCTTTCAATTTGCCTCTTATAGCATTTTGGAGCTGACCCTTTTCAGCTGTCTGCATATGCATTTCATACCATCTTTAAAATCATAGAAATAAAATCATAAATTTGGTGAATAACAAATCTCCAAAGCCTTGCTATAGGGCAAATTCTTTGCAGAATGTTGAATGTTTATTTATTTTTTTTTCCTGTATAGTTTCAGTTTCTGTTTACTGAAAGTCAGGGGATTTCCAGGAACACCTGGAAATCTGGAAAGTACCTGTAGATCAACTGCTGTTGCACAGTGGTTTATAAGTGCTTTTGTATTAATGCTAAAAACGTCCACATAGAAAATAGCAGACAATGCTAAGAGAAAGTGAAAAGATATGAAAAAGATATGATGTGAAAACAAAACATAAATGAAAAAATCGATGACCTTGTTCAAAATCATAGCAGTTTTATTCATACAAGACACTGTGCTAATAAGGTTTGATTATTATTATTATTATTATTATTATTATTATTATTATTATTATTATTATTATTATTATTTGTTTGCACTTTTCTCAACACATCAGTATTCTTAAGTGAATAAGGTGCAAGTGTCTATACACTAGGGGATGTAATATAGTATATAACAAATATAAATTTGTATCTCTAGTTCTTTATTTTTTTGACGCATGTTACTATTAATATTTGTTTGATCAGTGGGTGTGGTCTTTTTACTATGTCTCAAACACTGTTAAACAAAAGCGTCACTAAAATCTTTTTTTGTAAATGAGCTTTTCTGTTAAGAGGGACAGAGCATGTAGGACGTTTTGAAGACAAGGTGAGGAAGGTGTGATTGAGATAATTTGGACTTTTGCAGAGGGACATGGGATACATCGTTAGGAGAATGCTGAGGATGGAGCCACCAGGAAGAAGGAAAAGAGGAAGATCAAGTAGGAGGTTTATGGATGTGGTGAGGGAAGACATGCAGGTAGTTGGTGTGAAAGAGGTAGATGTAGAGGACAGGGGGTATGGAGACAGATGATCCGCTGTGGCGCCCCCTAATGGGAAAAGCCAGAAGAAGAAGAAGAAGCATTTCTGTTTAAATTCTTTGTGTTCATTATGTGCCAATAGTTAACTGTGGGCAAAATTCAACAAAGCCTATGCTCAACTCTGAAAATATCTCTGAATGTGTATGAAGTGTTGGGTGGTAAAAATGTTTCCGTCTGATACCATTGGATCATTACTTGTTGCATTTTTATTTACATTTTTTGTATTTTGGAAAATTCATAAACATTTCTTTCACCTCACATGATGTTCTCTGTGTGTGGTACTGGTAACTCGCAGTTGCAGCTAGTACTTGTGTAAACTCAGGTAATGTTGATTTCATGATAAAAGGGTTGGATTGAGAGAGATTAGGAGCCTGGACGTGCATAATGTAAAAATGTTAGACATTTTGTGAACATGTGAGAAGCAGCACTATGTAGCCATGCTAAAAATGCAAAGCACCAGTCTGCTGTTGCAGCTGCATGGTTGATCATTACCAACCCAATCACTGGCTTTTTCACCTGTGTGACTGCCTTGACACCTGCTCCCAGATCAAGAACACAACACACTAGCTTGTATTGTCTGTTCCACAATTGCCCTGCCTGTCACATAGATTTTATGTCAGCAACCGGTTGTAACACAGCCATGCTTAAGTAAATTTCAACATGGATTTTTCTTCTTCTTTAACATGTACACAGACATTTCATAAAACATTAGGACCCCGATGTCATGGACTTTTGTTGGAAAAAATGTGTAAAAAAAACCCTGTTTACAAACCCCCACCTCTTTTCTCAGACTCTCACACACATAATTCATAATTATACTGAATTATACTAATTAAACTGAAAGTGAGTGTTTTTTGATTAATTACACTGTTAAATTTGCACTTTGTGGGCTGTAACGCTTTCTAGCTGGGCTGTAATGTTTTGTAGCTGGGGTGTTGCGCTTTGTAGTTCGGGTGTTGCTCGTTTTAGCTGGGGTATATAACGCTTTGTAGGTGTGGCGTTATACTGTGTAGCTGTGGTTGTAAAGCTTTGTATCTGGGGTGTTGAACTTCGTGGCTGGGGGTGTAAAGCTTTTGTATTCCCCTGCTTTGAAGGTGTTTGTTTTCAATGGTCTAGCTATTCTTCTCTACTTCTGTAATAATCATATATAAAGTTATGTAGTACATATGGAACAATATTTAAAGTTATTTATTTTTATTATTTGTATCTGGTATAAATAGTTGTGTAAATATTGAAAACAAATAGAACTTCAAACAGACTGATTTTAAGTGGATTATATTTATTAATTTTAAGACAAAGTAATCAGAAACACAAACCAGTTATCATTTAAGCATAAAACATTAGATTTATTTAGATAATATCTACATTACACCTGCTAATAGTTTATATATATGTATTTATATATAACACAGGATGAATAGATTTACAAGAACATTCAGAAGCACTGTCTAATATGCTATCTATGATGTACCTTACATTTTACACTTAATCTTTATTATTATTATTATTATTATTAATATTATTATTATTATTATTATAATTATTATTGTTATTGTTATTATTGTTCTGACACTTTACACCAGTATAGAAGTGAAAAAACAGCCTTTACTCATGCATGTGAGAAGAGTTTATTTCTGCCAGAGCATCACTGGCAAGATTCACAGTCTGATCAAGTGCCTTGAGGATCAGAACATCTATATAATTGCCTGTGTCCACCTCCTTGTGGTAGTTATTCACAGGGAAGATGTTGCTCAGTGGAACAACCAGCAGATTACTACACTCTTTCATCTGTAAAAACACCCAGATGTATTAAACAATAAAATAGCAACACTTGGGAAATATTTTTTAATTCACACTACCTGCCTATTTTATTTTGTCATTTTGTGGGGTTTGCATTATAGAAATGTTAGAAAAATTCACTGGACTGAATAAATATATATAAAATAAATAAATATAATGATAATAAGCTGTCATTTATTTAAATGTTCTCATTTATTTAAATGTTATTTAAATGTTCTCATTTATTTAAATGTTCTCTTCTAATAATGACAGCTTATTATCATTAAAGTGGAAAAAAATAGATTTGATCAAACAGATCTGGAACGAAGTGAAGCTCTCTGCGGAGGCCTGGAACGGGGCGACGCCCTTGGCGAAGACTGGAGGCTGAGCGACCTCCTCGGTGGGGACCAGAGACACGGCGGAGTCCAGAGGCATAGCGACGCCCACCACGGAGGTTTGGAGTGGAGTGACATCCTCCAAGGAGGTCTGGAACGTAATGACGCCCTTGACGAAGACCGGAAGCTGAGCAACGTCCTCTGCGGAGATCAGGGGCTAAGCGACAGCCCTCGGAGGAGTCCAGAGGCCAAGATCAGAGGAGATCAGAGAATGAGTGACGCTCTCTGCAGAAGGTTAGAGCAGACACTGTGGAATGATGGTGCCCTCGGCAGGATTTAGGAGTGCAGTGGTGCCCGATGGGGGTCCGAGGTGCCACAGTGACCACGTGGGAACCCAGGAAGGCAGTGATGCCTGTGGCAGTGCCTTTGAGGTATGTGACTTCGAGGTATTGGGGGGGGGGGGGGGGGGGGCATCCACGGCGGAACTCCGGAGTGCGACGGCATTCCCCTGGAATGGCGTTGCCCACTGCAGCTGTTAGGAGCACGATGTCGCCTTCAGAGGTGCTTCGAAGCGAAAGTAGGATCCTTGGATTGCGACAACACTGTCGGGTGAACTTTGAAGCATGACGTCGCTTTCAGAGGTGCTCCGAAGCATGGCGTCGCCTTCGGAGGTGCTTTGTACATGACCTTCGGAGAAGCATGGAAGTGCCACACCGCCTTCTGGAGTACTTGGAGGCGCAACGCCTTTCAATAAAACTTAAATAGTTTATCAATGAACAAAATATACAATAAATGCAGAAGAGAAATCCATATAAAATTAATATCAAATTACCCTTTGCCTGCGAAACAGCATCAGACAGAATCAATGATGTGGAGATCAGGACTAGTGGTGGCCAAAAGTATTAATCCAAGAACTCCATGTTCTTTTCTAGCTCTTAATGGCTTTGGCTGAATTGTTCTCCTGCTGCAGAATAATTTTGGGGATAATCAGACGCCTCCCTGGTGGTACTGCATGATGGATCAGTATCTGCCTGTATTTCTCAGCTTTGAGGACACCATTTAATCCTGACCAAAACTCCAACTCCATTTGCAGATATGCAACTTGCAGGAAACTTCCACCATGCTTCATTTTGCCTGTAGACACTTATTATAGTTATATTCTCCAGTCCTTTTGGCAGTTACTTCCTCCTACTACAGACAAATACTTGCAAACTTGTAATTTTTGGACTCATCAGTTTAATGAAATGAAATTCATTTTTATTTATATAGCGCTTTTAACAATTAACTTAGTCTCAAAGCAGCTTTACACAGATAATGTGGTGATTAAAAGTGAATATGTTCTTTATAAGTAAGTTTGTGGTCACTGGAACCTCAGGAGCATGTTTAACTCGAGAGAGAGAGAGAGAGAGAGAGAGAGAGAAGAGGCGTGACAGGAAGAGAAGGATATAGATTATTAAGTGTCTTTATTGTTGTATGAAAGGTAATATCACTGTACAGTTTGGCAAGACTCGCTATGGCAGCATAACTAAAAGAGAGAACCAGAAGGTAACACCCACATGAGGGATCTATGGGATAAAAGACGACCCACCACACCACCGTCAACAAACCTGACTGAATGTATGAGTGAGGGGACGACAGCATACAAATATCCCAGTTCACCAAACACTCTATATCCATGCTCCCTCCAGATCTGTGCCTTTACCTAATAAAAAATCTACTGATAAAAGGCTTGACTAAATAAATACCTTTTCAACCTCAACTTGAACACTGAGACTGTGTCTGAGTCCCGAACACTGTTTGGAAGGTTGTTCCATAACTGTGGAGTTTATAAGAGAAAGATCTGCCCCCTGCTGTAGCTTTTATTATTTGAGGAACCAACAGATAGCCAGCACCTTTTGATCTATGTAGGCGTGGAGGATCATATTGGTACAGAAGTTCACTCAGATACTGCGGTGCAAGACCATTAAGTGCTTTATACTTTAGTAGTACTATTTTATAATCAGTGTGAGATTTAACTGGGAGCAGTGTAGATGATAAAAACAGGGGTGATGTGGACATATTTTCAGATCTAATGAGGACTCTTGCTGCTGCATTCTAAACTAACTGAAGCTTATTTCTGCACTTACTCCAACACTTAGACAGTAAAGCGTTACAGTAGTCTAATCTAGATATTACAAAAGCATGAACTAATTTTTCTGCATCCTGTAACGACATCATATTTCTAATTTTAGCAATATTTCTAAGGTGAAAGAAGGCGATCCTGGTGATATTATTCACGTGAGACTCAAAGGAAAGACTCAAGTCAATAATCACACCGAGGTCTTTGACTGCTGTACACGCTGAAACAGAAACACCATCCAGAGATGGTACATAATCTGAAAGTTAACTTCTAGCTGCATGTGGTCCTAGTAAAAGTACTTCTGTCTTATCGGAGTTGAGCAGAAGAAAGTTATCAAGCAGCCACTGTCTAATGTCCTTTACACACTCCTCAACATTGTTAAGCTGATCTTTCTCATCTGGCTTTGCTGAAATATACAGCTGTGTATCATCAGCATAGCAATGAAAGCGAATCCCATGTTTATGAATAATTTCACCCAGAGGCAGCAGATATAAAGAGAAAAGCAAAGGGCCTAAGACAGATGCTTGAGAAACACCAAACTTTACCTCATAGAGTGTGGAGAATCCATTTACATCAACACACTGATAGCGATCAGTCAAATAAGACCTAAGCCAAGAGAGAGCTGTTCCCTTTATTCCAACAACGTTCTCAAGTCTAGCAAGAAGTATAGTGTGATCAATGGTGTCAAAAGCTGCACTGAGGTCGAGCAAAACAAGTAAAGAGACAAAACCCTGATCAGAGACCAATAACAGGTCATTTACCACCTTAACTAGCGCCATCTGTGTGCTATGATGAGGCCGAAATCCTCACTGATACATTTCAAAAATGTTATTCATAAGTAGATGTGAACATAACTGCTGTGCTACAACCTTTTCTAAAATTTTGAATATAAAGGATATAAAATATGGCCTGTATTTGGACAGCTGACATGGGTCAAGGTCAGGTTTCTTAATTAGGATTTCTTGCCTTGATGTTTTCAACCTTATTATCAAAAAAGTTCATGAAATCATTACTACCTATTGATGGTGTGCATGTTAGCGCAGTGCTTTTATTTCCTGTTTTTTTTTTGCTACCGTGCTGAATAAAAATCTAGGATTATGCTTGTTATTTTCTATGAGGGTGGAGAAATATGCTGACCATCAGCACTAAAAGATTTTCTATAATTTAAGAGGCTCTCCTTCCATGCTATTTGAAATGCTGTTAATTTTTTCTTTGACGCCATTTACGTTCTAATTTTCGAGTGGTCTGTTTTAAGGTGCACGTATGATCATTATACCACTGTGCTAATTTTTTCTCTAGTTTTGTCTTAAGGGGAGCTCCATCATCTAGAGTATAATGTAACGTTGATTCTAGGTATTCAGTGGCCCAGTCGAGCTCTGCGGGGTCTGACGGAGATCTATCTAATATCGTAATTTTTGATTATTGATAAAATCCGCTGCTGTAACTGACGTGAAAGTACGCTTAACACGGTAACGTGGTGAGGTAGAAATGCAATGACTGAGGCAGATTTTAAAAGAGATGAGATAATGGTCTGAAATAGCTTCAGACTGTGGAATTATGACTAAGTTTTTTATTTTTAATCCAAATGTTAACAACAAATCAAGAGTGTGTCCACCACTATGAGTGGGTCCTATAACATTTTGATTAATTCCAACTGACTCTAGAATGGACACAACTGCTGCTCTTAAGGAGTCTTCCTGATTATCAAAATGAATATTAGTCACCAACAATTAATGCTTTGTCTAAAGAAGTAGCTAAATTTGTGATGAAATCTGCAAATTCTAGGGTAGGGCCCTGGGGGTCTATAAATAATAATTAGTGGAATTAACTGACTTGACCTGCTTTTAGATGCTGAATATTTTATGTTGGTGTAAAGAACTTCAAATGTTTTACATTTGTGTTTAGTTTTTTGTGTGACGCTTAGATTATTATTATAAATAGCTGCGACTCCGCCTCCTCTGCCATTTAGACGGGGTTGGTGTATGTAACTATACCAAGGAGGACTTGCTTTATTTAATGCTACATATTAATTCGGTTTTATCCACCTTTGTCAAACACATTATTTTAAATTCCTGGTCGGTAATAATTTCATTTATAGTAAGCGCTTTTGATGTGAGATCTAATATTCAACAATCCTATCTTTAGATTAGAGGTGCTGGCTGTGCATTCAGTCCTATTCAATTTAATGTTAATCAGGTTACCTAAACAGACTTTCTGAGAATTTCTAAATTTTGGTTTTGCTGGGGGAAAGACACAGTCTCAATATGGTGGATCCTGAGTGACGACTCTGTGCAGCCAGCAGACGGTCGGTTTAGCCTGTCTGTTTGCTCCCTGGCCTTGGCTCTGGGCAGTCACTTGTTAACTAGTGCTGTTCTTAGACTATGACCTATACTACAAGAAATAAAAGCAGCACCTTCCCGAGTGGGATGGATACCGTCCCGCCCTAACAGGCCAGCCTTGTCCTCAAAATTGCTCCAATTATTTATGACGCCCACATTGTTTTTAAGCACCTGCTGCCATTTTCTGCCCCTAGTTCCTGTTTTAATGCATAGTTAAGTTGCATAGCCTTGTTTCCATGTCAGAGGTTTGGATTTTGTCTGTAATTCAGACAGTAAATGGATGTATCTGGGTCTCACTGGTTTCTGCCAATTCTTTGCTGATGGCACTGATGGACATCTTCCAATGTTGAAAGGAATTAAATGTGATGTATCTTTTATCCTTATCATTCAGTTTCTTCCTATTGTTTCTCTGTATACCGCACAGACACACACCTCTAAATTGAAAGTAAAAGTATTTTTTGACCTTTGTCAGCATTTTAAATGATTATTATTTTTGCATTGTGCAACATTAATTGTGATAAGGACCCAAAAGCAGAACACAAATTCAAAGGTTGAAGATGAGAGGGATTTATTGAAGACCAAGAGGGTAGGTGTGTACATTGAGAGAAATATGGCTAAGAATGTCAGTCGAGGTCAGTGATTGATTTCCAATCCACAGCAACATACCATCAAATGCATTGTTGTGGAGGATAGGGGAGCAGGGGGAGCACAGACACAAGCACAAGTCACTGGTGTGGACATCAAGCACTCTGTATATGAGTGTGCGGGAAAATTGACCTTTTCAAATTACACACAGAAACAAATTACACACAGAGCAATTTAAATGTATGGAAGACAATAAGTGGCTTTTGAATAGAAGGGGATTGGGGGGGGCGGGGCAGTCAAGGTGCGGTCTTCCATACCTTTTCCCCCAGAGTCAACCAGTTGTTATTGCAGGCCTCTTTTACTTTGACGCATCCAGTACCACACCGGGGGTTGCTGTAAGGAGGCAAGAAAGGGTATCAGGCTTAGAACAGCACAGTACATGATGTTTAGGTGAAACTGCTCAAAGAAAAAGGCAGAGTCTCCTAATCACTGAACCCTCTCTATTTATATGGGTTTTAATTGTCCTTTCAAGACAATTACTTGTGGTATATCTGGACAATATTATGATCATTAGGAAAAAATGTATGCAGTATGAACAAATCATTGCAAGTGTCAATATGGAAGTATGCACTGAAATCTGTTCAGAGCCAGTTACAGGTGCTTAATGAGAATATATACAGAGATTTAAAAAGCCTTAAATTCAAATTCACAATTTACCATAGACTTATAAATGTAATGTGGATTTGGAGTAAAATTAATGCTGTCATATTGTGATACAATAACACATATAAAAAGTGGACAAAACAGCTTTAGATCCCTATTCTTTAAAAAAATAAAAAAATAATTATATATAAAAAATATAAAAAATACATCAGCAGGTAACTCACGTTATCAATTTCGAAGCAATTTTGAACAATCTCTGCAATTCCCTCTAATGCTGTCAGAATAAGTACATATTTTTTGTCATTCGTTTCACTTTCTTCATGATAGCTACTGACAGGGAAGACACTTTTCATTGGTGGACCAAGGCTTTTTGGCTGCACACCTCCATCTATGCAAATAAAAAATACAACTAGTCATTAACAAATAGTAAGAGATAATAAAAAAACATTGTAATTTCCATAAGAATGTAAAAATCAAGAACAATTACATGCTAATTATTATAAAATGAGTTGAATAAAAGAACAAGGTCTGTTCCAATTAACCTTTTCTTTAATTTTCCTGCTTGTGTAAACATTTCTTGGATCCTCCTTAACCAGGGGGCAGATTTTATCTATTTTTGTCATCAGACCCACATGAGGGATACCTGGCAACCACAGGTGAAATTAAAATGTAGGCATGTTTGTTGTATTGTCATTACTAAAACTGAACACCACAGAGAAGCTATAAAAACCCAAAACTCATAACAAAATTAGTACTGCATTATTACCCATCAGCCCCATCACATCACATTTATGTTATGCTCTAATAAGTTACACCCCTCCTAAGTTCTTATTGCTGTATGAGTCATTGGGTGCTTATATGCCCATTTTGGCATAATATGATGCTGCTAAATATGTTTTATATCTCAGCTTTTAGTAACTTACCCAAAGAAAGATCTTCATTTCTGACTCTTGTCATCTTCTGCAAGGCCTCTTTACCTACTTGGGAGATGGTGTCTGCAGCCACTACAGTCACCAAGCAGTGAACTTTATCATTTGGACTGGGTTCTTTTATGTAGTATGGATTGTCCGTATTCAGTGGAGAAACTGGATTAAACTGAAGACAAAAGAAAAAAAAACAGGATTTACAGAATCATCATTAAATTAATGAATAATTTCTTGAAGAGGAAGTAATTGAATTAGAAGCTCCTGAGTTCAAACCAAAGCACTTCCAAGCTGCTGCTGCTGGGCCTTTGAGCAAGTTACTGACCCTCAACTGCTTAGCTGTCTAGACATGTCCTTTACATTCCCTCACCTCCCTAAGGGTCTTGGTGATCAGCATGGGGTTATCTACTGTTAATAATTTAAAAAATTACTGTGCATAATTAAGCAAAACAGCAGTTTATAGTTTCATACTGTAAACTATACAACTTCTCCTTTGAAAATCATATCACCCATATTACAAAAACAGTCTTCTTCCATACATCTGCAGCACTTGCAGACGCCCTTGTCCAGAGCAACTTTGTGCATTTCCAAAATAGCTTGAACAGCAAATCTTGAAACCCCAGTCTGCCACAGCTTCTATACATTTGTGTCTGTTTCAGTTGATGACTGTGCTTCAACCTACATATGAAATTGACAATTAGAACCTGCTTAGTAGAATTGCTTAATCATAAATCTTACACTGATCCTAACAAAATCCCAAAAGTGCAAGTGTGAGAACTAAAAGTCAAACAGAGGCCACACAAAATATTCATTTGCTTTAAATTTCTCTTCTGTTCATTTACTTTTCATGGTAAATTAATAAAAAAATAAATTACACTTTTTTGAAAATGTAAAAAATAATTATTAAAAATTAATACTTTTATTTTTTAAACCATTCTTACTTTACATTACTTATTATTATTGTTATTATTATTTTATAATAATAACAATAATGATAATATTATTATTATACTGGACATCACTTCTTCGTCCAATTGCTCCTCTTGGTTCTCTTCCAAAAATGCCCTGGAATTTCCCTACAATACATAAAACTACACAATGACTGTGCTCGCTGCATCATCCAGTTGAGCCCCTTCAATTTTACTGAGATGCTTAGTTTTCATGTTTACTTCTTACCTTAATCAAATTGCTGCATCATCTGGCACTCTGGACTTTCCTGTTCTTCTACTCACCCCCAAATTTATACTGCTTTTATGGTGATGGAAATTCACTTGCAATAACTTTAATCCTGCTCGAAGTCTCACCCTATTTGATATAACCCAATTTCAAAGAAATTACCTACACTGTCCTGTCCTCAAAGTCTACACATTCTCCACCACAACCCCTAAAATCTCAACTACTGCCCCAAAAGAAATGTTTAACTCTCCAGCAGTTGCATCGCAGATGCCACCAACAGATTTCCTCTGTTTACATCCTCCAGGTGGTGAAGGTAGTTCATGCCAAAATAGATAATCAGGAACAGCATGTACTGATTTATAGTAGGCAGTATTTTGCTTCGCTAATGTAATGTAATATTCTGCACATGGTTTGTTTTGAAAGTGTGTGTGTATTGAAGTACATTAAGGTGAGGGAAAATGTCTATTTTAGTACAGATGTACAGATGTATTTAGTACAGACTGATGCATCTCTGAATGTAAATAAAACCAAAGACATGGTTATTGTCTTCAGAAGGACACACAGTGTTCACTTCCTACTAAACATCAGCGGTTTCTCTGTGGAGAGAGTCAAGAACAATAAGTTCTGGCAGAGAACCTCACATGAATGGATTCCCTCTTTAGAGAATTTTTTCTGTCTAGTCCAGTATGTAATTCCTTCAGATTGGTAAAAAAAAAAGACAAAGTGTTCTTGACTGTGGTAGGATTTGCAATGTTATCTTTAATAGTTATCTTTCACCTGGGAACAGTAATGTGGTTACCAATTGCGTGGTCACATTGAATAGAAGATTTGGACTAGCTTCTGGTTCAGGAGTTTCTGCTGTTACATTGTTAGAATTTGCAAATAATAATTTGTCATTTTTCTGTAGCCATTCCATCGTTCTCTTAGACTTGCTAGGTTAGGGATTAAAATAAAACAATTCAGAACCCTAAATACAAGCTCAAAAAAATAAATGTTAAAAAAATCCAGAATTATTTCTGGGGAAAGTAAGATGTTTTCAAAGCAAGGAAAAGGTTTATGTGAAGAGCGGTGCAAAAGCTTTTCAACATCTCTGTAATGGATTTTGATTCCCGTGAAAAAGTTTCATTCATTTGGTTGAATTCTGGTTCAGTCCGTCTAAAAAGTTGCATTATAGCAGCTACAAACAGCCATTCCCTCTTGACAGGAATCTTCATTTAGTTTATTTACAAAAGCTCCACAGGATGTTTCCTATGGATTCTAAAGTTTCCTTTCAGCAGGTGGATTTGTTATGAGAAATTGCCACTAGCAGTAAAAAAAAGTTGCATGCTTATTGTTTTTGATGACCAAAATTTTCAAACCAGGTTGTATTTTGGCCCTCATTACTTGGATAGGCTGCGGTTTCATCATGACAGAGACCAGGATAAATAAATGCATGATTGTGCATGGTGTCCATAATTCATAAAGTTTATTTATCGTACTTCCACATAACTCTCAATATGCTTTTCATGGACGCTGTCTCCAAGGATCATTTCACCGGGGTTAAACACATTATCCAGTCGAGCATGTACACAAAATAACTCAAATATTACATATATAGATATATATATTTATATTTATATTTATATATTTTTACAGGACATAAGGTTTAACTTGCTAATGTTTACTTTTAGCAGAATTAAACAAATATGATAAAGGATTGTCATAAAACTAAAATTACCAACATGGAGAGTTGATAGAAATATTGCTCTGTAATTAGAGAACATGTCACTAAACAATGTTCTGTTGGCCGCTACTGTCTGGACAGCAAGCTCTCTCCAGTGGGCCACTGCATATGCAAAACAGAAAAATACTTATATCATTTTTTAATGAATTTTTTTGCATCTTAAACACGCATTCAGGGGGCTGTATTCAGACTTAAGTACTGATTTACTATTGAAATTGCTCATATAGAGTGTAATTGTACACAGAGTTTACCTAAAACACAAGCTACGATTTTTTTCTTAATGGATGACATTGGAGGAGACGCATCTTAATCAGAGACGCTGTTTACAGCACCTAGCATAAATTGTGGCAGCTTATCCTTCATTTTTTCTTTATAATTGTAATTGGATTATCAAATATTGTCATGTTTATTCATTCAAATTAATTTTCATTCTGTCCAGATGTTGGGATTTCATGGCCTCTATTCAATATCACGTTAAATCTTGCACGCGGTTAATATTCTGAGAACAATTTTTAAAAAATACAATGTAAAATAATACAGTGAACTGGAACATGTGAAAAAATATCTACTTAAGAAACATCTGGCAACCTTAAAGGTGTTAGCTAGACGTGAACCGATTGGTTTTGCTATTAATCAGCACAAATAGTTGATTGCTGGAACTGTCAACTATCAGCGAAAATCCATACCGATATAGTTTTTCCGGGTTGTGTTATACGGTATGAGAGCGACCTCGTTTTGGATGTAACTAATTTTATTTATAACTTTTTGTTTTGGTTTAAACACGTCTTTTATTTCCCCTTAATATTTTTTGATATAATTAATGTATTTTATTTATTTAACTTTTTGTAATAAAGTACAGTACAATTTTACATGGAGTTTTTTGTATCTATTTGAAACCATCGGTTTGATTCATCGGTAGCAAGTACGATCCTATCGTTATCGGTAAAATCCACTTTCGCTCGACCTCTGGCGTTAACTACACAACTAAACCCAGGTGATTTTGAATCATTTGAAAGGCTCACAATCAGAACTTGGACTTAGGCAGGTGTGTAACTTGACTCTGAATATGAGTAACTTTCCCTGCATGAATTTTGGACTCTGAATGCGGCCCGTAATTCTTGTTCACATTATTTGGGACTGAAGGGGGCGCTTTGTTGAATTCCAAATCCTACTCTGTAACCTATATGTCACATTTACACTACATCACGCAGCATCTATTAATGATAAATCATAAACTACACCGCTGTATCTGCTTAAATTTGGGATTTGTCAATGCAGAAACTACACAATTAAACACATTCACGCACACAAACAACTACGGTGACAACATAAGGATCACAATATCTCTTTTTTTTTTTTTTTTTGCTTTCAAATATGGATTCAAAGGGGAACCCATTAAATGGCTTGTCATTCTTTTTTGTTATACTTTTAGCTAGCTAATGTTTTTCAACCTTATTCCTTAAAACATCATTTACATTTTTTTTTTCAAATTTTGTCACATGTTCCCCTTTGAAACTGAATAATTGCCAAACCTTGTAGATGGTTTCACACTAAAGCACAAAAAAATGATGTTTCCAATTATTATTGAAAAATTAATACACACATGTTGATCACCAGTGAAGGAAAGCCCAAACATAGTACAAACATAAGCGCACACACACACACACACACACACACACTCTGACACATTGCTAGCATTTCTTGACCTTAACAATGTTTAAATAGTTTAGCATTTAATTGTGCTTATCTCTGGAAGCGGCATGAGAGCAGTCCCGGCTCCAAAATCTTCACCGAACACGGATGGTTCGGAATTTAACAATTGAAACCCACGAGCTAAGCCTTCCAGACGATCCATACATTTTATCTGTGACGTACAAATCAACAATTCTGTGTTTATCGTATTGTTTCTAGTGTTTCCTTGCGTTAGCTTGATCATTTGACAGATCCAGTGCTCAGATGAAGACTATGCTGTGCTTTTCTATTATTTTATGTTGTGCTTTTTTTTTTTTTTAATCCAACATGGCATCCAACTGGTCAGCAAGGTCATCGAACATGCTTCCAATGTCATCAAGAATGTTTACTGTGCTTTTATTCTCTTTTGCAGACCTGTAAAACAGAGACAAACAAGAATTTACATAATAAACAGGACACCAATATGGTCTTCATATTTAAAATAAATATTAGCAGTAACAAATGTTAATAATTTATTGTAATATTTAATGATACATGAAAAGAAAATACTTGTCTTCAGTCATGACGCTTTCCTCTACCACCTCAAACGCTGCAGCTAAGGAGGCACTGGTCTCATCCAGCCATCTCTGGTTTATTCTTTCGTCTCTGGCTTCATCTGATCCTGTGGCATTTGGCGCCCCCTGTCGAATTCTCTCTACACATTCATCTTCTGTAGTACTTTCACTTTCAGCCTCAATCGGCATCTGTCTGGCCACACCCACTTTCCTGCGCCTAATTATCATCTGCCCTGATCCCTCTGTAGGCCTTGTGACCTCAATGTTATTTCCCATCTCTTGCCTCTTAACCACTGCTTCCTTCTGTCTCTGCTGCTCATCCTCATCATTGTATTTTTCAACCTCTCGAGGCTCTGCCTCAAAAGGGCTGGGAATGTCCATTGACTGCCCTGCCATGGAAGACCTCGGGGGTTTGACCGGTGCAGATCCGCACCCTGGGGTAGAAGGAGTTTGTGGGGTTTGTGGGCTCTGAACTGGAGATGTTAAAGGTCGTGGGGACAGAGTGTGAGATTCTGTGGGTTGTGAGCTTGATGGACTGAGTATAGAATGCTCCACTTGCTCAGGGAGAATGTTAGGCGAGGTGGGGTGTGTATTTAGGTCACTGGGTGGGGTAATTGTGTGTGTTGGTAAGGACTTTATTTTGATTGGTTTAGGAAGCGTAGGAGGAGGGCTTGGCTTTGGAGACACAGGCGGTGGAACTTTCTTAATCTCCGCTAAAGAGACAAAAAAATAACAGGGTTAAGATATACAAACATAAATAATGGTATGAGCTTAAATATTGGTATGTACATTCAACACAAATTTTTGTATCCAAATAATATATACATTCCTCTAGCAATACCTGTGCTGTGATGGTTTTCTGGTCCTGGAAGTGGGACTCTCCGAGTTGGTGTAGGAGGCTCAGGCTTCCTGAGGCCCACAGCTGGTTTAGGGGAAACTGGGGGCTTCAGTGCTCGCCTGAACTCGTCACTCATATCACCTTCCTGATATAAATTTTCCACCGCTGATACAGGTCTTACACAAATAGTAGTATCTGGAGCATTTGCAGCTACATCATCACTCTGAGAGGGCGCTATTACTTTTGGGCGTCGTCTCACAGTGCTGGTCTCTGTAAGATAGAATCTCTCGTCAGCCGAGTCGTGAGGTGGGCGGGGCCTCCTCAGGGTGGCCGTGGCATCCACACGTGACCACTCTTCTTGAGTGAGCATGGAGCGTGGGCGGGGCTCTGGGGTTCGTCTCACAGGGAGGTTTTCTACTGCTTCGCCAGTAATTGGTGGATACTTTGTTATTTCTTGCTGGGTGCCATCTTCCTGTGCAACGGGGTTCTCATAATCAGTCAAGGGGCCACTGATGGTGCGACGTCGATTCTGGATCTCTTCATCTAAACTCAGAGCATCACGGTTTCGTCTGAGGATGTCCGGGCTTGCCTGGAGATAGGGGGAAATATAAAAATTTTGCAAATCATAACCTTAAATATAGAAACAGTTTAGTATTAGTTCACTAACAATTTTACTTACAAACTGTGTTACCTGTAAGTAATTCTTAGTAGCACCTATGCCTCCTAAAGTAGACATTTCCAGCATAGCAGCAATGTCTCGAACGCTTCCTGCTAAAACCCCCGATTCGGACGCAGGGCCACAGTCACTCCGGCGCCGTTCTCTGTATGTCACGCTAAGAAATGAATCACAATGCTCTCCTTGGTTAACTCCATCTTCATTTTGCAGGTTCCCTGTGGAGATAGAGGAGCAAGATCGCTTTGGCGGTGTTGGAGGGCGTGTCTTTCTGCGAGGTCGGGTGGTAGCGAAGGACTGGCTACGGTTTACTCCTCCAACATCCAAGGAGGACACACTACGGCTGCTTCCACTCACCGTAGCATACTTCATGGATGAGTCAGGAAATGGCGGGTCTTTTCGTCTGGGTAAAGGAGGTGTGCCATCTTCATCTTCCTCAGCTGGGCTTTCTTGGGGAAGGCAGAGCAAAGGGACTGGGCGGGCTTGAGAATTCGAGCGAGGGGAGGAGCTTTTGACTTTAGTGGGCGTATGTGGAGGCGTGTGGGATGGACTGCTGCATGAAAAAGGTTTTTTTAAAGGAGGCGGGGCATTTGCTCTCTGTATACCTCGCCCTTGTGTGGTGTGCCGAGGAGAGCCATGCCCTTCCATTCCTCGCCGTGTTTTTGGAGCAGGGGTGGATTCTGGAGCAGCATGGTGTTTCAAAGTTGTGCTTTCGGTTGATTGCCTTTCCTTACTGTAAGCATCCTCCTCTTTTAGAGGCTCTCCCAGGTGGCGAACAGCTAACATTAGCTTCTTCTGATGTCCTGCAGTGCAATGGATTGAACAAAAATACATTGTTGCTATAGTTTTACAGTTAATAGTACAGTAAACTAATACTAGTGCCAGCATTAGACCCTAAGTACCCAGCTTGGTGATGCCAATCTCCTGTAAGTCTTCCAGGCTGATGTCACTGACAAAATCCATGTTGTCATAGCCATTCTGGACAAGAGTCTGATAGTACTGACTGAGTCCAATCAATGACAACCACTCGGCTAGGCTGGTCTACAAGAACATGAAGATAAGAAGGCCATGAAGATCACCTGTCTCCACAATGAGAGGAAAACATAACATTCACTACTTTTAACTTTTCTTTTCCTAAACATCTTACTGGTTTCTCTTTAGGTATCCAGTCAGGAACGCTCAGCTTGGTGATTTCAGACAGCATCTTTTTCCTGTGCCCAGGTTTTGTCACCCCAATTGCTGTGAGATCCTGGCGTTCAAAAATATTGTTAACATAATACAATTTTCTTTATCATTTAGAGATGCTAGGTGGATTCTAAGTTATAGCTTTGGGGTTGCTAAATGGTTGCTATGGTGTTATGCTATATCTGCATAGCTACTATGATACCCCAGGTGTTCTAGTTTTTTAGATGGGCAATAGGGTTGCCATGTGGTTGCTGTGGATTTCCATTTGCTTGCTTAGAGGTTGCTAGGTGGTTGCTAATGGTATAGCTTACATATACAGTATGTAAGTAAGTGCAAGTACCTCTGGTGTCATCCTACTGATGGTCTGGAGGTCATAACCAGCTGTCAGGAAGTTTGTTGTGTAAAACTGCAGCTGAGCGCTAGTAAGCCATTCAGCCACGGCTTCTGAGCTCTAAATTGCAAACAATTCAGAAATTCTCAATATATTTCCTTATCATATACAAATGTTTTGTTGCTTTTGCTTATCATTTTATTTAATAATAAAAAAAAAATCTTTCTTTCTTTTCTTTTTTTTTTTTTTAAACATGTAAACCACTAATTTGGACAAAAACACATTGACTTGCCTTGCTTTCTGTTGCAGCACTGTCTTTTCTCTGTAGTAAAGGATCCACAAATTTTTTTTTCTTTTCTGGACGTGGACCACCAGGTGCACTCTGGGTAAGTTGTGAGGAAGCTGCAGTACACAACAAAATAATGTTGCTTCAGACCAGCAGTTTTCACGCAAGAAAAATTAACAGAAGTTCAAGCTTGTGTAACATTTTAATAGAGTCTAATTTACGTCTGAGGTCTCGCTAAATTAATTCTGAATAATAATTATAACTCATATATCTAATAAATAGACACAGTTCCTAGCAGTGGTCTGGACCAGACTGTAGGATACCTGCACTGGGGTCCTGCTCCAGGAGATGTTCTTTTGCTTTGGCAGACTGGGACAGCACAGTGGCCAACAGCTACAACACAACAAAACCAACCTTTTTAATGAGAGCAACAGTCACCTGGAAGACTCTAAGATTTGGAGTTTGCATGTGTTTGGCGCACCTTTACCCCCTCGGCTTGGGCGTGCAGCCCAGGAACATTTACGCCATGTGTGTTAAGCACTGGAGAATGCGTTGGGGTGGTTGGGGCGGGCACTGGTGAGCTCGCAAGATGTGCATTAGCGTTGTCTGCTGGACCACTGACTGAAGATCGCCCACTGGTCAGACTCCCTGTACTGCCAGCACCTAATGACCAAATTAGGAAAAATTAACATGCAAGCAAACAAACCAAAGAAGACATAGTTTGCCTTTTGTCTTCACTTTGTATTTTCTTGACTCCACTTCTAAATATCCCAAATACTAATGAGCATTATTTTATTTGGAGGCATAAACTACTGTACACTAAACACAGGAGCTCAGAAAAACAAGTGCATGATTAAACTCTCAACACTGGGAAATTTTCACATGCAATTATTAACTAATTTTGGACTTAAAATGTTGATTTTGAATATAGTCCACAGTGTGTATGTGTATCGCTCTACCTGCTAAAGGTTTTCTCAGGACCCAGATTTCCTCACTGGAACTGCTTTGCTGCCCACTTAATGTCGGGGAGCCATGGGGGCTGGACACAGAACCTCGTGAACCTGAAAAACACAAACATGCATACACATGGAAATATTTATACACACCCCAGTATTCCACTGCCAACAATTCTATACAAAAATAATCGTATTAGGTGAAGCAAAGAGCAGAATACAACTTTATAGATTACAATATATTAATATAATATATACACACTTGTGCTCTATGCCTTTTAGAGGTTACCTTTAGCAAAAGCATCTAATTCAACCCTTATTGTAAGTTTTAAAGCCCACCTACCATGACTTTTCATTGGGTATAATCTTTAGTTTAAAGGTTTAAAAGACCACACGCAATCAGGTCAAGTTTAAACATAAGCATAAAACATGGCGCATTTCAATTCCATATTAATTTCAACTCAGGCCTTGAAATGAGTCACGTCTACCAGTCAGATCGGAACTGCTCGTGCTTGGCGAGGGGATGGATCAAGGGTTGCCGATGTTTTCAGTCTGTTTCCGTTTTTATTGCTAATTACCAAACTGAGCAACACATACAACACTATATTTAATTATAACTCCACCCCTTATACAAGACTACACTCTCAATCTACTCAAGTTACAGATCTTTGACTTTATTAGGTTTCACCCCACAAGGAGTGACTGATACCATCGGAGGCATATTGTTTAAAAAAAAATCAAAAACATGGGGACTGCTGCAAAAAGTGGGGTTTGCACATGCAAATTATGTCAGAGTTGAGTGGGAGGGGCCTCAGCATGACCTTGGCATGTTATAATTAAGGGATTAGTGTGAGCGTGTAAAAGTAAATGCCCTCTACAGGTTTTCTACAGCATATACATATAAACAATTTCCTTTTGTTTTAACAAAATAGAATGGTTAAGAACTGAGAATTGAAAGTGATAGAATAATTCATGTTACAAGCCCATTATGTTTGTGTATATGTGTGCACTCATGTGTGTGTTTGTACCTGTCTCTCTTTTCGGCCCTTCTGAGCACGAGGAGGGCGGTTCGAACACAAATGAGCTGCAGGTGGGTGTGTTATACCCGAATGAGGTGAACAGGGGCTGATGGGAAGAGATCAGGGAGGGAATAGGGGGCAGGGAGTTCAGGGGAAGAGAGAGAATGTGGGAGTCACCGTTCACCATGGCAACTGAGGAAATTGCCGGCGGACGGATGTGTATCTTAAGATACTGCTGAGTAGAGGGTCCTGGGCACGACGGAAATAATAAGACAAATGACACCAAAAAACACGACACAATACGACACGACAGGAAAAGGAAACACAAAATAAAACATGTTCAAGAAAATAAACAGCTAGTGCTAGCCACTAAACTTTACAGATCCTAAAAACTTAACAAATTAAATAGAGCTTTTTGAATAGCATGCGAGGAGGAAATAAAAATACGCATGTGTGCTATGATAAAATGACAGTCATTCCGATGCAAAAGACACACGTATGGCAATCAACCATAACAAAATGTAGCATAGCATGCCTTCTAGAGTCATGTATGTACAGAGAAAAGGTGAGGAAATGCATGGATTTATAAGTGAACGTTTTTTTCACAAATATTTGTCTATTTTCCGAGCTCAAACTGAGCGATACTGGAGGTTTTGGTTTCAAAATGGCATTTCATGAATTTGTTTATTTCCCTACACTTTTCCTCAGGAGCAGCAGGCTCCACACTCTTCTCTTCCCAGACGGAGTGTTCGATCACATCCTGAATTGTTTGCATCCCCAGATCTGTTCAAGCCAACAATAATCTGTTCAGCTTCAAGTTCTATTTGTACAAGGTTTCCTCTAGAAGGACATGACTGACACATACCCGATTTATGACCCAATTTCGAGATGCTTAAACTCATCCAGAAAGGTAAAGGGAATGGGAATTTCTCGCTTGATTCTGGAAAAGAACCGTGGCCTCTGACTTGAAGATGGTAAATTTTAAGCCAGAGGTTTTATTGTGAGCCATGCATGGTAAAGGTGTGTCAGACAGAGCCAATAAATCAGATCAAGATCTCTGAAGAGACATGCTAATAACACAACAGCAGTTTTTTGGTCCAGTATCTTTGCTTCTCAATTCCTACTTCAATGTAGTAATGAAGGATACCACTAACCACCATAGTAACCTTAACAAGAGGTTACTCTAAAACATCAGAGATTTATAGCAATGCCACATGACGTGATGACCTGACCATTGGGGTACATAGTCCAAACCGCTCTTAAAAAAGGTTTTTTATGGCATCTCCTAGGTCTTTTTTCATGCCTGAGCTTTAACTTCTGCAACTGCTTCTGCAGCAGACATCTGGCTCTAATATCAGAAGAGCAGTACTTGGAAATTTCTTTAACTTGATGGCGTTAACATTATATAAATTTGATGGAATTTGACAGATGCCCTTATCCATAGTAACTCACATCTATCGCATTTATACAACTGAGACTGCTATGGGGTTGCTCATGAGTTCTGGAATTGCAGTTTGGTGTTGCAGGGTTTTAAACTAATGACCTTCAGATCCAAATTCCAAAATCCCACCAGCAGCACCATTTAGCATTCACCAGCATGTGCAGAGGTTACACCAGTCAGATTTTTACAACTGCCTCTTGGTATTCTGGAGAAATTGTTTATTGGGTTTGTTTCATTTTGTGATTCATTGACGTTTCATTGTCAGTCTCTCAGCCAACCTGGGATGATCACGTTGGTTTTAACTTAACAGGTAAATCTGGGCCGAGTAATACATGTCAAATTCAACTCATCTTTGCTTCAAATCTGATGGCACAATCACAAAATCAAAATAGTTCAAACAGAACACACAAGTGTGTTCAAATGGGTTGTTTAATAATCTTTCATCACTTGGGTTCAGATCCAGGAAGACCATCCACCCAATCACTCCATTTCAAGTATCTCCAGGTGGTCTCAATCAAGTTCCAAGTAAACTCTAGCACAGTTGACTGAGAGGAGTGTGGCTCTGAAACTCAGCTGCATAAATTGAACCAAATATGCCATGTATTTTAAGCTTCAGCATAATGTTTTAAGATGCAAGCTGCTAAAGGGACCTGTGAAACAAAAACTAAGCCGAAAGACATAACAGCAGGACGTCCTCCAAAACTACCAAGTGGTTGAAAATTCAGGTAAGTCATTGCTGCGCATGATCATTTACTCTCATTATTCAGATGTTCTCCATGGATGATTTACACCCACCTAATAAAAACGTGTTCATCTTTTAGTTACTATACTGTATAATTATATGCAATAGGAATCCAAATCGAACCAAACTCTGATTTGAGCTCAGAAGAAAACAGACCACACCCTAAAAAGCACCTCTAATGAATTTGTCCTTCTACTGTACCTGAAAGTGAATGTGTGTCTTTGTGCATTATGATGTGACGTGTGCTTCTAGATGTAATGATGGCAAAATGTGAGTAGGAGGAAGAAGGAAGAATGGAAATGAAGACATGACTGAATAAAAATGGACTTTTGTCATCATCTTTCCATCTCTCTCTCTCTCCTCCCGTCTGGCTGACCGTTCTAATTAAAATCACTGCGTGGAAGTGCTGCACGCTCAAGAGGTGGTGAGTGCACACACACACACACACACAGCTATATTGTATCTTCCCACACCCAAATTCACCATTTTTATTTATTTATTTGAAGAAATTTTTTTATTTTATTTTTTTTTTTAGTTAAATCTGTGTGGGACTCAAAGGCATTTTTTACACGCACACACACACACACACACACACACACACACACACACACACACACAAACACTGAAGTTGTGCAGATGAGTTAGTCCGATCTAGGACAGTAGCGTAGGTCACATGACAAAGAAGGTCATGTGATTACGCGCTGGCGCACCTGCCCTCTTGATGACCTCCACCATGTTGGAGGGGAAGTAGCCGACACGATCGTTCCCGGTCCGGTTGTCATGGATACAGCCTTTCCAGCGGCCATCAGAGTGCTGTTCCAGGACCTGAAAATAAAACGCAGATATAAAAAAAAAATATTTAACTACAAGAGGTCACCTGAAGCTACACATTTGATGAGAAAATAAAAATATAAATGATGCTATTGTGAGCTGTTAGCATTACTTGTTTAAATAAGCCTTCAGACCATAAACATTTATATCTTTCTGCATACAATTACCATGAGGGTGTGTGCTGGATCAATTGCTATTCTCTACACTGCTGAATAATTGGTATAGATTTCGATTTGTTTGTATGACTATTTGTATCACTCGTACATTTTCTCATACATATTCATATCCCATCACCTTATTACTTACCACCAACTGTGCCCGTTTTCTTTTTTTAATTTGGGTGTTTAGAAAAGATCCACCAGAGGGCACTGTGTACCAAGGCTGAAAAAAGGCACCTTCCGAAACTCTTGTTGCATAAGATCAGGCTATTTTCAGTGGAGTTTCTCTCCCTAAATGTGTTGCACTCTGGGTAATTACCGTGATGATGTCGCCTACTTTGATGTTGAGGCTCGTCAGGTCGTAGTTGTTGCAGTAGTCTTTGAGAGCCCTTACTTGCATGGCTGCTGAGGCATCTGCACACACACAAACGCACACAAGGTTTTGTGTAGAAACCTAATTTATTTGCATCTTGAAACATGATGTAGGCATGTATACCAATGTGTACACGTGAATTGTGTTACAGGTTGATTTATGGATGCTGATTGGACCAAATGTCCTGCTTTTATAGCACACATGATCATATACATTACTGTTATAGTAGCAGTAGTTGTATAGAATATATAAATGAAAGAAATAGTAGGGCATGTTTAACATAAATGGAAGGAGTCTCCAGTGTCTGAACTTCTTCTAACCTCAAGAGAATGTAAGGAAATGATTATAACATACAAAACTTGTATTATTGAATATTAAATGTTAATATATAAAGGTACAAAGATACAAAAGGAAATGAAACCCTCTAGGACACACTACTGATGTTGCTCTTTAGAGTGATTTTTGCTCCGAGTGGAGGAACCACATGGAACCATAGGAACTGCATGTCCTAATATGTCGAGGTCCTTCGGGTCAGGTGCTGCCCAGTGCTCAGGAGAAAAGCTTTACAGTTGTATAAAGATGTGCTGAGGTTGAATCTCAGCTGTAAGAGGGTTACTAATACTACCAGTAGCCTACTACCACAAGTGATGGGCTCTTGATGAAAACTTAGTTTGAGGGCCATGTCATTATTAATGTCTTCCTGCAATTTACTATATATTGTTTTACTGAGTCAAATCTATTTAATCTCTCTCTCTCTCCACCCTTACCTCTCAGCATCTGTTTAATCTCTCGGCTGGCCTGTGTGGTGGTGAACTGGTTTACGATGTCCAGTGCCGTCTGGCAGTACGTGTTCCTCACACTGGCACTAATACCACTCTGAGGAGAAACAAGATCTTTAGCAAAAACAAACTGTGACTAAAAATAGCACCTTGAGAAACCTCACTTAAATACAAGAATAAAGTTAAAATATTTTGAGAGGAACCACAAAGTTGCTAGAAATGTTTTGCTGTTTGCCATAAAATGGATTTGGAGGATTTAATTAAATTCCACTTTGGGTTCATATTAAACAATAAGGAAGTTGTTGGTGGTATTATTAGTAAACGGACGCTGCAGCGGTTATGTGGGAAACTTATTTTATTCAGAATATAAAAATCTCTTCGTCTGTGCAGGCTGAAGGATATCGATTGTTACATCTGTGTGCTATTTGAAGGAGATTTGTTGTTTCTCAGAGACTATAAGGATGATGATTTAAAAGAGTTAAACACTGGCGTGCTTCAGCTGGGGTTAAAATATTTCCACATTGCTACAAATTTAATCTTGTAAACGTAGACTTTTTCAAATGTGGCACTTAAGCGCAATTGTTTTAATATATAGAACACAAACATGTGAAAACTCACGTCTAAAAGAAGACGAACAGCGTCGGTTTTCCCGCAGAGTGCAGCCTCGTGCAGGGCCGTGCCAGATTTCGTCTGTCGGTTTATGTCTATGCCAGCCTGGATTAGTAACCTGGAACAAGTGTGCGTACACACAAGCACAAACGCACACACACACGCCACCACAAAAAAACAAACACAGCTCAGGATTTATTCTCATATCTCCTGCAAACCCACTGAGCCTCCAAATGCATTTGCGCCTGCAGCTATCGGAATGAGAGCAAAGAATAATTTAAGATAGAATCTGAATCCAGGTTTAACGATACGGTGCACGGTATCATACCTCAATCCGTGATATTTGAGTAAAATTGGCTTAGAGTTTAAAATGCAGGTTATATTGGGTCAGCTGGCAGGAGGAAACATTTCAAATGAAACGACATGCTGATTGTACTATGCTAGTTTACTGCTACAGGCATGGTGCAAAAACACCTGCTCGCAATTTTCAGATGAAACATAGTGTGTGTGTTTGGAGGAAAATGCAGAATTCAAAAGGACATTTGAGTGACTTCCAGGGGTTGCCAGGTGTGACTTATTTACCCCTTAAATTATGTTATTTTTTAAATTAAGGTTATTGTTTGGCTAAGACTCAAAGACTAGTTTTAACTCTCATAATTTGAGGTTTTGTAAAAGTATTTTTATTATGAGTTTTGCTGTGACCTGGCAACCCTGCATTTAATGGAACATTTGACCAGAGGGATAACATTTCATGTTTGTTTCATTCCATTTCATCAAATCATACGGGATTAAAGCAGATGAGGTCACAGATCACCTCGAGTCACACATTCACTATATGGACCAGTTTGTGGACACCTGATCATGGTGCTCTTTGGTCTCCTAGTTCAGGTGAAGGGAAAATTTTATGTTACTGCATCCAGAGGCGTCCTACACAATTAAGTTTGTGGTAAGAATTTGTGGATAAACCACACGTGTGGAAAGTAAGGTGTCACAATTCTTTTATCCAAATAGTGTGAGTTGACGAGTTCTTCTTCTGTATTATTTAGATTCATGCCCTCACTGTACTTGTTCCTCTTTCCTCAACCCTTTCTGCATCACTCAGCTGAGAGGGTTTTTTCATTTATTTAGAGCACTAGCTTGTACAAACCACTAATTAGCCAACGCTCTATTTATAGAACGCCTTTATTTGTAACCACGGCATCTTTTATTCTGGCCTTCGAATCGGTTTTAATTTGGTCTCTGCTTTGAGATTTCATTCGCTTATTCACTTGCTAGCCATCATACAGGCACTGGTATTCTAGCTGTTGTGGATATGAGAGTGTTCAGTTACAGACGGATTACAGAATCAGGTATACTGTCTACAGTAGTGGAAAAGGAGCAGTTGATGGCAGGGGGAAACCAAATCTCTTAAGTTGTTGGATGTTGTAGAAAACTGATCCACAACACGACTGAAGTTTAATATTTCTTTCAGAATGTCCTGTTGTGCTTTTTACTCTTGTACTTTGGCATCTATTTAAAAAACACATCTCCTATTTGTAGTTACATGTGCCTCCAAGAAAAATGTAGTGTTCTGGTCCTTATATGGGGAGACGGGAGAGAGACGATGAAGTGTGGGGCGGGAAAAATGTACTGACTGCTGCAAAATGCTAAAAATTAAATAAATAAATAAATAAAAATAATAATTCTATAAAATGTATGCTTATTTTTAACTATTTATAATCATGAATAAATATGGGCACTTTTCTAACACACCGGCCTCTAGAGGCGAATCACTGAGGTCACGTGCTGTTTGTTTTAATATGCAAGACTGCGTGCTGCACGGAGAGCACTATAATTACTATTACCATTTATTATATAATTATATTTATTAATGAATATTTTTTATTTTGCACATTTTCTTGATTCAGTACTGCATTTTTAGTTTTGTAATAAATATCAGTACTATTTTACATGGTGTTATTTTTAATCCAGTATCCATTTGAAAATCTATCGGCTGTTTAATCGTTTATCTGCAAGTACGATCCAAACCAGCTATCGGGAAAATCCACTATCATTCGACCTCGATAGTCAGGTACATTTGCTGTCACTGCAGTTATATCAGGTTGAGATGTTTAGCTTTCGTGTCTCACTTGATGATGTCGATGTGTCCGTTTTTGGCGGCCATATGAAGAGGGCTGATGCCGTTGGGATCTGAAGGCTTCGGCTCCAACATCGCGGCACACATATTGCTGTTCAGAAGCAGCTGCACCACCTATAACACACCCCCACACACAGGGAATTCTTTTAGTTCAGCTTAGATGACCTTTATAGTCAGAGTTATTTGAGAGACACTGACCGAGACGCGTCCGAATTCGCAGGCCAGGTCCAGAGGGGTTTTTCCAGCCTGATCTCTGATGCAGGGGTTGGACTGGTGCTGCAACAGCATCTCGCTCTGCAAGAACATCACCACAATCCTTAGCTGTCCCCAGTTCCTTCTATTCAGAAGCAGGTTTATGTATTATGTGGGTATTGGAGAATTTATTGTAATCATCATGCAGTTCATAGGAATTTTCTTTAACAGAAGATGCAGGTTTTAGTGTCTGGACCCCAAATATTAATCACAAGCACTTGTGGGATAGAAAATATGGACTGTAAAAGGATATTATGCTTTATTACACATCTTACTCTATAAATTAATACAAAATATCAACTAGATAGAAATAACAATGAACTAAATTCATTTGGAGTCGAGTATAATGTTGCATTAGGAGCATTCTGGGTTTATTTAAACAATGAGTTCCACACTTGTTAATCTGCAGCCTCTTAATCGCGTCTGATACAGGGCTTGTTATAACATATTTTGGACACTAGAGGCCACCATTGTTCTCTGTGCTTCCAGGTTTTTCTATTAATTTACTACCATTATCGCCACGTGTCTCTTATTTCCACACGTTTAATGTGCAATAAGTTCAGCTGTTTGCATGCTCCTTTTGCCTCCAGGATAAATTTCTGTTGGTTTACTGGATAATTTTTGCATTGTGTATTTCATATGTTACATATGTTCTTTATATATGAACATTGTGGTCCATCACTCTTAGTGCCGGTCCCAAGCCCGGATAAATTGGGGAGGGTTGCGTTAGGAAGGGCATCCAGCGTAAAACATGTGCCAAATCAAACGTGCGGAGGATCCGCTGTGGCGACCCCTAACGGGAGAAGCCGAAAAGAAAGTTTTATATGAACATTGTGGTCACACTTTAGATTTTTTTTAACGGATGAATTATACATTTTTCGCTTGCAGATAAGTTTGTCATCTCCATCATGTCTCAGCCCTGTTATTATAAGGGGTGTTTAAGTCAAAACGAGAAATTAACAAAAATTTGGAAACTGCATTTTTTTTTTTTTTTTTTAAACGTACTCCCCTACTACATTTCAACACTCATCCCCGTGTTTAACTAAAGATTTGTCATGACACCTGAACCATCCTAAAGCAACCAGGAGCACTGGCTGGATCCTCACTTACTGCCACCTTTGAACCTTTTACACATTCAGATGTCTTCTTCTTGAAGTCTTCTGTAGAGAGCCGCAGCTTTTATGCCTTAGTTATAGCAAGAAACCACCACAAGCTGTTCCATTAAGCAGCAACACTGTTCCTTGACCTTTTGATTAATGGTCTGGACTGACCTCTGGATTGGTAATGCACACTAAGCACTTACTACTGCGTGTAGTGCAAAATTATATAATTATATAAAAATAATGTCCTTCTCTTTATTGAGGGGGGGCGGGACGACACATTTTTACACACATACGCTGAGTACTTACTCCATCGTAATGGCCGTGTTGGGATGAGAGGTGCAGCGGAATCTGTCCCTCATCTGATTGGCTGTTGACCGAAGATCCCGCCTTTAGCAGCATTTTCATTGGCTCGCATTTTCCTTGCCAGGCAGCGTAGTGCAGCGGCCGCATCCCTGATGAGGAGGATGAGAGGTCGTAAACTGTGTGTGTGTGTGTGTGTGTGTCTGTGTGTGTCTGTGTCTGTGTGTGTGTGTCCATTGCTTTCACCTTTCTGATCTTTGATATCAACGACGGCTTGGGACTCGAGCAGCAGTGTGATCAGCTCTACATTACCGTTTAAAGCAGCATGATGAAGAGCCGAGAATCTGCAATGTGACACAATTATTTTCTTCCCCAACAAATGAAATTTTACAATTTTTTTGTACAGCGTTTTTTTGTTCTTTTCCTCAAACAAACTGAGCACCAGACTCTGACCTACTTCCATTAGCAAGAAACACACACACACACACACACACACACACACTGTACATCCTACTTTCATTCATTACCCCATTAACCACTTATTATGTAGCAAAATGAAGTCACTGCTCCAGAGTAGATGATTTTCCAAAATTGGTAAATCTCAATGAAGCGCTTTCTTCAGCAGGGTTTTTTTTTAATGCAACATGTTATTTTTTTTTTATTATTATTATTATTATTATTTATAAAAATGTCTATTTGCTGTTCGAACCAGACGAGCGCACACTCGCGTTTACTGCGTAATTTTCACATCAGCGTTGAACACGTAAAGTGTTGCACTTAATTATCTCGCGCTTTGAAAAGACCAAAGCTGCTTTTTTTTATGTTCAGCTACAAGCTCGGACATGCAGGTCTGCTCAGATCACGAATGATTTCGATGAGGTTTGTACGTTAGGCATCAGATCTTCAGACACTAGAAAATTGAAACACTGCAACCAGGAAGCAATTTTTATTTTATAATTTTTTTTTTTGGAGAAAAAGAACAAACTATGTAAAAATAATCTCTATTGTCAAATGTTGAGTTAATAGCAATAATAATAATCATTAGAAAAATTGTCTCTTCTGCTGCAGGAGGCACTTATTCATGTTATTGCTTTACTTTGCCTCCATTCGTCCAATAAATGAAGAGAAATTCCACCTGATTGATCTATACACTATAATCAAATGGTTCTATCCGGGTGGGTGTGGTTTCTTCTAGTAGACCCCGCCCACTACGCACAGAGCACTAGGACTGATGATAATTGGATTAGTAGTGATGTGAAGATCGGATCATTTTAGTGACTTTTTAGTTTTTGTCATTTAGTTCATTTCATTTCTTTGATTAGAAATAAGAATGTTACACTAATAATAATCAGATCCTCAACACATCTACATCAACTTTAACTGTAGTTTCAATAATTTTTGTGTATTTAACTGCATAACACACATAGGAGTCACGTGAAAAAAGAACAAACAACTTGGACGAGAAGAGTCGAGAGGTGAACTTCTCTTTTTTTGTTTTGTTTTTGATGTGCTCATTCGAAAATAAACGAATCACTTTGCGACGACTCGTTCAAAATGAACTTACCCGTCTGTGTCCTGAAAATTCACATTGATCCGCTTGGCCGAACCCAGGAGCTCTGAATCGGGGAAACAAGGAAGAAAAAGTCAAAGACGAGATTTCAGTAAACGGTAAACTAATCTGAGCTGCTGAATCTCATGTGAGCTGTTGCTACTGCAGGTCAGTTTGTCCTTCGACCTGTAGAAACTTTATTCAGAAAAATCGCAAAACTGCACACAATATAATTTCATGACCTCGATTTAGTATCTCATAACTACAATTAACTCTCAGCGCACAATATTAACAATGGCAGATATTTATTGTTATTTGAAGAGCACTTTGATGCAGCACATGGAATTCTGCAGTGTTGGACTTTTCAGAAGTGGAAACCTGAACATCCCATTCCACATTTTCTGCCCATTTACAATTATAACCTTCACTCTTCTGGGAAGATGTTCTACATCATCACTAGAGGGCGCTAAGATGAATAAATGATTTAGAGGAGTGCGAGTATAAAATGCTGATCCAGTGCTTTTCATCTTTTAGTATTAATGTAGTAATTTATCAATAATCAGGAAACAATTTTTAGGAAATAAAAACAGGATGTTCAGTTTTATAACATCCAGATGATGTGCGTCTTTAGCTACTACTCCTAGCTACTCGAGGGGATCCTCAGGCATCAGGTGGAGCTTTCTATTAATGTCACATGCAGGAACCTGGCATCATGTGTATATACACACACACACACACACACACACACACACACACACACACACACACTCTTAACAGTTCCGTTTGAGTAAAAACGCCCGATGGTCCAGAACAGAACGGCATTTCATATTTAAGAATCAGATTCCGTTCCCAATCACTCCAGTCTCCAGATGTGAACACAGCATGCCAAATTTGCTCTGTGTGTGTGTGTGTGTGTGTGTGTGTGTGTGTGTGTGTGTGTGTGAGTGAGTGTGAGTGTTTGCTCGCAAAATGAGAGTGGTCCAGATGGCGGCTTTCTCCGAGGGAGTGCGAGACTGAAATTGTGAGTGAGAGGGTGTGTGTGTGTGGAGGAAAGAAGATTGGAGGAATATGTAATTAATGAAATATTTGGTTAAAGAAGGATGTCGTATTGTTTGTGTGCATTCAGTAGATAATTACAAGCTTTACATATGTTTAAAAGTATTACATCAAAATATATAAATATCTTCAGTTACACACTTACACATGTACTGAGGTGAGAGAAATACACACACACACACACACACGTGAACACATGCACCCTCGGCAGGAAGCGTCTGTGAAACAGTCAGACATGATAAATTATTCACATTTATATCACTACATGTTTCTAGGAGACGGTTTCCATGGAAACCTTGACCTTTATCATGACAATGATTGTTGTGGTGATAAGGATGATGTTGAGTACGATGGTGGTGATTATCATAAGATGATGATGAGGATGATGAGGAGGAGGAGGATGATGATGATGATGATGATTAATGATGAAAATGAGGAGGATGTTGATGAGGAGGAGGATGTTGATTATGATAATGATGAGGAGAATCTTGATTAGGATGATGAGGAGGAGGAGGATGCAGATGTTGATTTATGATGAAAATAAGGATGTTGATTAGGAGGAGGAGGAGGAGGAGGAGGAGGAGGAGGATCAGAAAGATGGGATGCAGGTCAGAATCCTGATCTGAGGTTTGGCTCTAAACTTATTTTCCATTAGAGCAGATCTGACTGTGGTCCATAGCTGTTTCTATAGCAACAGGGACAGGATACAGTGGACACGCCCCCTCTCGCTCTAAAGTGCAGACACTGGAGACTCCTTCCATAAAATCTCCTTTAAAGGACTATTCACCCGCACGTCCCTGTAAAGAAGCCGTTGCTATAGAAACGATAAGGAATTAAAAAGGGGGCGTGTTATAAATCTGTGCTCCTGATCAGAATCCAGCGTTCGGTTTCTACTGTGTCCCACATCTGCTTTTATCTAAAGACGTGTTTAATCTCTCGTCTGTGGGACAATCTGGGACAAGTGCTGTAACACACACACACACACACACACACACACACCCCTCAGATGAAATGATGAGCTGTGTGATGTGGAGGAAGACTGGGCAGGACCTCTCGCTTTTTTCTCTCATAATCATCACATCCATTTCCACCTTTCCTTCTACAATTCTTTCATTTTACTTTTCCTTTTATTCAAATTGTTCTTTTTCTGCTTTGCTTTTTTATTTAATACTTAATTTTTTCTTTCTTAACCCCATCCTTCTTTCTTTCTTCCCTTCCATGCTTTAATTTCTTTCTTTCTTTCTTTTTGATGTTTTGTCTCTCTTATTTCTTCTCTAATTTGTCGTCTTCTTCTTTTTTTATTCTTTTTTTCCCATCTGTCTACTTTTCATCCTTTTTCTTTTTTTTTGCATGTTTCTTTCTTGCTTTTATGTTCTACATTAAATAAAAACAGATGAACATTTAATATTAGATATTATTATTATTATTAGTAGTAGTAGTAATAATTCTATACAATATATAAAATTTAACATTTTTAATTATTTTATTTTTAATATTAATTATGTTTGTTTATTTATTTATTAATTTTTTTGCACTTTTGCATTTGAATTATTTTAGACTTTCTATATTCAAATACACACATTAAATGAGGGCCTATTTACAACTGCCTAAGGAGACAGCAAAAGAGTGTGTGTGTGTGTGTGTGTGTGTCTCTGACCTCATACGTGACGCACGTGTTGATTTCATGCCGAGTGTGTGTGACAACAGAGAGCCAAGCCAATTTCTCTCCTTACTCAGATCACTCGCCCAGTTACATCACACACACACACACACACACACACACCTCACACACATCACCACACCAGTCCACTACAAAGTATTGGCACCCTGCATAAACACAGGTGATAATAATCAAAAAAACATAATAATAAATTATAAACAAATGTAGTCAGAGAAATGAAGCTCAACCCTGAGATGCATTCTCCACTAGGATCTGCTTTACATGAGTTAAAAGATGTGGAAGGTCTCCAGCTATAGAGCTCCAACCCTCTACAATGAATATGAACACTGACTGCACCCCAGACCTCCTCACTTCCTCACCTACATCACCACCTGACTTTACGAACACCCTTATAGCTGAATGAATCTCCACAACATCTAGTGGAACATCTTCCCAGAAGAGTGGAGCTCGTTATAACAGTAAATGGAGACTAAATGTGGAATGGGATGTTCAGGATGAAGCACACAGCAATCTTATGCTCAGGTGTTTTTTTCTTTGTAATTTGCTAAAAAGAATTGTGCTGTTATTTAAACATGATCTAAATCATTCCATAATGTTAATTATATAAACATGCATGAATACAAATTATACAATATCAGCAAAATTTCCTTTTTCTAAATATTTTTTTAAGAACAGTTTTTTTTTTTATTGAAATTTTTTAATGAATTTGTTAACTTGAAAAAATTTTTACTGGATAGATTTCCCCCGGTAAATCAGCTAACGCCCCCCCCCCCCCTTTTCTCTCTTTCTTTATCTTTCTCTCCCCCTTTCTGACTCTCTCTCTCTCTCTCTCTCTCTCTCTCTCTCTCTCTCTCTCTCTCTCATGCATTGATGTTTCATGGCTTGATGAATTGATGTGTTCTGACATGCACTCTTTTTTTTGCTTGCTCTGGATTGTCCATCTCTCTGTACACACACACACACACGCGCGCGCACACACACACACACACACACACACACACACACACACACACACACACACACACACACACACACACAGTGCAAAGGCCCTGAGAGGATGCACTCAGACAAACAGATACATGCTGATGAGGGAAATTCACATGAGGAGCAGTAAAATTCTGTCCTGAGTAAAATCCGTTCTTTTATTTACAGTTTTACAAAAAGAATTTGAAAAAAATCAGGTGATGCAGAAAATAGACGAGTTTTAAAGCAGGTGCAGATTAAAATGTCATTTTTCTTTTTCTTTATTGAAATAAAAATGGCTGGAAGTGTGTATGTGAGAGTCCCTGCATGTCCGAGGGCACGAGTCTGTATATTTATAAAGTAATTCATATTTAAGCTTCTGGTTTTTTTTTTTAACAAATTGCCACTGAATCATTCCAACACACATCGGGCGTCGACTTACACACACTTCATTAGAAACGTTACACTGTATTTACGCCAAAAGTTTGCGGACACCTGACATGCTGAGCTTGCTGTGTGTTTTCCTTTCTGATCTTCCCATTCCACATGGAGTCTCCATTCGCTCTTCTGGGAAGATGTTCCAGTAGATTTTGTCAAAATTTGTGGAGATTCATTCAGTCTCATACAGTATTGATGTAGGTGAGGTGAGGAGGCCTGGGACGGAGTCGGCGTTCACATTCATCAATAATCAATAGGGTTGGAGCTCTATAGCAGGAGATCTTCCACATCTTCCAACCTATGGAAAGCAGATTTTCATGGAGCTGGCTTTGTGCACATGCTGGAACATGATGATCTAGTCTCCAAATGTGTGAAAAGAACCACATATGGCAGGAAATTCAGGTGTCCCAATATTTTTGGTGCTGGAGCTCAGTTTAGTTTAAATTAAGACAATAAGCACATAAAAATGTCGTTATTTAAACATTAAAACATTCAAAGTTGTTTTTAGATAATTAGCTGTGATGGAACAAACCGCATCCAGATGTGGAACTTCTGATGTAACATCACACCCCCCTGTTGTTGATTATTGTGTTTTATTACTTAATTAAAATAATTAACATTAAACATACATTCAGATTATTTTTTAGTACAAACGATGTTCTTCAGCAATCAGCGATGTTACAGCTTTACCTCCGACTGTTACAAGACACTAAAACTGGAGACTCCTTCCAGTAATGTTAAACAGGAGGACACACACACACACACACACACACACACACACACTTCTTTCTAATCCCAACACTGACTTTTTCTAGTAAATCGATTTCCTGTGAATTACGACGTCGCTCTCGAACACGTGTTCCCTTCTGTTTACTAATCAAGACTGACCTTTCCATAACTCCACAAGGTGACACTGATTTTTCCCGTGTCAGAGATGAGCTTTTTAAGCAGGGCTGCCTTACACACACACACACACACACACACACACACACACAGAATGCCCTGCTTCCATTTCTAGCAGCTCCTCCTTTCATGGCAGGAAGTAATTTCTGCTACCACCTGGGATGTTACCCGGCACTGGAGGTGGTAATTGTATTTCAATTATAGACATGCGTGTGCGTGTTTTGAGCATGTTTGTGTAATCTGTTTCAACAGTGTGTGCATTAATAGACATGACTATTTAAAGAAAATAAAACCAATTTTATTTTTAAAGAAATCTTTATATCTATCGCTCTTAGTTTCTCTCTCTCACTCTCCCTCTCCCCCCTTCCTCATACAGTTCATTACGATGGACATCTGGTGCTTTCTTACCCATAATCCCCTTCCTGCCGCCATATCCCCCCTCTATCTGGACCAACACAAGTCACAAAAGTGGTGAATTTTGAAAAATTGACGGTGTGGAGGTGTTTAGACTTAAAAATATAAGATTAAGTACTAATTCAGTACCGAAACACGGAAACACTAAGTACCAGTTCAGTACCGTAAAATGAAAATACTAAATACCAATTCAGCAGTGGAGGATGAAGAAGCCAAACCCTGTACCGGAGTTAAAGTAAAGATAAACTCATATAATGTGACTCCAGTAAAGTAAAAGTGTCCCTTTAAACTTGAGTAAAAGTACAAATGTTTTTGCCTTCAAAAGTACTTAAGTATTTAAAGTACTGATTTATTATAACTGTTTTTTATTCTTATTTTTAGCACAAGACTCTTTAATTAATCACCTCAGTTTATGTGTAAAGACTCGAATGTGACTCTCAGCACACTGATTTATTAATGACTCAAACACTGATTTTGATCCTTTTTAACTACTTAAATGTCATAAGGGTGCCGTGGTGAGGTCTATTCTGGAGTTTCATCATTTATTCCTCACTAAATGTTCTGCTTGCTGTTGAACTGACTCTGAACTGTATGTTGGTGGTCAGTAGATGCACCAAGCGCCGATCAGAACCATATGTAGTTCAGTAAAAAGTAAGATAGTACAGAAAGCCTGAAATAAACACCGTGGGAGCGAATAAATACTGCAGGAGAAACTGAGCACTATAATAAGCCATTTTAAATCTGTAGAATTTTAACACTGTAAGGACAATTAGAAAGAGCTTATTTAACACTGGATGCAAATTCATAACTGGACGTGCGACTTTAACACTAATGTTTTCCCTGAATGTTGATGCAGCGCTTCAAGGGAGAATTTAATGACTATTTGAATTCAACATTGGACCGGAACTAAGTCATGAACTTTGGTTAGTGTTATGAACGAGCAACACGGACTCTAATTTCTCATTTAACACTGTACTGCTGATTTCAAATCTGTAACCAATAAGTCAACAATGTTACAACGTAACAACTCAACATTAACCATTCATTCAACACAGTACCAAAAAACTCAGCACTTACCAGTAACTCAACACTAACTAATATCTAAGTACCGTAATCAATAACGGGTATTTTTATAATTTACCACTGTACTTAATCATTTAACACTGTGACTAATATCTCAACAACGCGACCAATTATTTGGAACTGTAACAAACGACTCAACATTAGTGTTAAATTAACGGGTATTATCAGAGTTTTAAAAAATTTACCCAATATATCAATACTAACAAGTCAACACTGTACCAAATAATTCAATACAGTAACAACACTGAAACCAAGAGTTTACATTTAAGGCATTTAGCAGACGTTCTTGTCCTGAGTCATGTACAAATGTTTACCACTTTAACCAATGATTTAACACTGTACCTAATAATTTACCACTCTAATCAATAACTATAACAGTTCAACAGTGTAACTAATAATTCTCCACTGTAAGCAATAACTCAACCTCGCACTTTAAGACTGTAATATCTTAAAACTACAATCACATTAACCAATAATACAATACTGGAATTCTGGATCTGATTCTGTAAAGTACACAACTGTAAAGAGCTAATTTAGTACTTTAATAAATTTAACAATAATTATTTCAGCACTGTAATGAATTCAGCACTAAAATTCAGCACTGTAATGAATTCAGCATCAAAATTCAGCACTGTAATGAATTCAGCACTGTTATCAATTCAGCACTAAAATTCAGCACTGTAATCAATTCAGCACTAAAATTAAGCACTGTAATGAATTCAGCACTGTAATCAATTCAGCACTAAAATTCAGCACTGTAATTAATTCAGCACTGTAATGAATTCAGCATCAAAATTCAGCACTGTAATGAATTCAGCACTAAAATTCTGCACTGTAATTAATTCAGCACTGTAATGAATTCAGCGTCAAAATTCAGCACTGTAATCAATTCAGCACTGTAATCAATTCAGCACTAAAATTCAGCACTAAAATTCAGCACTGTAATCAATTCAGCACTAAAATTCAGCACTAAAATTCAGCACTGTTAGTTCAGCACTAAAATTCTGCACTGTAATGAATTCAGCACTGTAATGAATTCAGCACTGTAATGAATTCAGCACTAAAATTCAGCACTGTATAATTCAGCACTGTAATGAATTCAGCACTAAAATTCAGCACTGTAATCAATTCAGCACTGTAATCAATTCAGCACTAAAATTCAGCACTGTTAGTTCAGCACTAAAATTCTGCACTGTAATGAATTCAGCACTGTAATCAATTCAGCACTAAAATTCAGCACTAAAATTCAGCACTGTATAATTCAGCACTGTAATGAATTCAGCACTAAAATTCTGCACTGTAATTAATTCAGCACTGTAATGAATTCTGCACTAAAATTCTGCACTGTAATTAATTCAGCACTGTAATGAATTCAGCACTGTAATCAATTCAGCACTAAAATTCAGCACTAAAATTCAGCACTGTATAATTCAGCACTGTAATGAATTCAGCACTAAAATTCTGCACTGTAATTAATTCAGCACTGTAATGAATTCAGCACTAAAATTCTGCACTGTAATTAATTCAGCACTGTAATGAATTCAGCACTAAAATTCTGCACTGTAATTAATTCAGCACTGTAATGAATTCAGCACTAAAATTCTGCACTGTAATTAATTCAGCACTGTAATGAATTCAGCACTAAAATTCTGCACTGTAATTAATTCAGCACTGTAATGAATTCAGCACTAATCAATTCAGCACTAATAAATTTAGTACTGTGTCAGATTCAGCACTGCACTGAATTCAGCAAATTGAGACCAAATCTGACGCTCATTTCTTCGACGCTTTCGATGGTCCGTCAACGTGCACGTGATAAATTTAAATACAGCTGTAAAAACGCACATGCGTGCATCATGGCCTGTAAGGGTGTGTGTGTGTGTGTGTGTGTGTGTGTGTGTGTGAAACCACTCACTGGATTTGCCCTGTTTGGGTCTCTGCAGTAGCCTCTGCACCGTGAGCAGGTCCTCAGTCTTCACCGCCTGCAATAGTTCCTGATCTTTCCCCATATTTTATTCCCGCACACGCGCGTGCATACACACACTCACACACTCACACACAGGAGCGCGGCGTCCTCTACATCCAGAGCATCCTCGCGCGAGGGCTCGGCCACCGCCACGGCAGCGCTCCGGTCGCTCCACCCGCGTACTCCATCACCGGGGAGACTCGGTGTCAGGACTGTGGGGGGCGGCCGCGGCTACGGGATGGGTTTATTACCAATAATCAAAAAAATACAAATAGGAAAAAAGGTTGTGCTACATGTGGTCGCGCGATCAGAACGTAGAAAAATATATATATTTATATGTAATCCAGTATGAAGGAATGTGACGGATGTCTCGCGCGCCTCCGGGTTAAAGAGACATTATTGCAGCAAAAAAAAAAATGCAAAATAAAAAAAAAGATGTCGTAGCGCGTGCCCAGTTCGCTTTCTGACCCCTGTCTGAGGCGACGGCGTTGTTACGTAAACATCCGGGCAGATGGGATGGGATGGGGTGGGATGGGATGTGCGCGCGGACGGACGCTTGGAGAGGTTGTAATCCGCGCGGGCGCGCGTGCATTTGCCCGTGCACGCGCGCATACGCGTGTGTGTGATTGCTTGGATTTATGGTGCTGCAGCAGGGGGGGGGTGACCAAATAGCCCCGTTTCCCTGCATGATCCCGACATGAATATTAAGACGCGCGTGCCCGCGAGAGTGATGTGTGTGTGTGTGTGTGTGTGTGTGTGTGTGAGCGAGCGCGCTTCCACTTTTGTAGAAGGTTTAATCACTGATTCAATTGAACGCACGTTTATTTGCCAATCGAACACCAAAAGCTTTAATTTAATTGAATTATAATAAATAAAAAGATGCACCTCTTTAAGGATGTAAACGTGTCACCCAGAATTGGAGCGCGTGTCTAATTTGAGCTCAGCTCTAACCTACATCACTCCTGCATCCCTCTTTCTGACTTCCCTCTGGATTTGCATCAGCGCGACCCCTGCTGGTGATGTGCAGCGTGTCGCCTCCTTCACATCGAGGTGATCAAGTAGACGCTTCATTTAATGTTCACCAGAAAGCTGTTCAGCATCTCTTCCACTTCTTCTCTCCATACATGGAGAATTCCAGAAAGCTTATACTCACTACCTCACCAGAAACTTTGGTTTTTAAATGCAGCCTGTGTAAGATTTTCGCTTTTCTTGCCTCATTTACCTAAAAAGTTTTTACTGCGCCTAGCGGTCAAACACAGGAGCTGCAACATGCGAGACTAGAGGCCCAGAGATCAGGATTAAAATTCTTATTCCAGCCAAAAGTCTCTCCATCTGAAAAAATCCGTAGTGAGTTTTCTATGTGAGAAAAAAGGCTCTTGTTTTTCAAATCCTTGGTATATTCTTGTCTGTTTATTAGGATTTTGTGCTAAAACCTGGCAACCCTGCTTACTCATATCAGATGTTCGGTGTATATCTCACTGTAGACACGAAACACACCTGCTGCATTTAATATGGTTGGACAAAAGTACTTACTTTAACATCTAAAATGTTACTAGACTGGTCCCTGGATGGATCCTGGTCTCTTTATTTAATTTTGTCTGGAAAGTCGTCCTGCGTAAATAAAATCTATAATAAAAAAAACAAATAGCTAGCTATTTTATATGGCTTAAATGTGTTGGAATACCTGAATATTCAAGCCATATGCTGCTCTTTCTGCACTCCAGGCCTTCTTACTTCTTACTTCTTACAGTCAATACCTGACTTTGCTAACACCTTTGTGGCTGAATGAATCTCCACAAAATCTAGAAGCACTTTATACACCTCCCAGAAGACTGAATGGGAACTTAATGTGGAATGAGACATTCAGATAGACCAGGTCAGGTGTCCACAAACCTTTTGTCCATATAGTGTATGTCAATAAACTGAGGACATCAATGAAAAGCAGCTAATGAGGAAGTTGAGGTGATGCGCAGCAGATCCCTGAACCCGGTCGTTCCTTAAAGAACTTAATGGTGAAATTGTATTTAAAAATGTTCTGATTTCCATGCAAGTGTCCTGTTGCCTAGAATTAATAGATGATGCGTGTTTGTGTGTGTCTTGTGGAAGATTAATGCTAATGGTGTGTGTGTGTGTGTGTGTGTGTGTGTGTGTGTGTGTAATGGGTAAGGGACTCTAAGTCAATCATTGACCTTGTTAAGAGTGTCTAGAGGTGTTATTTCGACTTTGTCAGCCACATTAGGTATTAGGGGAAACACCTGGTGTGTGTGTGTGTGTGTGTGTGTGTGTGTGTGTGTGTGTGTGTGTGTGTGTGTGTGTGTGTGTAACACAAGCTAAGTTCCCAAATCTAACAAGACCACCACGTCCTCTCAGTGTCTCTTATGTAAGCACACAGTCGCCTCATTAGACTGATGCGTTTAATCATCAATTCATCCGTATCCCTCCCTCTCTTCTTCATTGTTTTTTGCCCCCTCTCCCTCCATTTCACGCGTGTGTCTTCGAGTGTGTGGACAGGGCGTCATGGCGTCGAACGTCACCACCAAGTTCTTTGCTTATTCGCAGTCCTTCAGCGTTTCTGATATCATCGTGATCGGAGCGTATTTTCTGCTCAACGTGGCCGTCGGAATATGGGTAAGAAAGTCGGATTTGTACGTGTGTGTGTGTAAGAGAGAGTATCTGTGTGTGTGTGTGTGTGTGTGTGTGTGTGTGTGTGTGTGTGTGTGTGTGTGTGTGTGTGTGTTCTTCAAAAGTGATGAAAATTAAAATAAAGTGTTGCTGTAACTGTTGATTCAACACATATGGATTGAATTCAGTAGTGATAAGTAATCTTGAAAAACTTGTGGTGTGCGTGCGTGCGTGTGTGTGTGTGTGCGTGCGTGTGCGTGCGTGTGTGTGTGTGTTAGTCATCTTGCAGAGTAAGCAGAAACACTCTTAACGGCTACTTCCTGGCAGGCAGAGACATGGCCTGGTGGCCGGTAAGAAACAAATCCATAGTTTTTATTCATATATTTGGGAATTTTTTCACAGCTGTTTTGCTTTGATGTGAATAAACACTTGCTGTGATAAGAAGCTTCACTCCTACTAGATGTTGTGGAGACGTTGTGGAGATTCATTCAGCTGCAAGGGTGTTAGTAAAGTCAGATACTGATGTAGGTGAGGTGAGGAGGCCTGGGGTGCAGTCAGCGTTCACATTCATGACAAAAGTTTTCAATAGGAACCTCTATAGCAGGAGATCTTCCACTCCAACCGATGGAAAGCAAAACATGGAGCCGGCTATGTGCACTTTGAGTCACGCTGGAACAGGTTTGAGTCTCCTAGTTCACGTGAAGAAAAAAAACTTCTCCACTGTGTCCCAAGACCTTCGATACAATTATATAAAAGTCTGGTGTCCCAATACTTTATCCTGTCTAATGCAAACACACTGCTGATCTGTAGATTTCTGAGAAACTATGGTGGTATTTAGATTATTATAACCTCGACTAACGGAAAACAAAGGTTTGATTTATGAATTAATTCATAAACAATCAATAATTGGATTTTCACTGAAAGAGAAACAGAATTTTGTCCACTAATGGAAATCTATAAATTATTTAATAATCAAGTTGTTGAAAGGAAAATAAGACACGTCGTTCTATACATTTCTGATGTTCTGTAAACTATGAGGGTAAATTGTCGTGGTGTCAGAACAATAAAATCCTCCTGGACGTGATGTTGGAGAAGAAGAATCTACCAGCTCTTACTCCACCACACTGTTCTCATTTTCCCCACAGGCTCCCAGGGTTTGAGTTCCGAATCAGGAGGTTTTTAATGGTGCTGATGTTTTCTAAATAATACTCGCACGAAAGCGTATATTTTAAAGAATTAATATTTTGTAGCTTTTTTTTGTAGAACATTTAACAGAAAGTGGACAGAAATGTAATATAAACACATGAAGGTTAAGAAATAACCGGAAATGAAATTTCAAATTCGCAACTGTATTTCCATATTGAGTAGATTCATAATATTAATAATAATAATAATAATAATAATAATAATAATAATAATAATAATAATAATAATAATAATAATAAAAAGGTAAATGAATTACCTGTAGGTTTGACTGTTTGTTCATTCAACATAAATATTTTGTGAAGCCTTATTTTGGTGGTTAAAATGTAGAATTTGTGTTTCATTTCTCCAATCATTCAATAATGAAATAAACCCATGAATAATAGAGCACATCGATGTAGCATGTGATCTCCTGCGCTGTTGGTCAGTTTTATACAACTTGAATGAAGAGATGTTTCTGTCTGTGAATAAATGAACGCTATAATTAGTCAAATAAGTTCAATAAATCAATACAAATGTTATACTTCTATACTAATTAATATAAGAATACCAGATTTTTTTTATAACCAAGAAATATAACAAACATACAAATACATAAGGAAGAAATGAATTAAAAATTAGTTGATCAAATCTTTTATTAGTAATAATTTATTAATATATTTATAGTTTTAATAAACACATACACACTGGTGGAGATGCATAAGAGGGAATTTTAGAATTTTTAGTACCATGTTATTGTGTGTGTGTGTGTGTGTGTGTGTGTGTGTGTGTGTGTGTGTGTGTGTGTGTGTGTGTGTGTGTGTGTGTGGGGGGGGGGGGGGGTAGATCGGAGCGTCTCTGTTCGCCAGCAGTGAAGGGTCAGGGCTGTTTATCGGCCTGGCTGGCACCGGGGCAGCAGGAGGCATCGCTGTAGCAGGGTTCGAATGGAATGTGAGTTTTTTTTTTTTCTTTGTGGTAGATGTGGTAAAAGATGAAAATGAAACACTTTATGACATGTTTTTATTAAAAACTAATCCACTTCTGCTTCAGCCCCCAGTGAGCTGTTGATTATTTTCTGATAACAAATGAACATTGAATGTAAACCCACAGGATGGTATTATCAGTAGGAACACCAGGGGGCGACAGAGGCCAGTTTGCTTATTACAACATTAACACACACTTAAACTCTTCTTTCTAGGCAACCTATGTACTGTTAGCCCTGGCCTGGATCTTTGTCCCAGTCTATGTGTCCTCTGGGGTATGTCTGAGGCTTTAACACACACACACACACACACACACACACACACACACACACACACACACACATGTTTTCTTTTGTAATTGAATGAGTCTGCATTCTTAAATCTTTCTCTCTCTCTCTCTCTCTCTCTCTCTCTCTCTCTCTCTCTCTCTCTCTCTCTCTCTCTCTCTCTCACACACACACACACGCACACACACGCACTGTCTCTCTTTCACATGCTCTCAGATTGTCACAATGCCTGAGTATCTGGGTCGGCGGTTTGGTGGAGAGAGAATTCGCATGTACCTGTCAGCACTCAGTCTAATGTTATCCGTCTTTACCAAGATTTCAGTGAGTGTCCACACACACACACACACACACACACACACACAATCACACTCCCTTCAAATATCTCACATCATACCTGCAATGTACACAGAACGTGTATCACATACATAAATATCTATATCTCATTGTGTGTGTGTGTGTGTGTGTGTGTGTGTGTGTGTAGACAGACCTGTATTCCGGGGCCCTGTTTATTCAGGTGTGTTTGGGTTGGAATCTTTACCTCTCCACCGTCCTCATGTTGGTGGTAACAGCATTCTACACTATTGCAGGTGAGGGGTGCCAAGACTTACGCTTTTTAACATTTACTCTGTAGATTTTTATTCACATTTACTTTCTACTAATTTAATTTAAACGTACTAAAACGCACTTCACTTACTCAGTAATTGGAAATTTACGTACAGGTTTTAACTTTTGACATTATTTTGTACATTTTTTACTTTCACTTACTTTATTTTCAAACCTCCAGAGTTCAGTCTTTATGCTCCCTCGCAAACTGAAGCCTTTTTCCCAATTAGCCGCACTGATGAGTGTTTATTCTGAAGGCTCCACAGCAGTTTAGTCTCAATCCCATGAGTTTCCTTCACTTTGTGCGTGTGGAAATGTTCTAACTTTCACTATTAAACACAGTCATAAATTCTACTGTTGTTTTTTTACTTTTTCATTTCAACAAACGGTTAAGATTTTCACAGACCACATTTCTTCCTGGAAGATGATGTTTCTCCACGATCCGTCCAGTTCTAAATAATACGCAGGACATTTTTTTTACCCAATTGTAGTAGTATTAGGGATCTCCTTAGATGTTTCTTTGCTTGATGCAGGACAATAATTTGACCCTTCTGAAACAAGTGAACGTCTTTTCCACGACTGCAGGGCGTGTCTTCTGACATGGTTGTTCAAGAAATGAGAAGCTGCTCACGGCATCAGTTTGGGGTTAAATCACTTGTTGCCAGCTGAAACATAATCACCCATGCAGTAATTCTCCAATAGGAGGCTCTGATCTAATTGTTTGGTTAAATCCCGATGTTGACTTTGTTTTAATTCGTTTCTGACTTTATTGTGCATAACCAGGATTTACTTTTGTTTACTGACCTACTTTTTTACAAATGATCCTAAAAAGGGAGCCTGATGGTTGAGGATAGTGGGTTACTGATCAGAAGGTCTTTAACACTCTACATTTTACATCTAGTGTTTATTAGTACTCAGTGTATCAGTGTATATTTGGTAGCTAGCTACATGATGAAGCAGTTGTTAGCTAGCTAATTTGCATACTGAGATACACTTCATGACTCAGTGGAAATGTACACTTCTCTCTCTCTCTCTCTCTCTCTCTCTCTCTCTCTCTCTCTCTCTCTCTCTCTCTCTCACTCCTCCACTTATGAACTAAACAAACTAAAACTTCTGAATCTGCAGTCAGTCAGGACGTGTGAACAAAAGCGCTGGAACGCAGCGCGAGTGTGATTGTCTTTTTCATTCAACTGTCATCGGATTAAATGCCCATCCTTTTGTCATTTATATACATAACGTCTGGGAAACTCCCATACAGGGTTCGAGTCAGTGCGTAGAAACACACACACACACACACACACACACACACACACACACACACACACACACACACACACATACACACACACACACTGATCATTTCGTCCTGATGTTTTTCTGAACAGGTGGTTTAGCTGCTGTGATTTACACCGACACACTCCAGACCTTCATCATGATCATTGGCGCAGTCATTCTCACCATAACAGGTCAGTCTGAGAGATTACAGTCAAATAACCAGTCCAAAAGTATTGGGACACCCGACTTCTCCAGCCATACATGGTTCTTCCCCAAACTGTTGCCACAGACACAGTTCAAGATACACACACACACACACACACACACACACACACACACACACACACACACACACACACACTGGATGCGGTGGCATGAAATTTTCATGAGATCTTCATTGGCCTGCTATGGATCTCTGCCTCCTCAACCATATTAAATTGGGATGAATGTTTCATGCTGACTGCACCCCAGGCCACCTCATTTTCTCTCCTCCATACATCACTACTAACACCCTTGCGGTTGAATGAGCACAAAATCTCCACAAACGCAACTGCAAAATCTAACACATCTTCCCAGAAAAGAGAGGAGGTTATCACATGGTTAGGTGTCCACAAACTTTTGGGCATAAGGTGTAATTAAAAGCAGATAAATGTCTTTAGAATCCTGCTGTATATTTTACTGTTTTATTCCTGCCTGGTCTCGAAGCTTAAAAAAGGCAAAAACAGGGGAAAAACAGCATGTGAGGGTGTAATCACATGGTTATTGTGTGTGTGTGTGTGTGTGTGTCTAAAAAAGGAGGTAGCAGAACGTTGATGTGGTGAAATCACTGTATCCACGTATTAACTTTCCTTAAATAGACATCTTTCAGAAAAGTGTTTTGAAAGTAAAGTTTATTTCCAGCCTTTTCGTTTTACAGAATGTTTTTCCCGCTGGCATTTGATAAGTTCCTTGTGACTTGATCGACTGGAAATGTTCTTGAGAATGAAATGAAAACTGAAAAGGTTGTGAAAGAATCGAAAGCTTTTTTTTTTTTTCACTGCTGCAGATTATCACTTTAATCACGGTATAAAAATGGAGCGAATGCGTGCTTTCTGTTCGGAGCGCCACACCCGCACCAGGAAAGCGCTCGAGATCCGCTCGGTTAAGCTTTTGCTTGCACCATTAAGCAAAACTGTTATTCTCATTTGTCTCGATCAGCAGCATGCTCCCAGAACACATGTTGCTTTTCTGTCGTTTCTTCGCAATTTGCGCTCCCTCTGGGCTTTAGTGGCAGCACTTCCTGTTTGCTGTTTAAATTCCAAACATGTCTCCACCTGTCAGATATCTCAGAATCTCTACGCCCTGAAAAGTCTTCTTCAGAGTGATAGTTTGGTAGCTTGAGTTTAAAGTACTTCCAGATGTTCCATATGTTCATAAATGCGCTTTCCAGGAAATGATAGTGACTTGGTGACTTTTTGCTTGGGGTTTTAACGATACTTAAAGTCTTTAAATAATGAAAATAGGAAAATAATCAAGTGACAAATCTAAAAGCATTGTTCCTGTCGACCAATAACTGACCACTACTGTTCCCACCAACCAATCACTGACTACTATTATTCCAAACGCCCAATCATTGACCACTATTTGTCCCCTAAGACCAATCACTGACATCCTTATTCCTAATGACAAATCAATAATTTACATTTATTCTTAATAATCAATAGCTCACCATTATTATTCCCAACATCCAATCACTGACCGCTATCATTATTCCCAACACCCAATCACTGACCGCCATCATTATTCCCAACACCCAATCACTGACCGCTATCATTATTCCCAACACCCAATCACCTATTACCATCATTATTCCCAACACCCAATCACCTATTACCATCATGATTCCCAACACCCAATCACCTATTACCATCATGATTCCCAACACCCAATCACTGACCGCCATCATGATTCCCAACACCCAATCACTGACCGCCATCATGATTCCCAACACCCAATCACTGACCGCCATCATGATTCCCAACACCCAATCACTGACCGCCATCATGATTCCCAACACCCAATCACTGACCGCCATCATGATTCCCAACACCCAATCACTGACCGCCATCATGATTCCCAACACCCAATCACTGACTGCCATCATTATTCCCAATATCCCAGACAGCCAATAAGTGAAATTGATTGGTGGTGCTGGGATTTGAACTCAATCAAAAGTCCAACACCCAATCATAGGCTATTATTATTTGCAAGATTCAATCACTGACCACCAATTATTCATCATCATGATCAAAGGGCCAACATTATTCCACGACATTTTTATTGTTTACAGCCGTCAATATTTTAATACAATTTAACGCTAATTAGATTTAAAGTTGATTTCATGTCGTCTTTTGTTGCGAGAATCCTGAATAAATCCAACAAAGCTCGCAGTTTGTTGGTGGTTAAACCCCGCCCTCTCGTGCTCGCTGTGCTTTGTGGTTTGTGTTTTTATGATTTATTTCTGGTGTTTTACACGCTGGTGAATGTTTCATGTGAGCTGCATTCTCGCGCGAGGCGAGTCGACGCGAATCTTCAAAGTCCTCGGATGTTCGTGTGCCGTCATGTCGCCTTTGTCACGTAGCTGAATCATGAATGTTTGCTCAGGCGCCCTGCGGCTTCATAGGCTTCACCCTCTCGCCTATATTTGAATGTGAGACTCTCCAGGAAACCCTCCGCTCACCCTCTTACCCGCTTTTTCTGGGGGTGCAAAAGTTTGTACACCCTTCCACATAATATTATACCCAACAGGTATTTTTTTCACTCCTCGTGTACAGTATCCAGCAAAATTCATAAGTAACAAAAAAAAGATACAATGTATTTTTCCATTTTCCATTCATTCTTACATTTAATGTTACAAAACATCCATGAGATGATACAGTAGTCCTTCCCTTACCAGCCTGTTTTCTTTGCTCTTAAAGTAAGAAAATAAGAATAAGAAACGCGCATTGTGACGTTAGCAAGAAAATTAACACTGGAGACTCCTTCCATAAAATTGAATGTGAAGCATTTTTATTAACTGCTTTAAAAATATGCATCTTGGCATATTTCAGTGGTTTCAAATAAATAAAACAGTTCACATTGCGAGAACTTTGGCAATCCCGCCTCGTCTGATTTAGTCGTTTATGAGCCGACAGCAGGTCCTGTCAAGTTCTATTCATTACTCATGGTATTAGTTTTTCATATTGTGTACACAAACATATTCGGGTGTCATACAATTGGTTGTTCAAACACTCGTTAATCCCAGCAGCGCTCGTGATCTGATCCTAGCAGCAACACAACAAAGGGAGGGTTTTGTTTCAGAAGGGAAAGATAATAATTATAGAGGAGAAAGGATAACATTGTTATCATGCTACGCACCCCCTCACACACACACACATTATGCCAAGTAAACATCCATCAGCTCCCATTCTTTCTGCTAGAATAAAGCACTGGCAGTCGACTCCTCACCTCCCAGACTGCATTATCCCTAACACTTATACAGTCTGCACTTTTTTTTCCTGCTTGCAATAACAAATTAAAATCACAAATCCATCTTACATATTTTTCTTCTGAATGGAGCCCATCCCTGTCTGCTCCCACTCATACCGCTCATATCCAGGACTAATGATGGTGATTAAGATATTTAGACAGATTTGAGTCAGATGTGACTCCTCCAACCTGGAAGATTCTGTCTGCTTAAGAGCTTAACGCCAAACGTACTGCGGGACCTAGAATTCCTTTTCACATCCCTTAAACTTGTAATGCATTTTGTACTGGAACTGAAATGGACCGAACAGGAACTCTCGCAGGCGATTGGATTCGACTAGTTTTCAAGTCCCCGCTGATGGAACGCATCCCCACAACAAACCGCTACCTCTACCATGCTTTACAGCATAGACAATGTTTTGATAGTGATTATTGGGTTGTTAGGTCAAAAGGTTTTGATCATGACAGATAATATATTTGCAGAGTCACCAGTTTGCTCCAGGACTTCATCTGGCTCCTCTGCAGCTATTTCAGTGCTACACTTGTTTTTTGGGGGGTTTTTTTGCTGCTGCTTCTGTTTATCTGCTGACTGAATTTTGTGCTTTTGTGCTTAACCTTTGCCATTTCCATTTCTTTAAATACAGACACTGGGTTCTTTGTATTGAGATCAAATGGCACTTTATTTGCAAACAGGTCAAAGATTGGTTATGTAACTGCTAATGGGATCGGAATGGGATAGTAGCACCAGAACTGATTTAGTGGTTTCACAGCAACTGGGACTAAAAGCACAACTTTATCTACACTTCTGCACAGTACCGTCGCTTCCTATTTTGTGTGCATGAAGGTGGATTTAGAATAGCAGGATTTCCTAAGAACAAAGATTTTTATTTATTGCACTTTTCTACACTTTTTTGTTTGGTCCAGCATTCAACAAGATCGGTGGCTATAGCAAATTGGAGAGTGTGTACCTCCAGGCCATACCCTCAAAGATAATCCCCAACACCACCTGCCACTTGCCCCGGCCTGACGCCATGCACCTCTTCCGAGATCCGGTACATGGAGACCTCCCCTGGCCAGGAATGACGCTCGGATTGACCATCCTGGCTACCTGGTACTGGTGTACTGATCAGGTAAACACACACACACACACACACACACACACACACACACATATATATATAATGATCAAGGCTTGACCTTTTCTGAACACCTGATGGCTTGCATCTCAGCTTACACCAAGGTACAGTGTCTAGTTTACTGACTAACATTATCTAGAAACTTGTACCGGTAATGTTACAGAAGGCTATTGCTAATGTCACACATGCAAAAAAAAAAAAAAAAACATAGTAGATGCTATGCTAGTTTCTCCAAAAAATATATATACACCAAGACATCAGACAAAAACTTAGCTTGTACAACAGCACCAGTTTTTAAATAGGATTAGCGGAGTAGGATTGCTAGCTTGGGGATTAATGCTAGCTAGAGTGTTAAATCATTTGACTTTCACAAGTGACATCAGGCGGCTAAATCTATACCATGGAAAGAAAAAAACTATTCAGTATATGCCAAGGTTGTAGTTATAAGACAAAATCAGGTTTGCTAACCATGAAAATAGTTAGCAATCTGCCTAAAAAAATAACCAGGTAAAACTTTCCATCTCACTTTAAATTCTTTCAGGCAAAACAAACAAACGTCTGCTGGTGAAAAAACCTGCTTTAATTACTTTCAACAACATGGCTGAGCTCCAGAAACAAGTAACATTTCCTACGTTGTGAAGAAGGTCAAGCAAAACGATATTTCTGAATCTCGCTAATGTTGTACTACCAGATTCATCTTAAGTAACATCAAAGACCAGGAGATGAACATTCTCAAAATATTTTATTTGATTTATTCTTCTACATCACTAGATACATTACCTCAGCTGGGAAAGGTCTCCTGCTCTGAGAAGAATACATTGTACCAAGGAGGAGTACCATTAAAAAAATCTTAACACTTCTGTCAGAAAATCTGATCCCCCGAAAGAGGAAATCTGGTCAGAATAAAGTAGAGATCGTATGTGCAGTACGACAGAATACGATTCCAACACTGTTTTTGTTTTGTTAGATTTTTGTCTCTAAACAAAAAACTGCTTTGTAACATAATTGTTCACCCACCACAATCCCAAATCTATCACCATTTCATTTCACAGCGACTCCCATCACATGGTGCGTGAGACTCAGACTGTCCAGCCTGAATTAATCATTAGTTATGCTACGCTTTTAACTGTAAATCCATGTTCACGTTGAGCCCTCGCTCCTCCAAACTTCTATTCAAACATTAGCAAACACATTCCAACAGAAAAATATTGTAGCGTGACAGTTATGATAAAGACCACCATTAAGCGTTCCTCCATTTTCCTTGATCTACGGCCGCCATTTTTAAAACAAGATCCAAATGTACCACATGCGGGGAAGTTCTGAAAGCAGTTTGGAGATTAGATGTGGAAATCCACCAACCCACACCATGTGATTGGTCCAAAGTACCTCAGGGTGTCAGAATACACACGTTCGATTGAGAAAAGTTTTAAGGTTTGTTGTAGTTGCATGCTAATGCAAATTAGCGGATGCTGTTTTAGTCCTGAGTATCCCAGATAAACAGGGTTAGCTTTGCTTGTGTCCGTGTGCAAGCTTTTTGTCACCCGTAACTCCCGGAGCCCTGCCCTTGAGGTTTCGGAGACTGGAGAGTTTTGAAAGAGGAATTCCTAAAGGCATCTGTGTCTCGTTCCTGCGTGGTGAAGGGGATTGGTTGTGGCAGACACGTTGTGTTGGTGACTGGCTAGTTTTGAGTCCTGTGGACTGGACCCGTTTGCAGAGGGAGCGGCTGGGGCGGGCGGCATCAAGCTGCAGCGTGGCCAGTTTGCCCTGCCAGTACCGGTGGCCTCCAATTACACGGGTGCTACTTTTCGGAGGGCGATGGTACGCTCCTGGTTTGGCGATCACTACTTTGGCTCCATTGTAGGCTTCACGAACAGAAGTGATTTCGATTGGCTGATAGGCCTGTGAGGGAAGAAGGAAGTTATTATAATAATTCTAAAATTAAAAAATAAATCATAGATACATCTAATGTTGATTTCCGTTGAGATATAGACAACAAGAAATAAATTATTATGCTTACATTTTTCAGATTTCAAATACATTTTAAAAAACTCTTTGCTAAGAGTTAAGCCTATATAATTTATAGCAACTATGCTTGTAGCAATCATGTAGCCAAAATGCTTAAGTAATTTGTAGCTTAACAAATACCACAACATACCATTACTTTTACTGAAATAGTGTTTACATACAAAGATTTGCTAATAGTTTGTGAGTTTCTTTTGCTAAATCAGGGCACATTCTCACACTTTAGGTACAACTTGCATGATGAACTTCATATTGTGCCACTTTAGGTGATCGTGCAGAGATCTCTTTCTGCAAAAAACCTGAGCCACGCTAAAGGAGCATCGATCTTCGCCAGCTATCTGAAAATGCTACCAATGATCTTCATCATCCTTCCTGGCATGATCAGCAGGGCACTCTACCCAGGTATTACACAACATGTCATATACAGCACCGGAAATGATATCGCAGAGCGAAATTTCATTATAATATTACGCCAAGATAATTGTATATTAATGAAAAATATATACTCTTAATAACCAACATGGCAAATTTCATCCAAAATCCAGCTACATCACATTTTCATTAGCTAGGAAACTCTGGGGTAACAAAAGGTAACTAAGGTAGGAAATTAAGTCCTAAGTAATTGAGATATATATATATATATATATAAATAAAAAAAAACAGATTACCAAACATTATAAATCATGGCATCTTGAAACCAATTATTTTGCTGTGACTTGCACAAACGAGCCTTCTGGGAAGCCGTTATGGAAAGTGTCCAACAAAAATGCGCATCATTTTCACATAAATAAGGTTTCATGGGTTAGATGACACGAAAACAGACCAACTATTGCTTGTATGTATTTGATTTAACACTTTGTAGCTTGGCTAGCTTGTAGAACATGTAATTCTGATATTTCACTTGCTCAATACTGATACCAGGGGGCTCCCAGGGGAACCCTGGCGCTTCTGCCAAAATGGATGATTCACATCTACCTGGAGGCACTTATCAAACCTGGCTCTGGCTTGATGTTTGATTAAAGCTATAATTGTGGCTCGGCTTCAACAGTCATCTCTGTGGCATCAAAAAAGCTTCAAGAATGCCTCATTTGCAACTTGGACACTAACCCCCCTCTTAGACATAGTTTTTAAGAAGATATTTCTTGAAAGCCCATTTTCCAGGCAACTAAGACTATAGTCTATAGTGTCACTCTGTTCTGTTTGCAAATTCACATCAGATGTTCGAGATGTGTCCGTTTCTTTAAACCGATTAAAGTCCTCACAGCATGTTTGAGCCTGCTGGAACGCACCTTGACACACCCCGGTACATTTCCTAGCATACAGGCAAACATGGCCTACAAACACACCTCTATTACCCGCACATACTTGGTACACACCCAAGTTTATAGAGGCTGGCTAGAAAGATAACATACACATACTGGTGATAAAAATCACTTTCCATTTTTACTCAAACACACACTTTCCACCTACCTTTCCTGTGTATCTGTTATGTATGTTCAGCAAGTTCCTGTCTGTAGAATCCAGATCAGAGCTTCTGTCAGGCCTCAGGTCCAGCATGGATTGTGAGAATCGTGCCATTATGTTTACAGAGGTGTGCTCTCCAAGCCGGCCCGAACCGTTAACAAGCCTGCTGTGGTCCGTTTCTGTACACTCGTAGTACTCGTCTGATGCGGTCGAGCCCTCGTCTTGTGCCGAGTGGGACAATTCAGCACTCCCGTTACTGTCCGTGTCATTGTCTTTAGATTTATCTGCGTACTGATCGGCGGACGCTGAATTCGGTGTCTCAAGTGCTTCCCCATACTCGCCCGAGCTGGAATTCTCATTAGGCTTCATTTCACTTCTCCTGACCATGCTGACTTGGACATTTTCAGGTCCATCACCTGGGGTCATTACCAGCTGAAGGGTGCGTGGCTTTGGCACAGGAGGTCCCGGTGGAAGTTCGTTTGTCTGAGCTTTGTCCTGAAGAGGCTGCGTTTGTTTAGTAAGCAAAACAGAGTTGTCAGGTTTTACAGTGTCCGGGGGTGCAGTTGACAACTTGTCCTCTGAGGGAACATTTGGTTTAGCCACTGGTTCCTCATGGGGGTTTGGTGCATTTGTTATTAAGGTGTGGGTACCTTTAACACGTGGACTTGCCTTTTCAGGCAGCGGCTCTTCCGGTGGAGCAGTAAAAGGGTCTTTAAAACGAATGGCCTGGGATGTTTCAAACCGCTGCGAGCGCATCAAGTGCGACTGCAGCGGCTTGCTTGTGTCCCGAATGTTGATGAAACCAATGACGTCACTGGGTGGATCTGGTTCGGGCCATGTGGGCAGGTAGCGAATGAGCTCTGCCTTTGGTAACCCGATGAGCCCCGGGTGTTTGGGCATATCATCAATTACCTCCCGATGGCGCTTAACCAGCCGAGGCAGGGGATTCTGCGAGCTGTCCTTCGGGCTCGGGGCTTTGTCCGATGAGGTTCGGCTTGCCGTATCCACCAAGGAATATTTAGGATTGATGAGTTTCCTGGCGACAGCCGCTGATGGCACAGTGACTGGTGCGGGGACAGGGACTGGCTCGGGCTCAGGGAGGTTAGTCAACTGAATTTTGGAAAGGTTAACACCACGGGAGGTTAAGTAGAGCTCACGGAATTGCTTGTCGAAGGTCTCCACTGCCTGTCCAGTTAGGACCGTGATGAGGTTGCGGTCTAAGCGTGAAGCTGTCCATGTAAAACTGAAACACAAAGGATTTTCGATTAAATCCAACTGATTAACGATATTCTTGTTAGTTTTTATCGTTCACTTATCATTTATTAGTCTGAACAAACCCAAGCATTAACAGTATGTGCTGTTATTTTCTAATAACACCATGCTCCAAAGTGTTTTTTTTATGCATTTGTATTTACATTTATGTTTACATTCACAAAACATCATTCTATCACAATAAAAAACTTTTACTTATTATTACTACATAATAATCCCAATTTCTGCTGCTGGATTTCTGTTTTAATGGTTTTGAATTATTAGTCATCCTGTAAAAGCAGCCCTTGTGCAATGCAAACAGTTATTTTTTTTGGCAATTATTATAAACGCTAATAGCAGGGATTTTGTCCACACAAGTTAAAGCCCTAAGTGCATTCATTTCTATATAAAAACAAACACACCAAACAAGCTAACAACCTAACACATCAGTTCACAATGAATTGCCTTGGGTTACCTGACAGCTCATTTTGTAAGAGATAAAAGACACTATAATCTTTGCAGGTGTCAGACTGCAAAGTCTATAAACTTTACTGACAAGATATTAGATACTCCAGTTATAATACTCCGCCTTACCTCAGTTGAACCAAGTCGTTAGTTCAAACTAATTCTATCTGAATAGGTTGCAATAAAGAGAAGTTCATGCCGGTGCTTTTATGGGGGGGGAACACTTAGTGTGTTATTACAATGAATAGGATATCGTTTATTCTACAGTAAATCTGATTGGCCATGACGGTTTGTTGATTAGTTTTCTACAGCAGTAGCTCTGACCCTGATTCCTGACTATATTATATTATATATATATATATATATATATATATATATATATATATATCTTGTTTTTAAAGTGGTATCATTTAGTGGTAGACGCTACAAGATGACCCAAAAAAGATACTAAATAATAAAGAAGGGAATCTGCAAGGTCAGCGCTCTGGAAACGACTTTGCACTTTATGGTTCCTCGGTAACATGACAAGTTTGTTATTAACTAAAAGAAAAAACTTGGGAGTGTACAGCTACGATAACATTAAGTCTCAGAGATTCCACAACATTAAACGTAACTGTAAATGGATAAAAAAATAATTATTGCGTTAGTATGCTATAAAATCGTTTAGTACGTAAAGTTAAACGCGCAAATGTGAACGACTTCAGAACTGATCTGGATTGAAGTTAATCCCTAAATTACAGTTTGCATATGAAATGAAACCGGCTGCAGTAAATATGCACCTGATGGACATTCTACTGCTCAAAATTTTACTGCTCACACACTGAAAAGCAGTTGTGGCTCGATGATCGCTCACTGCCATCTTCCAAAAGAACCCCCCCCCCCCCACCCCAATACCAGAGGCCTATAGCTAGGATTTATGAAGACGGATGTTTATGCTCTGAGCGACAAACCTATACATGGCACACTGCACTTATACACACACACCTGTAGGATCCTGAGACTGCGCGATCTCCATCCACGAACATGAACTTCTGGCTCAGTACGCCTTGCACCTTCTTAGACGAACGCGTGTGGAACTCGGAGCCTCCGGTGCAGCGAACCCGGAGATACTGAACGCAGCAGGAGACAAAGAAAAAAAACAAGCTTAGTGAACTCCAGATCCAACCTTACAGCTTCTCTCCATGCTACATTTAAACATCCGTGACTGAGAAGCCTGCTGGTGGTAGTGACGTTTTGTGGGGGATTTAAAGTGCACCAAAAGGTCTGAATTAAGAGTGGAGCCAATGACCTGGTGCAATGCAAAGGTTTGATCACCATTGCTAATGTGAAGCAAGGTGCTGGAAGCATCATGGAGTAATTGGTCATGGCTTAAGGCAAAGTTTATGTTCTTCATTAAAAATATTCAAACATCCTGTGAAAACCATTTATTGGAAAAAACGGAGCAGACGTGTGAAAGAGGGAAACAGTCTGGAGATTGTGGAGATTTGTGAAGCCACAAGGGTGTTTGTGATTTAGGTGAGAAAGTGAGGAGGCCTGGGGTGCAATAATCAGTCACATCCGTTCCTTTTTTAAAAGGGCTAGAGCGCTATAGCCGGAGATCTTCCAATCCTCCAACCCCTGGAAAGCAGATCTTCAGTGAGCTGGCTTTGTGCATTGTCATGCTGGAACAGGTTTGGGTCTCCTGGTTCAAGTAAAGAAAAGAAATTCATGCCGCCACATCCAAAGGCGTCCTGTGCAACTGTTTGCCTCCAAATTTGTGCCAAGAACCACAACGTGTGGGTGGAAAAGTCAGGCGTCCCAATACTTTTGACCACACTTTTTTTTTTTTTCTGTGAAATCCCCGACTCGAATGATGGAAGTTAAAAACATAATTGATGTGAAAGACATTTAATCTTTCACTCTTGTAAATATTTCGCAGGCCTTTTGTTTTTTTATTGCCGTTATTCTCACGGGACAAGAATGACTGGCATGTTCAGAATGTTCATGCACACACCTAAAAATACAAAACACACAGAACAGCAGCAGCATTTACACAGTGCCAGGAGAGGTCATGTGATCCAAGGAACCAATGTGTGGCTGTAAGAGTGTGTGTGTTGTGTGTTGTGTGTGTGTGTGTGTGTGTGTGTGTGTGTGTGTGTGTGGCACCTTTAGGTGGCCGTCGTGCATGCCCGCTCTGTCGCACATCTGCAGGAAGTCCTGAACGGACGCTTGCTCGATGATGATGTACAGCGCCACTTTTCTCCTAAAACCAGCATCCAGGAGGTCCTTGAAGATGTCCACGTCGGTGAAAACGTCCATGACGATGCCGATGAGCTGGAAAACATGACGTACATGCACGTGAATTTGATGTGCAATATTACTGACCGAGGGTCTTCGTTCTTATCAGTTAGAAGCCCCGAATGAATACTTTTTTATCTGGTGTAACTGCAGGCATGAAAGCTTCCAGCTACAGGAACCCTTATAAGGTTTCAAGTAAAACGTAGTTTAAACTACACAATAAGGATCACTTCTACCATCATAATATTACCAGGAGTCTGGAACTGCTTGGTGGCAGCGGCAGTCATAAAAATAATGCCTGCTTGATCTTTTTACAGTAAACTAAGAATAAATGCGTGTTAACGGTGTGGCACAAAAGTGCAGCGATTTATTATTCTACATATTAATATTTTACAGATTTTCCGAAATTTTTGCTTGTTCACTCGAACTTTAATTAGCACACATTAACTGTATTCGTGTGCGATGATCGATATTACTGGTAGCTGAACTATTGGCTGGACGTTAAAACCTATTCGCCCGATAAAAGCACGTGAAATAGGAAAAGGGGCGAGGCTTATTTTCGAACAGGTTTCTGTTGTACTGTTTACATCTTGTTAATCAGAATCTCTCACAATGCTGAACTCTGCTCGATTCAGTAGAGTTTGACAGACCGATGCTAGACTTTGGCTTCAGCGACAGGAAGCGGGACCTCACTGTAACCTGGAGCTTGTGATGGAGTTACACCTGATGGGTGGGGCAACACTGGAATGACTGGTTGAAGTACACGGGAGATTTGCACCTGCAGTAACGAGTGACGTATCGGATTACCGATGTGTTGGACGTGTAAGAGCTCGTATTAATAAATAGCGCAGTGTATCGCAGCTTTCGAATGCTTGATTGCTTTCCCAGATCGCAATGTCCTTTATTTATCAGTAAAACAAAAATATTATCATTGTAACGCAAATCTAAAAAAAAACCCTGACTACCGAAGACGTTTAGGGATGCAGTCGTATTTGATGATAATCATGTGCCGAATAAAATCCCACCCCTTTTTTATATTTAATCACATATTATAATTAACTCTTACATCAAGCGATTATGATGTTAATTATGCAATACATCAATCAAGCGATGTTGTTTTTTCACCTGTTCGGATAAACTCTCTGCTTTCACCTCTAAGGTGACGACACGCAAACGGCTGTAACACACCTACATTCACTCACACACGTTTTTCTTGTTAGCTTTATGAAGACCTGGCATTGAGGCCATTATTAAGCAGTGAATTAATGCTAGACCCCAATGCACGGATTCTAACTTCTAAGGACTTGGACAAAGGCAGGACTGTGAGTTTGTGGGGACCGAGATATAAATCCCCCTCCCCCACACAGCCTTCTTTTTTATCAAAGAGCGCTCTGTGCATGAACAGCGCCCTGACAATGAGGGTTCGAATGCTTTTACGAGGCAGTAAAAAGGCGCTCTGTGTGTGTGTGTGTATATAAAGTCCTCATGTTTGCACGCATTAATACAGAAGCACTGACAGCATGTTTTAACGCGTCGTCTCGTGTTGTGTCAGAACGTTTGCAGATGTGTCAGCGATGACTGCCCCGAAAGCAGGACACAAAAAAAACGTCTGATTCATTCTGACTAAGTCTGGCCGGCTCTGCTTTTTTTTTCTTCCTATTCTTGCATTCCGTCCAATCAGCACTTCCTCTCAAACACTGAAGGATGGGTTTGGTCTGTGTTTGCAAACCTGGCGTTCTCACGCATACTCTGCCGTTCCCCAGAGGGTCTTTAAACACCCGAGTTTCCGCTAAGCATTCACGCCGTCTTGTCGGACTCGCTCGTTTCATACGGCGGCCGCTTTCAGGTTGTTTGTTATCCCTCTGCGCTTTTGGGAGTCAAAGTATTTAATGGGAAATCCCAGACCGACCACACCAATGTCTGAGAGCTGTGTCCCAAACCACACAGCTACTGAACTAAACAGCATAGTGAAGCAGTCTGGCCCCAGGACAGGCCTGGAGCTACAGTATGGGCCATGATGGCATGAAGGGTTGGACGTAAACCAAAATCTTTGCATGGTAGATTGTGCTAACCCCCTACAGACATGCTACGATGCTATGAATGGCTCAACAAATATGATTGGCCAGTTTTTTTGGTAACATGACCCAGCACAGCAGCCTTAAACGATAATGAACGTATCATGTACACAACTAGGGGCCGGCTCGTTATTGAGTAGCCCTTGAGTACATGCTATGAGCGGCTCAGTGATTCTGACGCTCAATTTTCTGAGAAAATGTTTAAACACGTGGGTTTATATCAGTTTGCTCATTTAACTTCGTTGTTTTTATGTATTTGATGTTGCGTGGTTAATTTTGTAGAAGGATCTGAAATTTGTCATTTCCAATAGATTTTTCTATTGTTTTACTGCAACTGTCAAGTTATTTTATTTCCTGCACCACATATGTGTTATTAAATTGTATGAAGTTTAACCATGTTGCCATTTGGCATTTTTCCAGAATGCATCAACACCTCACATATATACAATTACAGCTCACACCCTGATGTCATTTCCTTATCAGATCCTAAAACACATTTATGGCCACACCAGCGCATTGTGGTGTTATTGTGTTTGTTGTGTTGTTCTCACACAAAAGGACTCCAATAAATCTGTAGCAGTTATTTACATTTTATTACTTCAACAGGATTTGAATATCATGATATGAAACGATAAAACATGGCTGTGTTTGTGTTGTGTATGAGGAATTTTAATGGCTCTGAAGGCTTCAGGAGACAAACCATGCATCCGTTTAAACAAAACAGCTGACCATAGTCTCCAGTGGTGTTTGTAGCCATATTAGTGCAATAATGGCCGTAAACAGAGAGGGCAGTAGAGTACCATATTCACGAGTCACTATGCAAACTCAAGTTTTGTCTAAAATCTTGTCCATCTGTATGAAAACATCTGGCGAAAAATTTATGCTACGTTCAAACGGTGCAGGTAGCCAGTCATTGTAGTATAAAGTCATCAGCAGGCTTCTAACATCTGGTTGGCGTAGTAACTCATCATCGGTTGGTGCAACTAATGTTCCAATTTTGACCAAAAGATCAGGACCTGTTCATGTCTTCTCCTATTGCTCTGAATTTGATTAAAGTCAAATAATTCTCTGGACACGCCCACATTAAAGTCACCAGGTCCTGCTGAAAGTCACTGCTTTAGGCTGAAAAAAGAAAACACTTGCAAAGCACTCGCTCTTTTCCATCTTCAGTCATGAAACTGAAACTCGGAAAAGTCAAATATACAGGATACGACCAGGATTTCAAACAAAAATTTTAGTAGAGGGGATTAGCGAAGGATGACATGATAACCGCAGTGGCCACGCCCCCCGAAAATGTTATGCTAGTTAGTTAGGGTGGTGTGCAAATTGTACCAATGGATGGGTTATTACTTAAGGATGGATCAGAAGAATTACATTATTAATCGCTATGACTAAACCCTGACAAAGGTGTGTGTGTGTGTGTGTGTGTGTGTGAACACGTGTAGAAAACTCTAGATGGTATATTGTGTATTTTCATTTTTTTTTTTAAGTTAAAGTTGTCGGCTCTACAGAAGAGCGTGGACGCAGGATTTATTGCGTCACAATGTATGAGGTACCTTCTGCGCCTGCGCGATAGTCTTCCTCACCACCTCCTTGATGTGCGCCTGGCCGTCCACCGGTGGCTGCATGTACACGTTGACCCTCGTGACTCCGCGGTACGAGTTACAGTCGGGCCAGCCCAGGTCCAGGTCCGGGATGGAGATGTCGGAGCGGTCGGGCCAGTACTGCAGCGACAGCGCGGGCTCCCCCAGCACCGCCGAGTCGGGATTGGTGGGCTCGGCCCCGGGCTGGTACTGCTCCACGGTGCGGCAGAGGCGCTCGAGCTCAGGCTCGGACAGGAAGGGCCGCAGCTCGCGTTCTTTCACAAACGCGTCAAAGGCCTCGCGACCGCCGGAGATGAGCGCCTCGAGCGCGAGCCGCTGGTCCTCGCTGTAGAGGAACTCCGGCTTGGACTCGCTCACGCGCCAGTTCACGTGATTGTCGTCGAGACATTGTAATTGAGACAGAGCCATTTTTTTATATAAGAAAATAAATAACAACTAAACACTGAAATTAATAAATAACCGAAAAGTTACTCCGACGCTGCCTTAATACCGGGGCGCGCGCTCCCAGGCGTAAAAGTGTTCCTCGTTTGTATAGAAAACTTCATCATCATCATGAGTTATTAGTATTATTATTATTATCGTTACTAATTATTTTTTATATATAATCTAAGCCAGGTCCATTCCGCGCGCGCGATCCTGAATGATCCTGGTGCTGGTTCATGGTGTCTCGCGCTCGTGAGATGAAGTGCGCTCGAGTCTGTAGATCAGCTTTCAGTCACCCAACAGGTAAAAGGAGGACAAAAGCGTCCCCGGAGACGAACCTCCTCCCACCGGTCCACAGCGCACACACCTTACACACACACGCCTTACTGCCTCACGTGACCCTGACTCTCAAAGCAGACACCGCGTCCGGTCTCCGGTACACCGCCTGTGCGCGAGCGCCGGCAAAAAAAAGTCTCACCGACCAAAAACTTTCACCGGAACCCGGTGGTAATAAAAGTCTCCCGGTCCACGTTCTGCTCTCCACACCGTCACCGGGAAGAGGAAGAGGAGAGGCCGCGTCTCAAGCACAATCCCCACACACTCTCTCTTCTCTCACACACTCGCGCACACATTATTTCTTCTTATCCGCTATAAAACTCTCATTCACATGATGACGCGGCGCTGAATGTTGGCACGCGCGGGCGCACGCGGGGCGGAGCTGGTTCTTATTGGCCAAAAAAGGGAAACCGGGACTTTCACTTCCTTCTTACACACACTCACACACACACACACACTTTGTTCACACGACATTAGTTATCTAACGTTTCAGGCAGTAAAGATAATAATAATAATAAAAGTGCAACAACACAATAATAATATCACTTTAATTCTTTGTTTGTGCTGTTTGTGTTTTTAGCTCTTTCAGTTTCCTTGTTTCTTTTTCTGTGTTTTTGTTTCTGAAGTGCTATAATGCGTTTAGTCATTCATTAATTTACTCACATTCACTCTCTCACATTCACACACACACACACACACACACACATTCACTCTCTCACATTCACACACACACACACATTCACTCTCTCACATTCACACACACACACACATTCACTCTCTCACATTCACACACACACACACACACACACACACATTCACTCTCTCACATTCACACACTCACATTCACACACACACTCACATTCACTCTCTCACATTCACACTCACATTCACACACACACACACACACACACACATTCACTCTCTCACATTCACACTCACATTCACACACACACACACACACACACACATTCACTCTCTCACATTCACACACACACACACACACACATTCACTCTCTCACATTCACACACACACACACACACATTCACTCTCTCACATTCACACACACACACACATTCACTCTCTCACATTCACACACTCACATTCACATTCACACACACACTCACATTCTCTCTCTCACATTCACACACACACACACACACACTCTCACATTCACATTCACACACACACTCACATTCACTCTCTCACATTCACACACACACTCACATTCACTCTCTCACATTCACACTCACATTCACACACACACACTCACATTCACTCTTTCACACACACACACACACACACACACACACACACACACACACACTCACATTCACTCTCTCACATTCACACACACACACACACACACACACACACACACACACACACACACACACACACTCACATTTACACAATCACATTCACTCTCTCACATTCACACTCACATTCACTCTCTCACATTCACACACACACTCACATTCACTCTCTCACATTCACACTCACATTCACACACACACTCACATTCACTCTCTCACATTCACACTCACATTCACACACTCACACTCACTCTCTCACATTCACACACTCACATTCACTCTCTCACATTCACACACTCACATTCACACACTCACATTCACACTCACATTCACACACACTCATTCACTCTCTCACATTCACACCCTCACATTCACTCTCTCACATTCACACACTCACATTCACACACACACACACACACACACATTCACAGCCTCACACTCACATTCACATACACACTCTCACATTCAATCTCTCACATTCACACACACTCACATTCACACACACACACACACTCACATTCACACACTCACACTCACACTTACACACACATTCACTTTCTCACATTCACACACACACACACACACGCTCACATTCACTCTCTCACATTCACACACAAACTCACATTCACTCTCTCACATTCACACACACACACACACACTCACATTCACTCTCACATGCACACACACACACACTCACATTCACACATTCACACACACACACACACACACACACACACACACACACACACACTCACATTCACTCTCACATGCACACACACACACACACACACTCACATTCACTCTCTCACATTCACACACTCACATTCACACACACACACACACACACACACACACACACTCACATTCTCACACACACACACACACACACACACACACACACACACACACACACACACACACACACACACACACTCTCTCTCTCACATTCTCACACTCACATTCACTCTCTCACATTCACTTTCTCACATTCACACACTCACTTACTCTCACACTCATATTCACATACACACACTCACATTCACTCTCTCACATTCACACACACACACACACACACACACACACACACACACACACACACACACACACACACACACACATTCTCACATTCACACACACTCACACTCACATTCACTCTCTCACATTCACACACACACACACACACACACACACACACACACACACACACACACTCACATTCACTCTCTCACATGCACACACACTCACATTCACTCTCTCACATTCACACACTCACACTCACATTCACTCTCTCACATTCACACACACACACACACACACACACACACACACACACACACACACACACACACACACACACACACACATTCACTCTCTCACATTCACACACACAAACACACACACACTCACACTCACATTCACTCTCTCACATTAACACACACACACACACACACACACACACACTCTCTCACATTCTCACATTCACTCTCTCACATTCACACTCTCACATTCACACTCACACTTACATTCACACACACACACACACACACTCACATTCACACTCTCACATTAACACACACACATTCACTCTCTCACATTCACACACTCACACACACATTTACTCTCTTACATTCACATTCACTCTTACATTCATTCTCTCACATTCACATTCACTCTCTCACATTCACACTCTCACATTCACACTCACATTCACACTCTTAAATTCTCACATTCACACTCACACACACAGTCACAC